>NC_054470.1:113696834-114020584 GCF_017639515.1 Carcharodon carcharias
AAATTGTGCCCATGTGTGTATCCCTGATTTTCATCAATCCTCCACTGGTGGCGTTACCTTCAGCTACCTGCGGACCCCAAACTCTGGAATTCCCTCCCTAACCTACTCCACCTCCTTTCTCTAAAATGTTTCTTAAAATCTGTCTCTCTCTGACCAAGTTTTTAGTCACCTGCCTGAATATCTTGTGTGGCTTGGTATCAAATTGTTTAATAACTGTTATCTTATTCCAATATGATTTAGGAATGATATGTTCATGTGTACGTATACTAGCGTATCCAGAGTGCCACATTACTCCTGCACTGGCCTGAGTATTGAACTAACATTGCATCTGCCTGCAGCACATGGTGTGACCTGAAAATACACATGATGAAGGTCCAGCATTTGAGTTTTTAAAAGTGTGATTATATTGAACTTCTAAGAACCACAAGACAAAACATCCTGTGAAGTGCTGGGAGGTGTTTTACTATATTAGAGGTGCTATCTAAATGGCAGCAGTTGTCATGAATGATCCATTTATAGTTACAGCGGAGAGTGAAAGATTTAATGAGTAATTATCTAACTCCCGATTTGGATATGCGCATCAGTTTCTTTGCCTTTTTCTTCTGCAGGAGGTGTGTGTTTTACCTTTGGCATTGCTGGAACAGAGAGCGTCTCCAGGTCCCGTTGGACTCCAGCATCGGGAGTGATGGAACGATGGACAATGTAGTGATGGCCACTGCAGGCGGTCACTCCTCTCGAGGCATGGACGTCGATGGTGTGGCCTACAGCGTCAAGCAAGGCTACACACAAGAGATCAAACGCCTCAAACGTGGCCCTTCACTAGACTTGCACAGCTTGCTGGAAGAACACCGATTCATTGATGCAATCCTAGCCAGTTGCACTAATTTAGAGCAAGCCAGATTTGCTACTGCTTACAGAAAATGGTTAGACACGGTTATCGGTCAGTAGTTGAGTTTAATTCGAATGTATTTAAGTTGGTCTTAACTCCGGTTCCCTACCACAAGATTCTGTTTTGAGCAGCTATGTTGCATGACACCCTTTTTTATAAGAGAACATTCATACCTTGAGTTTAACTTAAAGGGGTATTAACTGGAACTGGTCATTGTAGCTTTTTTTAAAAAAAATATTTTGTGGAGGCTTGTTAGACACACTCTTGAAGAAGAAAACCTGCAAACCGAGATGTTATAAACAGTTATTTTTCAAATTTCAGTGTTAGAGAGGGTCTTCTCACTTTACAAATGAAAATATTCACCCTAACTTTGTGCTTTTATCCATTTTATTTCTGTATGCATAAATGATCAACAATTGAATCTCTTTTTTTTATAAATACACTTGAAGCTGCATGAAAGTATACATTTGTTTTTCCTAACTACCCAGCAGGGAATCAGGCTTGACAGTTTGAAGATGGTCCCGTGGTAAAGACTTTAAGCGTGTACAAAATATCTGCAAAGTTATTGATTATCTCCCTATTGGTGCAGAATATCTTTTTTTTTGTGTTTTCAACTTCTTCCTGTTTGTAATCCAGCCTAGCCGTGACTTTTTTTCAATTGGCATCTCCCTGTTTAAAGTTATATTGCGGGATAACTAAAGATCCATTCTTCAGGTAATCTCTTCTGGCAGTGCAATGAGTGCTTCTTTCGAGAACAGTGTTTGGTGGTAATTTTGTATCCTATTGCACAGGGTACACATATCCAGTTGCACTCTTTTCCCCCTAGAGGGCATATTTTTGCTACTGGCTCTAAGGCTGATGTAACTGATCTCCTTCAAAACGAGGCTTGATCATAAATGGCACAGATTAAAAGAGAAGGTATTATTGAATAAAGAGATGCTGTGGCGTTAAGCTATGATCTTGCTCCTATCACCATCAGAAAACCTATCCTTACCTGGTCTGGCCTACGTGTGACTTCAGACGCACAGCAATGTGGCTGACCCTTAATTGTCCCTGCAAGCCACTCCATTCAAGGGTAATTATGGATGGGCAATGAATGCTGCCCTTGCCAGCGCTGCCCACATTCCCAAAATAGAATTTTTAGAAACGCACTTTCAAGTGACGCAAGTTCCAGCCAATGAAATGGGGAAACCTAGAACTAAGATACACTTTGGAGTCATGATCGCTCGTTGTAGTACACCGGTATATCTTAACCAGCTTAAAAGGAAGATTTACAAGCTTTGAAATGATGAGGAATATCATTATTTGCTCTTTGCTCCCCACCCCCATAAAATCAAAATGCATTAAAGTGTGATGCAGCAGAATCATTAAATGATACAGCAGAGGAGGAGGCCATTCAGCCCCTCATACCTGCATCTAGTCTTCTGAAAGAGCAATCCAATTACTCCCACTGTGCCTCTTTCTCCACCGCATCCGCACCCTGCCCTTACTCTTCCTCCATAGTTCTGGCAATTTAGCCCCTTCAAGTATTTATCCAGTTCCCTTTTTTTTTGAAGTTTACAACTGAATCTGCGCCCGCTGCCCTTTCTGGCTGTGCATTCCAAAACATCATAATTCCCTGCTTTTCTCTAGAAAGAAATATTTGCTCATCTCTCTCTGTTTTTGCTGTTTGCTTTAAGTTTACATAATTTGAACACTAACATTTCCATTCCTCATCCCGAATAAGCTTGCTGGTCTCTGAAAAGTTAATGGTTTGTTGAATTTTGTTGTTTCAACTTGTGAGCAAAAAAACAGAACCCTCACTCCCCAAAGAGAGCTTTTTAAAAAAACACTTGAATTTCAGATTCTCCCAAAGGAGAGAGGTTCTTCCAACAATAGCGATATTATTTTGCACAATTTCAAGTATAGGAATACAGTTGTGGCATGTATCTGGTCTGCAAGACACTACAAAACTCTCTTCAAATCCTCAGTCGTAATTTCTTAAAACTATTAAATGGTCATTTCTGAGTAAAGAGGCATAATTTTATCTAAACATGAGCAAATACAAGTTCTCAGGTGTCATGACTGCTTAACAGATTGATTCTGGTTTTGCTTCCTCTGCTCTGTGCAAGGAGTATACCATGGAGAGAAGTTCCAATAACAGACCAAAACTGGATTGATGCGTAAGATGTTCAAATTATTGAGCTGGAAGTTAAATAATTCTTATCTCTTTGGGCAACATGTATTCAGATGTTTGGATTGAGAACAAGATGGTTGAAGTGTATTAAGTGTTTTGCTGTAAGAACAGATATGTCAAAGCTTGTCATCTTGCACTCAGGACACTTTGCAAGAACACTAATACGGGGGAAAGCTGCATATATTAATACAAAGGGCCATGTTCTTTGCAGACAGCCTATTGCACCTGTTTCAGCTAAACAAAGTAAGCCATTTGCTGACTCTCCTCTGGTCAATGCCTTGACCAAGCAGGGTCAAGTCGCCTGGTTTAAATTTCCAACAATGCTTGGCCAGTCACCATCAATTGGTGCATTCCCCATGGTAACACCTCTACCAATCAGCACTCCCTCTATTGTTCTCCCCCTATATTGATATTCTTGCGAAGCGTCCTGATGAGTGCAAGACAAAAAGCTTCGACTTGCCTCTTTTGTCAGCCGTACTCAAGTTCTGTACTACCAAACAATTATAAGTAATTGTGTAGGCTAGATTAGTGAAGCTTACTTTAAAGTCAGCCCGACTTGTAAACTGGCTATGTTTAAATTATCATTGTATGACTTATTTCGGTTCAAAACAAATGAATGCAGCCACTAAATTATTTTGATTAAAATTAAAAAGTTGGGTCAAGTCTAGGCCGATGCATTGTGAATGCCCCCTACTTCTTCCCTTTGTCTCAAAACTAGCAAGAATAAATTGAATGGCACTGCAGAGTGCACTTGTAGGAAGTGCTGGTGAAATGAAGAGTTTGTATCTGTGTAATAGGAACATGGGGAGGTGGATCATTAGTTTGCAGAATTAATAGTATATGTCAGAATTGCACCCACTTAAAGTTTTGCATCTTATATATGTGAAGCTTTTTTTTTTAGTACAGGCCCAATATCTTGTTTGTAATTTAAACAAATATAATGTGTGTTATTAACAGTAAATGCATTGAGGCTGCCAGACCTGCTGAGTATTTCTAGCATTTTCTGTTTTTTTTTATTTCAGATTTCCAGAATCTGCAGTATTTTGCTTTTATGATAGTTTGTACTTGTGTGTCGATTCCATTGGATTGCTACTTGAGACATGACTATATAGCGAACTATTCCTTTCCCCTCCCTGCACAACATTATTTTCAGTGGACTTTTTCTTTAAAAATATCATCTATTATTAACATCTACAGGAATATCTGATTTTTTAAAAATTTACCCTTTTGCCTTTCATAAATTTCTGTTGGGTAATATGAGCTACATCATGCAGTTCCTCTGTACAATTTCTAAAGACATACTAAAATGTTAAGAAATAATTCGTACGGATCTTTAAGATAATAAAGAAGCAATATTGAAAGAAACCTCACTATTTAGTACTGTAAAGAAATTGGAAATTAATAGATCTTGGCAGCTTTATGGTATTAAACTGTACAGTCTATATTTACAGTTACTGTTGGAAAATGGTGCAAAATTTTCTTTTGCTTGTCTTTCGTTGGAACTCATTTTTGGGAATGTTTTTCCGTAGTACTAACTACATTGAAAAGTTCACCTTTTAAAGTTGATGTATGTCTTTTAATTAACTTGATAGCACTTTTAACGTTTGCTAGCTTTCAAAGAGTTACATTTGCCGCCTTCAAATATAGACTCAATGTAAACATTTTCTACCAATATTTTGAAATACATTATGGGAGCAGTACAGCTGTCTTGCGATGTAGTAATAGCACTCTTATCTACGCAGTGACTTCCTGTTGTTCAGGGACGGGAAGGCGGGTAGAATAAGAAGAGGGGCCAAGTGTAGTCCAGGTAGCCCCTCTACAAGAAGGAAGGGGAATGGTAATAGTTGAATTATCACAGGCTGTTTGGAGCGGATATCTTTGTTATGGGGAGTTTTAAAAAAAAAACAGAAAATGCTGTAAACACTCAGCAGATCAGGCAGCACCTATGTGGAGTGAGAAACAGAGTTTTTTATGTTTCAGGCCGAAGATCTTCTGTCAGAACTGAAAGAGGTGTTAAGCAGGGAAAGAGGGTGGTGGGCGTGAATAAAACCAGAAGGTTAGGGATTCTTAATTTCTAGGGTTGTATTCACCACGGTCTGTTCAGGCTAGAAGGCAGGAGAGATTAGATGACAAAAGGGATAATGGTGTCAGGCAAAAGGAGATGGTCATGGGTAAAGAAAAAAAGATGGGTTCAGAGGAACTGCAGTCTAGAAAAAAATGGAAGCACTAGTTATGATTTGAAGTTGAATTCAATGTTTAAGCCTGAGGGCTAAACGCTGAATTGAAAGATGGGAATTAGTGTCATAGGGACCAAAAAGAAAGAAGATTTTTTTCCCCAAGCTGGGAGGGTACCAAAATGTAACTTTCACTCCAACCATCTCCCAGATCTTGTTGCTAACTTAAAAAGAAAACCCAGAAAAATACAGTTTGTAGAAAAAAGATTCATATGAAGAGCCTTTGGAAGAGTTGAAAGAAGATAGCTTTAGAACTTGTTCTGGCAGTTTTCTGTTTGAAGAAAGAATTCAAGCCTGTAGATGAGAAAATGGTATATTTTAATCCAATAAATTATCCATTGGAGCAAAGGCTTCCAGTCAGATCTGCTTAGTTTTACCAACTGCCTACATGAGGTTCTGGTAACCGTAGCTGAGCTCTCTATAAGTTTGAGTAATGCTGCGTGCTAGTCATGTTCCAGTACTAGAAAGATGGGAAATTCTGTAGAAAGAGCCTCAAAACACAATAGTCCTATGCAAGAGGTTTTGTTATAGCTATCATCCTGTTTGTGCCATTGAGTGGCACAGAATGCTATAGTGCTGCTCTGTCAAAATTAGTAATGTTATATGGTAGTGGCATTTGTTATTTATTGTTAGGTGTGTTTTATACCTGTACACAGATTTAAAATCCATATTTGGAAAGTGATGTGGTTGTTATGCTGAATTGTAAATTAACTTTCTATTTATTCTGTAGTGAGATGCTTTTAATAAAAATGTTCTCTGTATGATTTATCTACTTGTAACTAATGGCCTCGTTGTAATTAAGTAAGTGCTTTAATATGTAATCTGTTAAAAGCTTTTGCGATGGTTTCCTCATACATAATTGTATATGAGTATTACAGAATTGTACCCTAAAGCTTTGATACTTTATTGATTCTGCAGCAGCAATTGCAATATTTTATTGGTCAGGCTGAAACCATAAAACTACCTATTGGTGGGGGGAATTTATGCCTGTATGGTTTTGTTTCCTTCAACTGTGCCAAAAGCCTTGCTAACATATTTTACAGCCCCTTCTGCAAACCTTATTCTTCAATTCCAGACAATACCTGACCAAACCAATGGAAGTGTTACTCTAGCACACCCAAGTTTCACAGAATGTTGCTGGAAAGACTAAAATTTGCTTATTCAGAAGCCAACAGTTGACAGCAACCTGAGACACACGGGATGTGGGGGGTCACTGGCTGGGCCAGCATTTATTCCCCATCCCTAATTGCCCTTGAGAAAATGGTGGAGTGCTGCCTTCTTGAAGCATTGCAGTCCATGTGAAAGAGCATCCACGCTGCTGTTAAGGAGTTCAGGATTTTAACCCAGCAACAATGAAAGAATGGTGATATTTTTCCAACTCAGGATGATGTGTCATTTGGAGGGGAACTTGCAGGTGGTGGTATTCCCATTCCTCATCCGCCCTTCTCCTAGGTAGGTGGTAGAGATCATGGGTTTGGAGGGTGCAATCAAAGGAGCCTTTATGTGTTGCATCTTGTAGATGTTAACACTGCTGCCACTGTGCATTGGTGGTGGAGGGAGTGGATATTTATTGTGGTGGATGGGCTGTCAATCAAGTGAGCTGCATTGTCCTGGATGGTGTCAAGCTTCGAGCGTTGTTGGAGCTGTATTCCTCTGGGAAAGCGGAGAGCATTCCATCACACTCTTGATTTGTGCCTTGTACATGGTGGACAGGCTTTGGGGAGTCAAGAGTTAGCATACTCCTGCTCTTACTTCCTATGTTCTTGCTTCCTATGATGAGTTGGGTCTCAACACAATACAAAGCAGAAATGTTTTTTTTTGTTTGAGAAAATGTTAGGATCTATATACGTACATCCATCTACATTGTTGATAGAAGCCAATATTGAACTATTACTGAATGTCTAATTTTCTAATTCAAATAAATGCTGTAATAGGAGAAGGAAAGCCTGTAGGGGATAACATATTCTCCTCTTCAAAAATCAGCAGTGAGGAGACCATTTGTCTTGTTGCTGATGTATACAATATCAAATGCCAATGAGGTACTCTGACAAAATGTGTTTGATGTTGCTCCAAACTCTATTTCCATGTTATTTTTTAAGATCGAGGCAAACAATATTCACTTGGGAATATCAGAATGCCTGATTTGGTATAACACTTCCTAACCAGGCTATCACATACATGGAATGTGTGGCATTAACACAAGCAGCATAACTGGTCAATGCCAGTATTTATGCTCCACACAAGCTGCCTCCCATCCCTCTTCATCTTATCTCATCCTATCAGCATATTTTTGTCCCCTGTTTGCTTCTCTCACTCCCCCTAAAATGCTTCAATGCTCTTCACCTCAACTAATCCTTGAGTTTTTTTCTAGGATAGTCAATGTACCTGAACCAAAATAGCATTCTTCTGCAAACCACTTTAACCAAAATTCCTCCCCTACCAATGAGGAGCCAGCAACACTCCTGCTTCAGTTTAGTTAAGCCTCCTACTTGGTACATTGAGTGAAACCTATTCTATCACAATTGTATATATAGAACCATACCGAACAATCCCTATTATCTCAAAGCTAAACAGGCAAAAGTAAATGGTCTTATGGCTTTGTCTCTGTTTGACTGGCTTTTGATAAACACTTTCAATTATCCAGGCTTCCACATCTTGTTTAATGGCTACATCTTAAGTCAAAAAAATGCTGCATTTAATAAGTCAAAAACATTATATACTCATGGACCTTCTAACGTATTAATAAAACCCAGCATGTTACAACAACTTTTAATTTACATCTTTGGCATCCTTCTATCTGTGTAAGATGGTGGATGTGCAGCAAATCAAATCTGTTGGGGATGGGGTAGCTTCATATGGTTCACTGCTGATGGCTGAAGGGACTGATCCACGAGAGGCAGGTTCAGCCGCAAGTGCTGCGTATGAGGTGGTGATCAGGTGTGGTTCTGGGTTTTGAATTTGATGTTGGTGCCTGTTGCCAAGCCACTAATTGTCATGGTGGCACATGGCAGCCCACAGGTGATGTTGCCATTTTCCTCTGCAGTCGGCTCATATCCAGGTGTAAAAGTTAGGGCCTTCTTGGCTTGCTTGCAAGTATCCTTGAAGGAGAACTTTGGGTGGCCAACTGGTCTTCTGGCTTGGCTACTTCACCATACAAAAAATCCTTAGGTATCTGACCTTCTTCCATCCTGCAAACATGCCCAAGTCACCTTTGCTTAATGAGTGCCAACAGACTTGAGAGATTTGCCTTTGAGAGCCTTTTACAGATCAAACTATTTCTTATAACCAGGCAATCAAAATGTTAAACAAATCCAGAAAGTGCTAGAAACACAGATCGGTCAGTACCTCTGGTTAGGACAGACAGGCACACACCCTTCTGATCCTTCCCTGTATTGCCAGTTTGACATGGTGGAGAGGATTGTCTGCTCCAATGATCCCTTGAGCGATGCTGTCGGCAGCTGCTTGCCCCTGATCAGGCCACCCACAGTTGCAAGGTTTGGGGTGAGGCGCCAGACAAAGTCAAAAGGCGAAAAGCCCTCAACGGCACAACTGGCGAAAGCAGACTGTGTCTTTCACTGGCTGCGAATGCGGAAGGAGGCCACAGCAGTGAGGTGGTCCCGGCCATCATGGTTCAACACAGCACCGAAATCTGACCACAAGCCCATCAAGATCATGTGGACAAGGTCACTCACGTTAAACAAAGTCACGTGCAGGCTTCTACCAGGGTCTTGGCCAAAGATCTGTGGGTTGAGAATCAACCTGTTCGGTCACATATAGACCCATGGCAGAAACTCATGATCCTCAGTAGACATCATTCTCAAATCAAGGGACAGCTGGCAACAGCCCTTCTTCAGAAGTGAAAACTAAGAGATGGACAAATAAATTCACAGGATCAAACAGAGTCAGGAAATAATACCTGAGTGATTGGATGATGAAACAGATCATCTCGGCCAAATAAATGGAAAGAAACAATTCAAAACCAAAGGATACATGATCAGTTAGTGCACAGGGAAAGCGAGAAAAAGATGGAAAATATGGAAAACCTGAGGTCCAGGTCTAAAACTGGTACAGAAGATCCTGAAAAGAGGAAGGAAGGATCAACAGCTCAACTACTAGTTTTGTGTTCCGATAAAGGTCTCCAAATATTAACCATTTTTTAACACTTCGACGGAAAAGGTGTGAATTGAGAATTACTGGCAGTTAACAGCCTTTGTTTTGATATCTGACATCAGTTGAAAAACACAATTCAGGCTCTGTGGTTGAAATGAGATCAGAATATCTAAATGTCTTTCAAAGAAACTATCATTTGATTAGAATTACCTGGAAAAACTCAGCAGGTCTGGCAGCTTTCCAGCATCCGCAGTTTTTTTGTTTTTATCATTTGATTACTTTGATATCAAAGGCTAATGGGATTGTCATGATTTTTGTGCAGGATATTGGGCCGTAACCTCCAACTAGTGTTGGAAAGTGCTGACTTGCAAAATTAGAGGACATAAATGCACACTTACCTGGTCTTGAAAACTGCATTGACACTTCCGTTTGCCGGAGCAGCTTGGAGCTTTCATCGAAAGACTCCTCACTGGTCCCACCGAACTCCAGTGTATTCAAGGAGGGATTCGAGATTGGTGGGGCACTTAAGGGTGTTATGGGGGTGAGGTGGGGTTGTCGGCAGTCAGGGTGTATAAGGGGATGGTGGGGGTGGGGGGGAGTCTCGTGGGGTCGGTCTGGGTCTTTACAATAGGGCATCCACCCTCACACCTTCTCCTCCCTCCCAGAAACATGATAGGATCCCCCTTGTCCTCACTTATTACCCCACCAGCCTCTGCATTCAAAGGACCATCCTCTGCCATTTCCGCCAACTCCCGCATGATGCCACCACCAAATACATCTTCCCTTTCCCCCCCCCACCCCGGCAGCATTCCGTAGGGATCGTTCCCTCCGTGACACCCTGGTCCACTCCTCCATCACCCCCTACTCCTCAACCCCCTCCTACAGCACCTCCCCATGCGAACGCAAGACCTGCCCCTTCACTTCCTCTCTCCTTAGCGTCCAAGGGCCCAAACATTCCTTTCAAGTGAAACAGCATTTCACTTGCACTTCCTTCAACTTAGTCTACTGCATTCGTTGCTCCCAATGCGGTTTCCTCTACATTGGAGAGACCAAACGCAGAATGGGTGACCACTTTGCAGAACACCTTTGATCTGTCCGCAAGCATCACCCAGACCTCCCTGTCGCTTGCCATTTTAACACTCCACCCTGCTCTCTTGCCCACATGTCTGTCCTTGGCTTGCTGCATTGTTCCAGTGAAGCTCAACGCAAACTGGAGGAACAGCACCTCATCTTCCGACCAGGCACTTTACAGCCTTCCGGACTGAATATTGAGTTCAACAATTTTAGATCTTGAACTCTCTCCTCCATCCCCACCCCCTTTCCGTTTCTTCCCCCTCCCTTTTGTTTTTTCCAATAATTTATATAGATTTTTCTTTTCCCACCTATTTGCATTATTTTTTAATCTATACTTTTTATGCCCTTTTAGTCTTATTTCACCTCACCCCCACTGGAGCTATCTGTACCTTGCTTGTCCCGCTATCCATTCTTAATTAGCACATTCTTTTAGATAATATCACCACCTGCAACACCTCTGTGTTCTTTTGTCTGTGACATCTTTTGGTTATCTCCTCCTTTCACTGCTTGCTTGTCCCAACAACCACCACCCTTCTTTCCCCCCCTCTTCTTCCCCCCCCCCCCCCCACTTAAACCAGCTTATGTTTCACCCCTTTCCTATTTCTACTTAGTTCTGTTGAAGGGTCATGAGGACTTGAAACGTCAACTGTATTCTTTTCCACTGATGCTGCCAGACCTGCTGAGTTTTTCAGGCATTTTTTATTTTTTATTTTGGATTTCCAGCATCCGCAGTTTTTTGTATTTATCTTTACAATAGTTACCCAGAAGTTAAAAGAGGTTTTAATTCATCTAACTTTTTCTGGGTAACTATTGGTGTAACCCCGGCAGAACCATCCAAAGTTTGTGATTTAAATCACATTTTCAGATGGTTCCCAGGGCAGTGCAATTGTCCAGAGGAAGTTAGCACTTCTGGGCAATTGCCAGAGAGATTCCCCAGCAAATCTTTGGGGTATCCCCCAAATCTAACGCTGGAGAGCACGTAAGTTACAGACCATTGTCTTGGATTCTGTATCCTGATCACTCCCATGTGTGGACCTCACATGCTATATGATCTGAACTGTACCTTTTCTGCATCTAGGTAAACTATAGCAGGAATGAACAAGTAAAACAGAAGATGCTAATGCTATATGTCAGACACTACGATCTGTGCTGCCATTTGAATTCTCTTATCCTTAGAGACGCCAGGCAGAATCAGCACAATACTGAGATCAATAGCTGGTTTATTTACATGAAACACATCAATGGAAATTATACAGTTTTCACAGTGAGCATATATTGACCTGCACAAAATTTTATAAAATACAATAAATATGCAACTTACTATCTAACATGGGATCACTTTCTGTAGCTTAATCCTGTGAAACTAAGCTGCTTCAGACTCCAGGTACCCTGACAGATATTGCTAAAAATCTCAAGAGGTGCGATCAGGTACACTTGGAGATATTTCCACTTTTGGGGTTGCGAGGTGGGTGGCCGGGGAATCCAAAACTAGTGGCCACAAATGTAAGATAGTCGCTAATTATTCCAGTAAGGAATTCAGGAGAAACTTCTTTATCCAGGGAGTGGTGAGAATGTGGAACTCACTACCATAGGAGTGGTTGAGGCAAGTAGCATGTGTTTAAAGAGAAGCTGGATAAACACACAAGGGGAGAAAGGAATAGAATGATATGCTGATAGGGTGAGATGAGTAGGGTGGGAGGTGGTTTGTGTGGAGCATAAATGCTGGCATGGACCAGTTGGGCTGAATGGCCTGTTTCTGTGCTGTAAATTCTATGCAACTTTCAGTTCAGAGAGAGCATATCTTTGACAATGGATGTAGATTTATAGTTGAGCTTGAGTAAAATGTATAACAGGGAATTCTTATTCCAGTCATGATGTAGTCCAGACAAGAATGTCCTCAAGTTTCTGCCCCCAGTGGAGGAACATAGACAAGGACAGTGTCTGTATTGTGAGGGGAGGAGGGGCTATGAAGAGGTGGACACAGAAAGACTTGATTGGTTTAGAAGATGTTCCAGTGGCCCATGAGAGGATATTTACTCTTTATTGTAACTGTTCCTGAGAGACTGAGGAAGGCAGTACGATCTAAAATAATGTTGAGATTTCTGAAATGAGGGGCCTTGTATAAGAGGAGTCCTACGCAATAAAACCAAAAGGTTTAATTGTGATCAGTCAGTGGTTTGACCTTTTCATATAGAATGCACTGCACTAAATCAGGCCATTTGGTCCAATTTGTCCATGCTGGTGTTTATGCTGCACACGAGCCCCCTCTCACTCCTACTTCATCTCACCCTATCAGCACTTCCTTCTACTCCTTTCTTCATCATGTTCTTATCAGGTTTCCCCTTAAATGCATCTATGCTATTCACCTCAACTACTCAACGTGGTTCAAGTCAGAGATCAAGGCCGAGATTGATAGATTTTTGGACTATAAGGAATCAGGCGGAAAAGTAGAGTAGAGGTCGAAGATCATCCATGATCATATTGAATGACGAAGCAGGCACGAGGGACCAAATGGCCTACTCCTGCTCCCATTTTTTATGTGGTACCAAATTGCACATTCTCACCAATCTCCGGATAAAGAAGTTTCTCCTGAATTACCTGTTAGATTTATTAGTGACTATCTTATAGTTCTGACTCCTATTTTGAACTCCTCTGCAAGCAGAAACATTTCAGAAGAGCCTCTATCTTTTATTGTTTAAATTAGAGAGTGTGTTTGTAGTGTTGTAGGAAATATTTGAGAGTTTTGACACAATTTTATTTTCTATGTTCAGGATTCTGCTGTCTGCACAGTAGCTGAAAGACCAGATGTCTTTGGAATTATAGATTAACCGTGCAAATTCAATAGCTCAATCTGGTTGTAGGATTTTGCCATGAAACGGGCTTCTTAACCATGTCAATCCCAATTAATGCTGTGGCAAACTGCCACTGATTCAGTGCGCTGTATCACAACCCCAGTATGTATCCATCATTCAACGGATGCTGTATTAACAAAAGCAAAGACTCTAAGGCTTTGATCGAGTGGGTACAGAGTGAATGTTTCGTCGTGTGGCCATCAGTATAAGATAGGCATCAAGAAATCCAGCAGGGAATTCAGAAGAAACTTCTGAATGTGGAACTCGCTGCCACAGGGACTTGGTTAATTCGAATAGTATAGATGCATTTAACGAGAAGTTAGACAAGCATACGAGTAAGGTTGCCAATCCTCCAGGATTGGCCTGGGGTCTCCAGGAATTGAAGATCAATCTCCAGGACACTTCTGTGTGCAACTCTGGAGAAAGATCATTGGGACATTAAGTAGATTGCCTTTTTTTGTCATTTTCTTTGAACATTTCTCTTCACCAGATGTAAAAATATTGAAAATGGGGAATAAAAGGCTGCTTGGCTAACAGTCAAATATCATTCAATTGGGTAATGAATCTTTTTGATTTCCAATTGGCATAGGAAGGCAGTACGTCACAAGGATGGGTGTATTGGCCGACTAATGGCTGGAGAGTGAGGGCAAGTCATGTAATGAAACCTCCAGGAATACATTTAAACAGGCTGAATGGCCTGTTTCTGTGCCAAATATCCTGTGCAATCCTTTGTTGTAATCATTTACTAAAGAAAATTGGTAGATGTTGATGTTTCTTATATGGACTGTAGATTGAGGTGAGCAGTTTTTGATTGTATTATATAATAATTTATACATAAAATGTTTAACATAGTAAAATCTCCCAAGGTGTTTCGCAAGGGTTATCAGACAAAATTTGACACTGAGCCACCTAAGGAGGTATTAGGACACCAGACCAAAAGCTTGGTCAAAGAGGTAGCATTTAAAGGAGGAGAGAGAGGTAGAGAAGTTTAGGGAGGGAATTCCAGAGCTTAGGGCCTAGGCATCTGAAGCACGGCTGCAGATAAATAAGCATATATTGTTATCTTTTTTTAAAAAATGTGGCCTTATCAGTTACCACCGCCACCCGCCCCCCCCCCCCCCCCCACCATTGCTATTTTTCCACTAAATCACAACTTATGTACATAGCTTTCACAGGTGTTAGTTAACACATTCAGAACCATAATAGAATTTTAAAATTAAAAATATTTAAAGAGAGAGATAGACAGAGGCAGATAGACAGCAAAAGAGAATGCGAGATCACAAAACAATGCATTTTCACTTTCTTCAGGAAATACTGTGAATTAAATAAATGTACTTGTTCTCTGCTTTGGGCACAATCTAGGATGTTTGGCATCAGAAGGAAATCATTTAAGTTAAGAGGGAGATGTGCACATGTCACAGATTGCAAAGCAATTTCATTCATTGAAAGGTTAAAATTAACATAATGCAGTAACCTAACCAAATGACATTACCTTGACGGTTGTTCTGCAGCAGTTATTTCCCTGTGGACACACGTGGTAGTTTCTCTTCAGTATCCCTGACGTCCGGGTGTGTCATGGTGCTGAAGGATGGTGAAACTGCAGCTGCTTCTGCAGCCCCTACGAGACATCACTCACCATAAACACACATTAACCCGGGGAGATGGAAGACAGTGAAGCGGCTACAATCGAACGCCGGGTTCCATTCGATAGGACTGAGCGAGGGAGCAAGATGCCTTATATTTAACACTCCTGAAGCTTGCATATTATAACTGAGATCCTGCCCTGCCATGTGACATGTTCATCCTGGTTATTTTCCTCTGCATTTTGTGAAATCTTCCAAAATGTGGGATTTGCTACCACATGGAGTGGTTGAGGTGAATAGAGTGGAAGCATTTGAGGGGAAGCTGGGTAAGCACACGAGGTAGAAAGGGATAGAAGGATATGCTGATGGGGTGAGATGAAGAGGGGCTGGGAGAGGGCTCACGTGGGGCATAATACCCGCATGTACCAGTTGGGCTGAATGGCCAGTTTCTGTGCTGTAAAATTCTAAGCAATATGAAAGGAAACAACAATTGCAGGGCACTGGGTTCTCCTTATGCACCAAAGTTGTAAACTAAATGATTTCTAAAGATAAGCATTTCTCACTCAGCACAGACCCTGAGGATACTCTTCAGTCTCAGTAATCTTGCCAATTAGGTTAATACCCTTTGTCCAGCTGGTAAATAGTCTCTCTGTCTCCTGCTCTCTCTATAAAAGTATGGTAAATCATTGACTACAAAGGTCAGTGGCATCCTGAGGTTACAAAAGGTGATATTGCATTAGAAGTCTTGCTTTTCTTTCTTTCCTCTTTGGTCTACCTGTGGATTTTCTTCTTCAATTCTAACAAAATCTCTCTGGTCTTTTGCTATCCTTACCTGCTCTGTATCCCGCAGGATCCCTGGAATCTATACATATCTCAGTTTGTCCCACACGAAATGTCTCAGAGACCATCAAACTCCCCCGGGAAGCGAGGGACTGCAAGGAGGGAGTGAGACAGCTACAAGCATCAGGCATCTGAACATCTCTTGAGGATTCTACAAGTGTAAATCTCTCTGTGTGATACAAAATGCTGAACTTGGGCCCCTTACTGACACTTTCCTTAACACATAGCATTGCGATATTAACCCTCTTGACATCAAGGACATTGCAAGAACTCAAAACCTGACTTCAGTCATTAAGGACCGAAAGCCAGGGGGTGCCAGACCGTGAAACAGTGTGTGAGATACTGCGAAGTCCTTGCCTGCAGTATAATTACAACATTTGAAGATGCATACTGAAAAATGACACATATACAAGCCACACATGCTAATACATATATGTAGGCAATGACACACGCACAGGTGAATGTTGGTGCATTCCAATCTGTCATTGGATGCTCCTGCTGTGTGCAACTCGCCTTGACCAGAAAATCGCACATTAGCAAAATCAGAGCAGCCCTGCACCTTTTAGTCAATCCTGGAGAGGTGGGGCAGCCTGCAATCTGACCACACGCTCTCCCCCACCAGTGATGACATGGTTCCAGTATTGTCCTTGAAGTTGAACTGGACTCAGGATGGTGTGATTGTCAGAGTGCAGCTGGGTCTCAGATGATCCCTGGCATGTGATCCCCATGATATGGTCAGATTGGGTTGTGAGATATTTGCTGTTTGGACTGGGGAGATTCGCAGGTTCAGGGTTGAACTGCACCCAATAGAATTCCTGGTGTGTAGCTGGATTAGATCCAGTGAGATTCTAGGGTTGCAGTGCAATCTGCAGGGATCCTTGGGGCTGTGGCTTGATTTCACCTGGTGAGATTCCTGGAATGAGACTGAACCTGGTCTATTACATTAGGATCATACTGTGCTGAGATGCTGTCATGGATGAGACTGAATTGGAGCCCAAGGTGATCAAAGGAGATCTTCAGCTTGGATAAGCCTTGGGTTAGAAGTGAGCCTGAGCTCTCCCTTGGGGAGGGAGCAGGTGAGTCTGTGATGATCCTTGGGGTTTGATTCTGCTCAGTGATCCAGAGTGGGCTGGGGGAGGGGCAGATGGATCCCTGGTAATGGATGGAGTCTAGGTGTCCCTCAGCTGGGAGATGGAGTGACCCCTGGGAGTAGGCATGACCTCTGGGGTTGGAGAGTGACCCTGGGTATGGGGGTGACCCTTGGAGGATAAAGAACGAACGTTGGATACTGGAGTGATTCTTGGGGAATAGAGATTGACCAGTGGGTATGGGAGTGATCACTGGTGGTGTAGAGCGACTCCTAGGTATGGGAGTGACCCCTGGTGGATGGAGAGTGACCCATGGGAGATAAAGAGTGACCACTGGGTATGGGATTGACTTCCTGGGAGATGGAGAATGACCAGTAGGTGTGGGAGTGACGCCTGGGGCTGGAGAGTGACCCCTAGATTGGGAGTGACACCTGAGTATGAAGACAGACCACTGGGGCATAGAGAGTGACACTTGGGGGACAGGGAGTAACACTTGGGGTATGGGAGTGACTGCTGGGGACAAAGTTCGACCACTGGGGGACAGAAAGTGACCCCTGGGTGTGTGTCTCCTGGGTACAAAGACTGACCATTGGGGATAGAGAGTGACCACTGGGTGTGTGAATTCTGGGTACGAAGGGTGACCCTTGGGGGATAGAGAGTGACCACTGGGTGTGTGACTCCCGAGTACGAAGAGTGACCACTGGCCGTGCAAATAGATGGACCTCCACCGTTACTTCGACTCCGGGTCCGGCTGCGGCGCCTGCGCCTTGAGCCGACGTTCCCGGGCCCGGCTGCGGCACCTGCGCCCTGAACGCGGTTCACCCCCCCCCTCCTCCTCCGGGAGGGAGGCCGGCCGGCCGCCGGCCACCGGCCGCCTGGCGCAGGCGCGTCTCGCCCTGCAGCGTCCTCGCGCACCGGGGCCACTTCCTGCCTGAGTCCTTCTGCAAATCTGAGTGTGTGTCTGCAAGAAACACAGGGAGCATCAGCAGGCAGCAAAGAGGGGGGTGGGGGGGGTGGGTTTAAACAATTGCAAGAAAAGGGGCAAAGTGCACGCAATGCAATCAACTCCAGATCTTGGGCTTTAGGAATCACAGGTACGTGGCAGCAAGGTTATATTCCAATTCTCCTTTTATTTAGCAGAATGATTTTATTCATTTGCAGAGTGGGTTTGCGACAGATGCAAAAAGGTGGAGGGAAAGGATGCAAAAGACCCCTTTAATGCAAGAAAAAAAAACATGTTGAAATCACAGCGCATTGAAAGAAATAGCATATTGCACAATACAAATGGGTTTTTGACCTAGATGATATATATACATAAGTCCCTCCAGTGATTTTTTTCCCCCTTCTGAATTGTGCATTGACTGGAACATCCAAGAGATGGCTCATCTTATTGTGAAGATGCTGTTCTCTCGCCCATCAGTTTCTTGAGGATCCTGCTGCAGTAAATGCTTTGTCGTGTTGATGTGGCATCTTGCTGAGGTTGTACACTAGCAGGCTTATGGCTGGCAGGCTGCAAGGGGGAAAGGCTCTTAAGATCTTGTGTGAGCATTTCGCTTGTTGGTGTGTTTACAGGTAAATGATACAGGGGAGGGAGGGGGGTGGGGTGTGGGAGGAACACCTACATGTATTGTCTTAAGCCAGAGGGTGGTGATGCTATCTGAGAGCAACAAGGCTTTATGCTTGGTCAGATTTATGTCAGCTAATCTGTAATCTACCCATGCATTCTTCCAAGATCAGACTGGAGGAATCCTTCTATTTTTTTAAAAAGGTGACTAGGTGTCAGTATTTGGCTTGCTAACTGTAATTTGTCTCACTGCGATGATAATTTGACAGCACTGCCTCCATCAATAATACAAAAGGCAATCTAAAATCATGTCTCGAACTACATTTTTAGTAAATATAACAACTGGCATTGCTGTTAGGATGTCACCTTTACCATTTTGCATATCTCTGTGTAGTTTAAGAAATTAATTCTGTCTACAGTTCAGAAGAGAGAGAGAGAGCGCAAGAGCAGTTAAATTCTGCAACTTGCACTCATGTGTCCTAGTGAATTTTTTGAAGAAATGTCCGAAGGACTTTTCACTCATTTAAGTTTTTTTTTGGAGTTCTTTACAACCAGCAATGAGAACTTCAGTAGGTCAGGAAAGTAAAAGATTCGTTTAAAAATCTGAGTAACATCTACTCCATGTGAATGCTGTGGTCCATAGCTACAAACGGATTGAAACCTGATGACTGTTGTGTGGGAGGTAAACTACAGACTTAAAATTTTGAACCGTGACAGTTGTGTCCACTCTTTTTTTTCTAATAACAAATTCCATTCATTCATTGAATGTTTGGTCTTCAGGAATGGCTTCTTCAATAACAAGCTGCCCCCCTGGTCACACTGTCTTGCAGTTGTGGGGTCAGCTTCCAGATGTAGGCTCACAAAGCCCAGCTCTACCTCTCCGCCACCTGTCTTGACCCCCTCCACTGTCTCTGAGATGTCAGGCTCTTTGTTCAGTATCCAGACTTGCATGAGCCACAATTTCCTCCAATTTAAATATTGGGAAGACTGAAATTGCCACAAACTCTTCTGCCTCGCCATTGATTCCAGCCCCTCCCCAGGTCCGGGCCTCTGGTTGAACTGAAATGTTTGCAACCTTGCTGTCGTATTGGACCCTGAGGCCGAGTTTCTGACCACATAACCTCTCTGTCACAAAGACCGTCCACTTCCACCACCACAGTGTCGCCCATCACTGCCCCTGTCTCAGTTCATCCAAAATTCTGCTGACAATATCCTAATTCGCTCCAAGTGTCTCTCGCCCATCTGCTCTCTGATCTATATTGGCTCACTGTCCTCCAGTGCCTCAGATTTATTCTTCTCACCCTCTTGTTTAAGTCACCTCATGCCCTTGTCCCTACTGTGTCAATAACCTTTTCAGCCTAATGGCTCTATGCTGCTTGTATCCTAACTCGCACCAAGTCCCATTCACCCTTCACCCCTGTCGTCACTGACCTGAATTAGCTCATAGGAGCTGGAGGTCCTTCAGCTCTTCAAACATGCTCATGTCTGATCTTCAACCTCAGCTCCACCTTCCCCTCTAACCCCACATCCCCTAATTCCCTCAGTACCGAATGGTTCCTGGTTAAACAAGACCTTGATGTTTAAATTTTCATTCTTGTTTTTAAATTCCTCCATGGCCTCATCCCTCACTATCTCTGTAACCACCTCCAGCCCCTACAACCCTCCCTATCTCTGTAACCTCCTCCAGCCCCTACAACCCTCCCTATCTCTGTAACTGCCTCTAGCCCGTACAACCCTCCCTATCTCTGTTACCCCTCCAGCGCCTACAACCCTCCCTATTTCTGTAATCTCCTCCAGCCCCTATAACCCTCTGAAGTATGTGTTCTCTAATTCTGGCCTCTTGAGCATCCCCGATTTTAACTGCTCCACCATTGGCAACTGTGACATCAGCTGCCTAGAGCTTAAGCTCTGTAATTCCCTCTGTAAACCTCTCTACCTTTCTCCCTTCTTTCAAGATGTTCCTTAAAAATACCAGTGTTTACAAGCATCCACAGCCAGATGAACTGAATGGATGATCCCTCCAGGCTTACTCCTGAGATGCCAGTCTTTAATTCAGTTCACTCTGTTTTGTCAAAAATTGGCTGCATGCACAGGAAACGGCAAAGGCTATGGGCCCTGACAATATTCCAGCAATGTACTGAAGACTTATGCTCTAGAACTTGCTGCACCCCTAGCCAAGTTGTTCCAGTACAGCTACAACACTGACATCTACCTGGCCATATAGAAAATTGCCTGGGTATGTCCCATTCGCTAATCCAATCTGGCCAGATACCGCCTATATACTCTCGATCATCAGCAAAGTGATGGAAGGTGCCATCGACGATGTTATCAAGTGTGACTTGCACAGCAATAACCTGTTCAGTTTAGTTTCCACCAGGACCACTTGACTCCAGATCTCATTATAGCCTTGGTTCAAACGTAGACAAAAGAGCTGATCTCCAGAGGTGAGGAGAGAGTGACTGTCCTTGACATCAAGGCAGCAATTGACTGAGTGTGGCATCACAAAGCCCTAGCAAAGCTCGAGTCAATGGGAATTGGGGGAAAACTCTACACTGGTTGGAGTCATACCTAGCACAAAGGAAGATGGTTGTGGTTGTTGGAGGTCAGTCACCTCAGTTCCAGGACATCACTGCAGGAGTTCCTCAGGGTAGTGTCCTCGGCCCAACCATCTTTAGCTGCTTCATCAATGACCTTCCTTCCATCATGAGGTCAGAAGTGGGGATGTTCGCTGATGATTGCACAATGTTCAGCACCATTCGTCTCCTCAGATATCAAAGCATCCTGTGTCCATATGCAGCAGGACCTGGACTTGGGCTAATAATATCCAGGCTTGGGCTGATAAGTGACAAGTAACATTCCCGTCACACAAGTGCCATACGATGACCATCTCCAACAAGGGAGAATCGAACCATCACTCCTTGATATTCAATGGCATTACCATCACTGAATCCCCCACTATCAACATTCTGGAGATTACCATTGACCAGAAACTGAACTGGGCTAGCCATATAAGTACTGTGGCTAAAAGAGCAGGTCAGAGACTGGGAATCCTGCGGCGAGTAACTCACCTCCTGACTCCCCAAAGCCTGTTCACCATCTAGAAGGCACAAGTCACATCCCATGGAAGAATAAAAAAAAACTCTGTTCATGGCTTGGTGTCAAATTTTGTTTGATAATGTTCTCCTGAAGTGCCCTGGGACGTTTCACTATATTAAACGTGCTATATCAATGCAGGCAAGTTGTTGAATGAAAATGCTGATTGTATGAATTAAAACTTATCAACAGACAGATAAAGAGAGGAGCTTTAAAACTATCTGGCTTTTGTATTCTAGATGGAATTCTATTAATCACTCTCATTTGCATTCTGTCAGCCATGTCTGAAACCAGTAATGCCAATGTGTTGTTTACCAAGTCAAATGATCTTTTCTCAGTGTTAATATGTAGAATGTTGCTGCGCAGGAGCAGGCCATTAGGCCCGTCAAGTTTGTACAAGTGTTTATCTCCACATGAGCCGTCTAATTTAATTCCACTCTCCTGCCTTCTCTCTGTACTTTACTTTCCAAGCACCTATCTAAAGAATCTACTGGAATTTACTTTTGAGTGGCTTGTGACAGGGAATACGTGAGAAGTAGGAGTAGGCCATTCGGCCCCTCTAACCTGCTCCGCCATTCAACAAGGTCATGATTAAACTGATTGTAACCTTAATCCTACTTTCCTGTCTGTCCCCATGATCCTTTGGTCCCTTGTAGATTAAAAATCTGTCTAACTCAGCCTTGATTGTAATTGAATGACCCAGCCTGCACTGATCACTGGGGTAGAAAATTTCAAAGATTAATGACCTCTGAGAGAAGACATTCCTCCTCATCTCTGTCTTAAATGGGACAGACCTCTTATTTTGAAAACCGTTCTCCCTAGGTTCCCCAACAATCTAGCTGTTCAAGACCCCTCAGAATCTTATGCTTCAATAAGATCGACTCTCATTCTTCTAAACTCCAATGACTCTAGACCCAACCTGCTCACCCTTTCCTCATAAGACAACCCCTTCATCCCAGGAATCAATCTAGTGAACCTTCTTTGAACTGCTTCCAATGCAAGTCAGTCCCTCCTTTTGTAAGGAAACCCAAAACTGTACACAGTAAATGCCATGTTATAGCTGCCCTCTGAGGCAGATTTTTAAAACCTTTTCAATTCTGTTTCCGTAGCCACCTCCAGCCATACATCCCACCAAGATCTTGGCGTTCCTCCCACTCTGACCTTTTGCTCCCAGATTTTAATCGCGCCACCATCGCTGGCCATGCCTTCAGCTGCCGAGACCTTGGGCTCTGCAATTCCCTTGCTAAACCTCTCTCTTTCTTTTACACTCAGTTGATAAACCTGGACCAAGCTTTTGGTCATCCCTCCTTATGTGGCTCAATGTCAAATTTTGTGTGATAACACTTCTATCAAGCGCATTAGGACGTTTGACCGTGTTAAAGCCGCTGTACAAATGCAAGTTGTTGCGCTGAATAAGCAATGCATCATTTTCCCCATTTTTTAAAAAAAAATTGTGTTTGTAACTTGCTGTTTCTGTCTTCTATCCTTCGTGATTCAGCCAAATAACTGTAAATACTGTAACCCAGCTGTTATTGAACATTGCTTAGGTTGGGGGGTCAGATGGCCAGATGCATGGTCCATGTGTTGATAATCTTGCTGATGCAGGAAAAATAGGGTCTTTATTTTTACTGGAAAAAGGCCCTGAGTTGAACAGTTAAAAAAGTTGACAATTTGCCCCAATCTGAAAAAGGATTCTGGGAATTCGGCAATCTCAATCATAAAGTTTGTGAGTGAGAAGGAAAACAAAATTGAAAATAGATTTTGGCAAGAATTCCTTGTAAAGAAATAGATTTTAATGTTTTTGCGACTCTTTTCCTCTCATCCTCGCTCCTCATACCCAACTGACTAATCTTTGCTGACACTAAAGTGTACATTTTTCAATTGGAAACATGTTACGAAAATAACAAACCCTTGTGGCCTCCTAACCTCCCTGTTACTTATCTAGACAGTCTGATCTGTAAAGATATTAATCATACTGTGCTGCTGGCTGGGATGTGTAGTCTATAAATCCAATTTATAAATCCATATTCTTTTGGTGAGGAGATTGGACTATCTGCTCTGGAAAGTCCCAGGCAGCCTCCTGACAACCCTTGAGGCTCACCCTGCAGAGGTAATTGTGTGGTGCTCATATCTGATCGAATGTGCTATAGCTCATTGGGATAGGCTGTGACAACTGAATGAAATTATATAGAATTACATTACTGAAACCAGCAATTCAGCCCAACTGGTCTGTGCCGATATTTATGTTTCACATGAGCTTCCTCTCACCCTACTTCATCTTACCCTGTCAACATATCCTTGTATTTGTTTCTCCCTCATGTGTCTGTCCAGCTTCCCCCTTAAATGTGTCTATACTATTCACCTCGACCACTCCCTGTAGTAGCGGGTTCCACATTCTCCCCACACCCTTGGTAAAGAAGTCCCTCCTGATTTTCCTTTTATAGTTGTGGGCCCCCTCATTCCACAAATGGAAACATCTTTGCTACGCCTACCCTATCAAACTCTGTAATGATTTTAAAGACCAAGGAAGATGATCCATGCCTCTAGAGTAAAATTAACATGGAGGTCGTCAATGCCTTCTTAGGACATGGTACCTGAAGAGAGAGAAAGAGATCAGATCAGATCAGCCCATAGTTGTTGCTTTTCTAGAGAAAAGAGCCCCAGCCTGTTCAGTCTTTCCTAATGGGTATAATCGCTCAGTTTGGGTACCATTCCAGTAAATCTTTTTTTTTCACCTTTCCCAGTGCCTCTATTACCCATTTTATAATTTTAGATTCTCATGACTTATGGGAAAAAGTTTTAACTCATTCAAAACCCACCCACTTACATCGAGTTAAAATCAGGCTGCGTGATGTTTCTGAGATATGAGTTGGCTACAGAAACTTCTGTATTTTGGTTACATGCACCCTTGTATTGCCCTGTCCATTTGTTATTCTTCGGTGGATGGACAGCACGTTGGAACTTTAAATTTAATTTTGAAGTTTGAATTCAAAGATAGGAAATGTTGTTAATTCCCTGTGAGGGATTTTACCCTGTATTGTGTGATATTTTACATTTCACAAGCTTGGAGTTTTTTTCACATCAATAAATAAACAAATACCGCGGATGCTGTTCATCTGAAATAAAAGCAGAAAATGCTGCAAATGCTCAGCAGGTCAGGCAGGATCTGTGGAGAGAGCAACAGAATTAACATTTCAGGTTTATGAATTTTCATCGGAACTGGGAAAAGTTAGAGATGTAACGTATACAGAGAGGGGGGAAGAACAAACGGGAAGGCGTGCGATAGGGTGGAAGACGGGAGTGATTAAATGACAAAAGGGATGATGGCGCAAGGCAAAAGGAAATGGTAAAGAGACAAATAAGATGAGTCTAAAGGAAGCGTGAATGGAATTGGCAGAATCATAACTATAACCAATAACTATAGTCCAAATAAATGGAGGCGAATGATTTGAAATTGTTGAACTCACTTGAGCCTGGAAGGCTGTTAAGTCCCGAATCGAGAGGCGAGGTGCTGGTCCTCACGCTTACGCTGAGCTTCATGGGAACGTCG
The DNA here is from genome assembly GCF_017639515.1 of Carcharodon carcharias. NCBI lineage: Eukaryota > Metazoa > Chordata > Chondrichthyes > Lamniformes > Lamnidae > Carcharodon > Carcharodon carcharias. The sequence goes on from NC_054470.1 coordinate 113,721,888, forward strand.
CAAGAGGCTGAGGTCAGAGTGGGAGTGTGATGGAGAATTAAAATGACAGGCGACCGGAAGTTCAGGGTCATGCTTGCAGACTGAACGGAACTGTTCTTTCAGGTACTGTCCCCAGTGTAGAACAGACAGGCTTGTAAGCAGTAAATATGGTATAGTAAATTGAGAGAAGTATAAGTAAATCACTGTTTTACCTGGAAGGAGTGTCTGGGGCCTTGGACAATCGAAAGAGAGGAGATAAAAAGGCAGGTGTTGCGTCTCCTGCTCTTACATGGAAAGGTAATGTGGGCAGGAGTGGGGATGTTGGAGTGGACCAGGCTGTCTCTGAGGGAACAATCCCTTTGGAATGCTGCAAGGGGAGGGGGAAAATGTGTTTTGGCAGCATCATGCTGGAGGTGGCGAAAATGGAAGAGAGTGATCCAGTCAGTAAGGAGGCTGGTGGGTGGAAGATGAGGGCAGGGGAACCCAATCCTGGTTCTGGGAGGAAGGGGAAAGAGTGAGAGCAGAAGTGCAGGAAATAGAATGGACAAGGGGGAGGGTCCTGCCAAAAGCGGTGAGGAAAAGGAAGACATCGTAACTATGGACTGCTCATCAGAGCAGTTGTGATGGAGAATGGAACAGAGCCTTTACAGGAAGTGGGTTGTGAGGAAGTGTAGCTGAGGCAGCTGTAGGAACCTGTGGGCTTGTACTGAATATTAAATGATAGCCTATCTCCAGAGATGGACAAAGAGAATTGAGGTAGGGAAAGGAAGAGCTGGAGATGGACCACTTGAAGGTGAGAGAATTGGAAGCAAAGTTGATCAGGTTTTCCAGTTCGGAGTGAGAGCCAGAAATGGCACCAATACAGTCATCGATGTACTGGGAAATGAGGTGAGGAAAGGATCTTGTGTAGGACTGGAACAAAGAACGTTACACTCAACTCGCATAAAGGCAGGAATGCTTAGGACTGGTTCCTGTATTTGGAGGAAGTGAGCGGAGTGAAAGGAGAAGTTGTTCAATGTGAAAACAAATTCAGCCAAGCGGAGGTGAATGGGGACTCATTGGGCCTCGTTCAAGGAAGAAGCTCTCAGGCTCTATTTACATTGTCTGTTCAGCAGAAGCAACTGCAGTGGTGGTAGCAATGACCTTCACCAGCCAGGATAAAAGCAAAACACTGCAGATGCTGGAAATCTGAAACAAAAACAAAAAATGCGGGAAAAAGTCAGCAGATCTGACAGCATCTGTGGAGAGAAAGACAGTTAATGTTTCGAGTCTGTATGACTCTTCAGAGCTAAAGAGAAGTAGAAATGTGATGAAATTTAAACTGTTTAAGGGGGGGTGGAGCAGGTGAAGCTGGATAGAAGGCCAGTGATAGGTGGGGGTAAAGGAGAGATTGACAAATATGTCATTAACAAAAGGACAAAGGCAATGTTAATAGTAATAGTGCTAAAAAAGGTGCTGATAGTTTCAAAGGTAAGAAAGCAGATGTGATAATAGCAGAACAAGCACTTACCTCTGTCCTTTTGTTCATGACATCTTTGTCAGTCTCTCCTTTGCCCCCACCTATTGCTAGCCTTCTATCCAGCTCCACCCCTCACTTAAACAGTATACATTTCATCACATTTCCAGTTCTCTGAAGAGTCACACGGACTCGAAACCTTAACTCTGTTTCTTTCTCCACAGATGCTGTCAGACCTGCTGAGTTTTCCCAGCATTTTCTGTTTACCTTCACAAATTGTATGGTAACTATCGGAGGTCCGATTGACCTTTTCTGTAGGTTTACAACTATTAAAGTGGGCCCCATTGTAAACCTATTTTCAGCCCTTTATCATAATTACAATTTTTAAAAAATGAGTTGTTAGCCACTTTGTAATGATAAACTTAACATAGCTGTTTTCTCAAGCTAAACTAAATGCTACATAATGACACTAAAGCTAACAATAATGAAAAAGAAAGACTTGCATTTATATAGTGCTTTTCACAACCATTCATAATCCAAATCACTTTACAGTCAACAGATGACTTTCTGAAGTGTAGTCACTGTTGCAGCTTCAGAAACGTGGTTCCAATTAGAACACAGCAAGCTTCCACAAGCGACAATGTGGTAATGACCAGATAATTTTTTTTATTACTAATGTTGTTTGAGGGATAGAAATTGGCCAGAACACTAAAGAAAATCTTCAGACAGTGCAGTAGGATCTTTTGCGCTCCGTGAGAAGGCAGATGGGGTCTTGGTTTAAAGCCTCATCCAAAAGACGGTATCTTTGACGGAGCAGCACTCCCTCAGTACTGCACTGGGAGCTCAGTCTGAATTTTGGAAAAATTTAAGGCTGGTTACAGCCCTCCTGATATGCATGTTTTTGGTGGGAAGGCACGTAAAGTATGATAGGTGGCTAGCCCACTGCCTTCCTGCGCACCCTCAACCCAGTTCCCCATAATACAGGTGGGCTGACTTACCGTATTACCAAGCAAATCGATCCAAATATTATGATTCCCGTACTGTAAAACTGTTGGCTTGGGCAGGCAGCTGGGACTGGGCAAGACATTTTTTTAAATAAACTGCTTAAAAGGCAGGAAGGAATGGGGGGTACCTCCCTTGGTTGGAGGGGTGGGGTTGACCCGCACACATCAGAGGCACTTCCCAACCCCTCTGTTAAGATGTTACTCTTCACCCCCCACTTTGGACGTCCCACCTGGCTTCCAAAGCCCCCCCTCCTCATCCCTCTCCCTAGGCTCCTCGATCCCTCCCTCCACAGTTACCCCTGACTTACCTCACTCCAGCATCCTTGTCCTCCTCATCCTGGGGCCTACTTGCAGTTCCAGCAGTGCCCAATACTGAGTTCTGGGACTGCTAGCCGATCAGATTGGCCGCAGCTCTCAGAGGTGGGAAAGTATCCTGCCTTGTTCATGTCGCCTGCTAGCAGCGCTTTTATTGTGGCCGGGCGGCCGTGTTGAATGTTGGTTGGAGCAACACTGACTTTCCTTCTGGAGAGGGTGAGCAATATAAACCACCCCCCTCCCCCCCCCCCCACCTCCCCGCCTCGCTCTAACTGCACCCCATCCTGTAAAATTCAGCCCAGCATCCATCTTGCTGATAATACCTCTATTCTCTAGAATTTAGAAGCTTGTGAGGTGATCTTATTGAAACATACAACATTCCCAAGGGGCTTGAGAGGGTAGATACTGGGAGGATGTTTCCCCCTGTCTGGGGAATCAAGAACACTGGGTCACAGCCTCCAGGGTAAAGGGTTGGCCATTTTGGACTGTGATAAGAGGAAATTTCTTCACTCAAATGGTTGTGAACATTTGGAATTGAAACATAGAAACTAGGAGCAGGAGTAGGCCATTCGGCCCTTCAAGCCTGTTCCGCCATTCATTATGATCATGGCTGATCATCCAACTCAATGGCCTGCTCCTGCTTTCTCCCCATACCCTTTGATCCCTTTTGCCCCAAGAGCTATATTTAATTCCTTCTTAAAAACATACAATGTTTTGATCTCAATTATTTCTGTGGTAGCGAATTCCACAGGCTCACCATTCTCTGGATGAAGACATTTCTCCCCATCTCAGTCCTAAATGGTCTACCCTGTATCCTCAGACTGTGATCTCTGGTTCTGGACTCCCCCATCATGGGTAACATCCTTCCTGCATCTACCCTGTCTAGTCCTGTTAGAATTTTATAGGTTTCTATGAGATTCCGCCCCCCCCCAACCCCCCATTCTTTTGAACTCCAGCAAATCCTCTAACCCAGAGGGTTGTGGATGCCCAGATGTTGAGGAAATTCCCACGACAGAGATCAACAGGTTCTTGGGGCAGTAAGAGAATCAAGGGACATAGGGATAGGGCGGGAAAGTGGAATTGAGGTAAAAGATCACCCATAGTCTTCTTAAAAGCTGAAACATGTTTGAAGGTCTGAATGACCTTCTGCTCCTATTTCTTAAGTTACAATTTGAAAGGACAACATAAGAGCTTTCTGAAGCACACACACAGCGTAACAAGAGCTTGACTGTATGGGGGATGCGTTAAACATTTTGCAATGATGTTTGACAAAATGAAGGTGACAGTGAAGTGATAGATGTGCTGGAGGAGGAACAAGTGTTCCAGAATTTCTGGAAAAAATAAGCAGAATTTCAGATGTCCCCAGCCCTCCTCAAAATTGCAAACTGGCTCAGGGAATGAGATGGTGGTCATCCACACAGCTCTGCCCAAGATGGCAGAGAAAGATAAACTATAGATTAGCAAGACGAATGTCCATTGTAAATGCTTGGTATTTGTAATTTGAATTAAAATTAGTTGGTTAAGTGAGGCCAGTACTATGGATCTTTGAAGAAGTGATTGGATAGATCACTAGTACTCATTGCATACACATTTCTAGATCTACCGGGCTACCCATATACTACTCGTATTCTGACTTAATATTTTAACACCTTTGATGCCCAAGTATTGTACAAATTGTACATACCTATGATAATAGACGTGTGCACAACTTAAACCATGTTATAAGAGTACTACCTGCCATTAATGTGATGGCTGAGCTTGTTTGTTTGAACACAGGCATGTAAATTTTGGGAGTGATGGTTTGAGTCATAAGTTCGCTACACATTGGCGTTGGTGAAAATCTGCTTTCATCTGAGTAACTGGTGGTAAAACCTCAACAGCCCTGACCATGCAGGGAAGCTTTGTCCACATTTGGATCCAAACTTCAGCTGACAGCATTAGTTGGAGCTCATCTTGAAATGTCCAGCAGGCAGGCTTTCCTGTATTTTTATTGACCAGTCTTGGAGCATCGCTACTGCAGAAATATTTGTGAAAGGGTAGCGGCCCCAGCTTTGTGTGTTTCTCGTTGAGGGAAGGTAATTGTACCATTGCCTCGATGAGTCAGTGAGAGGCTGCTTGATGTCTGCTTCGACACCATCCTCCAACTGTACTTTATTCCCTGTCATGATTTTGTGAATGTTTTGGAAAATTTTCCTCCACAAAGCCAGACCAGAATTTCATTTTTTTTTATCTTTAACTTAATTTTGCCCTAAACATTGAAGATTGTTTGTACTCAGCCCTTGAAGTGCTAGATGTAGCTCATTCAGGAGAGAGAGTATATCTGACGAGCAGCCACGAGAGCAAGGCCATGTCCTGTAGACAGTGAGGGAGTGGGAAGGGTTCTCTGATGTAGGAGTGAAAGTGCCAAGACCTTGCCAAGTGACAGCCTTCGACCTCTGTGTGAAATAATACATTGACGCACTTGCTTCCCATCTCATTACTTAGAGTGAAACATATTCTGGAATTCAAGGGTCGAGCTTTTATAAAATTAACCATCTTCACAGCATTGTCCAGGATCTCCTTACAGATGACGGGCATGCTTTTGAGAGTGAGTGTTTTGCTGGGTGTGCTGCAATGCACATATCTCGCATTTGGAGCAACTGCTCTGATATGTGTTACTGCTCCACTGTTTCTACCAATTATCAACTTTGCTGAATGTGTGTTTTATTCATTTATGGAATGTGGGCAGCACTGGCTGGGCCAGCATTTATTGCCCACCCCTGATTGCCCTTGAGGAGGTGATGGTGAGCTGCCTTCTTGAACCGCTGCAGTCCATGTGGTGTAGGTGCACCCACAGTGCTATTAGGGAGGGAGTTCCAGGATTTTGACCCAGCGACAGTGAAGGAACAATTATAAAATTTGAAAACAGGATGTTGCGTTACTTGGAGGGGAACTACCAGGTGGTGGTGTTCCCACGTGTCTGCTGCCCTTGTCCTTCTAGGTGGTAGTGGTCGTGGGTTTGGAAGGTGGTGTCGAAGGAGCCTTGGTGAGTTCCTGCAGTGTATCGTGTGGATGGTACACACTGTGCATCGGCGGTGGAAGGAGTGAGTGAGTTGGTGCAGATGCCCACACATTGTGACCAAATGATATTGTGTTGATTTATGAAGCTGTCAGGCAACTGGAAAATCTCCTCAGTTGTTGACCTGGTAGGCAGCGTCTGATAAAACAAAATGTCTTCCAGTATTGTACCTTTGTAAATGTATCTCAGCTACACAGAATGTGAGCTAAGCCTGCGCTGTCTGTGGCTTCATCCAGCTGCAGAGCAAAGTAACTCTTTCGAGTACAAACACGTTTCCATCTGTTTCAGATGAAGTTATATTGTTTCATAGTTTGCCATTGTGAGATTTGAACTCTTGATACTCTTTTGAGTAAACCTGTTTCCATCTGTTTCAGATGAAGTGACATTGTTTCATAGTTTGCCATTGTGAGATTTGAACTCTTGATCTTGGGGTTACAAGCCCAGTACCATAACCACTTGGCTATTTAGGCCAAGCCTGCAGAGCAAAGCACTGGCTGCCAATGACACCATTCGCTAATTGAGTTAGGACTTTGTTGCCCTTGTCATTAATTCAATGGGACACTGTGCTGCTTCATGAGGGAATTAACTGAATTAATCTTTGGTCTCTCTTTCCAAGCACGGTGCTTACCATGTCTGCAGCCTCAGGTAGCATTAGTTCCTCCGCTATGCCGTGTGGTTTTCACAGCCCTGTACCTCACTAAGTATGAGGCTTCAAGGACCTTAACAGTCATTAGCAGCAGAAAAGCATAAAACTGTCTTGGTCACCATTAACTGCACCCACATCCACTTGGAAAGTTCTGGTGGTTTGCCCTTGTGTTGAATGTGGAGCTGAATGGCTGAGGTGAATCGTATTGATGCATTTAAGAGAAAGCTAGATAAACACATGAGGGAGAAGGGAATAGAGGGTTACAGTGGTACATTTAGATGAGGAAAGACAGGAGGAGGCCTTAGTGGAGCCTGAACACCAGCATGGATGGACTGGGCTGAACAGCCTGTTTCTGTGCTGTATATCCTATGTTATTCTCAAGTGTCTGTGTAGAAGGAGATGGTTTTGGGCTCTTGTTCAACAGGACTGCACCATGTAACACACAGTGGCCCCAGTCCAAGTAAATCCCATTGTAGTGTAGTTATTTTTCATGTTTGTGTCTGTCTGATAGAGAGCATTTTACTTTTTGCATCGTGTCAATGTTTTGCTTCACAGGCTGAGATTCTTCATATGTTGAGTCAGTATTCGTTGTCTCAGCAGCAATTTCAGCAAGCTAACTGGTACCAGGAAGACAGACTTAATCACTTTGCTTCGCATCACTGATGTTTTGCAGTCCATTTTCAAATGCAGCAAGACCTGGACAATATCCAGGCTTGGGCTGACAAGTGGTAAGTAACATTTGTGCCACACAAATGCCAGGCAATGACCATCTCCAACAAGAGAGAATCTTAACTATCACCCATGACATTCAGTGGCATTGCTATCGCTGAATCCCCCACTCTCAACACCCTGGGGGGTTACCATTGACCAGAAACTGAACTGGACTAGCCGTAGAAATACTGTGGCTACAAGAACAGGCTAGGAATCGCGCTGCAAGTAACTCACCTCCTGACTCACCAAAGCCTGTCCACCAACTACAAGGCACAAGTCAGGAGTGTGATAAGAACATAAGAAAATAAGAAATAGGAGCTGGAATAGGCCATTTGGCCCTTCAAGCCTGCCCCGCCATTCAGTAAGATTATGGCTGATCTGCCCCAGGCCTCAACTCCTCTTTCATGCCAGTTCCACATGGCCCTCAACTCCCTGATATTTCAAAACTCTATCTACCTCCTCCTTAAATACTTTCAATGATCTAGCCTCCACAACTCCCTGGGGCAGAGAATTCTAGATATTCACCACCCTCTGAGAGAAGAAATTCCTTCACATCTCAGTTTTAAATGTTTCCCCTTATTCTGTAACTATGTCCCCTAGTTCGAGATTCCCCCACTAGTGGAAACATCTTCTCAAAATCTACCCTGTCAAGCTCCCTCAGAATCTTGTACGTTTCAATAAGATCATCCCTCATTCTTCTAAACTCTAATGAATAAAGGCCTAACCTGTTTAGTCGTTCTTGATAATTCAACCCCTTCATCCCAGGAATCAGCCTAGTGATTCTCTTTTGAACTGCCTTCAATGCCAGTATATCCTTTCTTAAATATGGGGACCGAAACTGTACACAGTACTCCAGGTGCAGCCTCACCGACATCCTGTTCAGTTGTAACAAGTCTTCCCTATTTTTAAACTCCAATCCCCAAGCAATACAGGCCAAAGTTCCATTTGCCTTCTTAATTACTTGCGTGCTAATTTTTTGTGTTTCATGCACAAGAACACCCAGATCTCTCTGTGCTGCACTTTTTTTAGAGTCGCTCTCCATTTAAATAATCGTCTGTCTTTTAATTCTTCCCACCAAAGTGCATGACCTCACACTTTCCTACATTAGACTCCATCTGCCAAGTTTTTGCCCATTCACTCAGCCTGTCTATATCCCCTTGCAGATTCCTTATGTCCTTATCACAAAATGCCCTCCCTCCTATTTTTGTATCGTCAGCAAATTTGGATACATTACATTCTGCCCCCTCCTCCAAGTCATTAATATAGATAGTAAATAATTGAGGCCCTAGGACTGATCCTTGTGGTGTTCTACTAGTTCCGCACTTCCAACCTGAAAAAGTCCCATTGATCCCAACTCTGTCTTCTGTGTGCTAACCAATCCTCAATCCATGCTAATACATTACCTCCAATACCGTGAGCTCCTATCTTGTGCAGTAACTTTTTATGTGGCATCTTATCAAATGCCTTCTGGAAATCCAAATACATGGAATACTCTCCCCTTGCCTGGATGAGTGCAGCTCCAGCAACACTCAAGAAGCTTGACACCATCCTAGACAAAGCAGCCCTGCTTGATTGGCACCCCATCCACAATCATTCACACCCTCCACCACTGACAAACAGTAGCAGCAGTGTGTACAATCTACTATATGCACTGCAGAAACTCACCAAGGCTCCTTAGGCAGCACCTTCCAAACCCACGATCACTACCATCTAGAAGGACAAGGGCAGCAGACACATGGGAACACCACCACCTGGAAGTTCCCCTCCAAGCCACTGATCATCCTGACTTAGAAATATATCACCATTCCTTCACTGTCGCTGGGTCTTAATCCTGGAACTCCCTTCCTAACAGCACTGTTGTTGTACCTTTCCACATGGACTGCAGCAGTTCAAGACGGCAGCTCACCACCACCTTCTCGAGGGCAATTAGGGATGGGCAATACATGCTGGCCCAGCCAGCGAAACCTACACCCCATAAACGAATTTTAAATAACTCGTGTGTTCTTCTTAACTTTAACAGCCTTTAATTACCAGTCCATTTTCACTGTTACATCTTGGCAGACATAGTTTCAGTGTGGAGAATAGACTCACAGTAAAACTCCCCACTTTCCCAAATATCAACTATTCCCCAGCCCCAGTCAAACAAGCACCAACTGTCCCCGAGTCCCCTACAAAAAAACTGTGCCCTAGTCCTTTGCTATTTCTTATCTCCAACCAAACTGATTCTACATTTTGATCCTTTGAACCAAGATCATTTCTCACGAATGTACTGAAGTCATTCTTGATTACCTGAGCTACCCCACCTCCTCTTCCTTTCTTCCTGTCCTTCTAAAATGTCAAATACCCTTGAATGTTCAGGTCCCAGCCATGGTCACTTTGCAACCATGTCTCTAATGGCTATCATATCATGCTCATTTCTTGCTATTTATGCTATCAATTCATCTGTCTTGTTACAAATTTTCTTTGTACCTTTGCCAATGCTGATGAGTTGACTTGTAACCTTCTGATCTTCCCTTCCACCGAGTACGCAATGAAAGTTGGTTAAACGAAGGTACTTTTTCCATTGGTAGAGGTGTCAATAACCAGGGGCCATAGATTTAAGGTAAGAGGTAGAAGGCTAAGAGGGGAGTTGAGGAGGAAGGTTTTCACCCAGAGGGTGGTGGGAGTCTGGAACTCATTGCCTGAAAGGGTGGTTGAGTCAGAAACTCTCGTAACATTTAAGAAGTATTTAGATTTTCACTTGCGTTGCCATAGCCTCCAGGGCTATGGGCCAAGCGCTGGAAAATGGGATTAGTGTTGTCAGATCTTTGTTGACCGGTGCGGACAGGATGGGCTGAATGGCCTCCGTCTGTGCTGTAGACAAAAAAATATGGCTATGGGCAAGATCTGATGCCAGCTCTCTGCTTGAGGATGTACTTTATTCACTGTTTTGATCATCAATGCTTACTTCCTTTTACTCGTCCCACTTTACTTTAACCAACAGTTGCATCATACTTTATCCCACTTTTAGGAGCTATCAGCCATGTGTAGCACACTCTTCTGGGTTCGGGTCCCACTCCAGAGACTTGAGCACCAACTCCAGGTTGGCATTCAGCACTAAGGGAGTTCCCTGCTGTCGGAAGTGCCATCTTTCAGCTGAGACGTTAAACTGTGGCTCTGCCTGCCATCTCAGGCGGACATAAAATAATCCATGGCGCTATTTCGGAGAAGAGCAGGGGAGTTCTCCCTGGTATCCTGGCCACTACTTATCACTCAACCAACATCACTAGAAATCGATTATCTGGTCATTATCATGATGCTGTTTTTGGGGCTTGCTGTGCACAAATTGACTGCTGCGTTTCCTACATTACAACAATAACTACACTTCAAAAAGTACTTCATTGGCTGTAACATGCATTGGGAGGTCACAGGAGGCGTTATGTAAATGCAAGTCTTTCTTTGTAGGAACTGGGAAGGCGGGTGGGAGGGGGGCGCGGGGAGAGCAGTGTTGGTTAGGCATGACCTTGTGTCCTGTGGAGGGCTGGAGTAATGTGCACCAACTGCAGGATAGCGATGCATTGATGAGCGTGCTGTGTGTGAGCTGAATTTCAATCCATGTTTTATTGTACGACACATCCTGAAAATGCAAACTGACTAGCTCAGCACTTGTGCTGACAAACACTTCTCTGCAAAAACTGCAAAGCACACAGTACTGAAACTGCTTGGTTACTTTTATGAATAGTAAAGGATTTGTTTGCTTTACTTTTTGATTGATAGTGGTGGGGGTGCAGTGAGGGGTGTTTCACACCAGGTCAGCAGTCAGTTTTCAATGTATAGTGTCAGTTGCTGTATGCCTGTCTATCTGACAGTGAGAGAGAAAACTGCCTCTAGGAAACAGGAGACATTAGGGGTGAAATAAAAACAAAAAACTGCGGATGCTGGAAATCCAAAACAAAAAATAAAAAATACCTGGAAAAACTCAGCAGGTCTGGCAGCATCGGCGGAGAAGAGTACAGTTGACGTTTCGAGTCCTCATGATCCTTCAACAGCTCCTATTTTTACTCAGTTCTGTTGAAGGGTCATGAGGACTCGAAACGTCAACTGTACTCTTCTCTGCCAATGCTGCCAGACCTGCTGAGTTTTTCCAGGTATTTTTTATTTTTTGCCATTAGGGGTGACCTTTAAAACTATCAAGGGGTTCGCTTGTGTTGACATAGTCAAAATGTTTCCACTTATGGGGTTGGACAGAAAGAGTGGCCATCAAATAAGATAATCACTAATAAATCCAATCGGGAATTCAGGAGAAACCTCTTTACCCAGAGAGAGTGGTGAGAATGTGGAACTCGCTACCACAGGGAGTGGTTGAGGCGAATAGTTTAGGTACATTTAAGGGGAAGTTAGATAAGCACACGTGGGAGAGAGGAATAGAAGGATATACTGAAAGGGTGGGATGAAGTAGGATTGGGAAGAGACTCATGTGAGCATAGACACTGACACGCTTTGAACTCTCTTTGAACCAAAATGTTTCCTGGTCAAGTTCTGTATTTTTCTGATTAGACACAGTTGCGCATCTTGTATTTCTCACTTGTTGCAGGAATAATATTTTGGTGATGATAACTATTCATATTTAAAATGTGAGCCAGTTGATGCTGTCCTTTACTGCTGGACTCACACTTATTGTCCATTACTTGGTGCTTACTGCACTACTGAGGAAGTGCTGCATTGTTGGAGGTTCTGTCAGCTGGAAGAGACTTTAAACCAAGGCCCCATCTTCTTGAGCCACAGGAGAGGTGCCAGAGGGCTGGAGGACAGTGAATGTTGTACTTTTATTCAAGAAGGGTAATTGGAATAAACCAGGTAATTACAGGCCAGTGAGTCTAACATCAGTGGTAGGGAAACTATTGGAAAAAATTCTGAGCAACAGGATTAATCTCCACTTGGAGAGGCAGGGATTAATCAGGGATAATCAGCATGGCTTTGTCAGGGAGAGATCATGTCTAACAAATTGGATTGAATTTTTCGAGGAGGTGACTAGTTGTGTAGATGAGGGTAGTGCAGTTGACGCAGTCTACATGGACTTCAGTAAGGCTTTTGACAACGTCCCGCATGGGAGAATGGTCAAGAAGTTAAGAGCCCGTGAGATTCAGGGCATTATGGCAAATTGGATCCAAAATTGGCTTAGTGGCAGGAGGCAGAGGGTGATGGCCGAAGATTGTTTTTGCAATTGGAAGCCTGTGACGAGTGATGTACCACAGGGATCGGTGCTGGGACCCTTGCGGTTTGTAGTGTATGTTAATGATTTGGACGTGAATATAGGAGGTATGACCAGTGAGTTCAAAGATGACACAAAATTGGTGGTGTTGTAAATGGTGAGGAGGAAAGCCTTAGATTACAGGACGATATAGATGGGCTGGTAGGATGGGCAGAGCCGTGGCAAATGGAATTTAATCCTGAGAAGTGTGAAGTGATGCATGTTGGGAGGACTAACAATACACAATGAATGGTAGGACCCTTGGAAGTACTGAGGATCAGAGAGACCTTGGTTACATATCCATAGATCCCTGAAAGCAGCAGCACAGGTAGATAAGGTGGTTAAGAAGGCATATGGGATACTTGCCTTTATTAGCCGAGGCATAGAATATAAGAGCAGGGAGGTTATGTTGGAGCTGTATAAAATGCTAGTTAGGCCACAGCTGGAGTACTGTTTGCAGCTCTGGTCACCACACTATAGGAAGGTTGTGATTGCACTGGTGAGAGTGCAGAGGAGATTCACCAGGATGTTGCCTGGGCTGGAGCATTTCAGCTATGAAGAGAGACTGGATAGGCTAGGGGTGTTTTCCTTAGAGCAGAGAAGGCTGAGGGGGTACCTGATAGAGGTGTACAAAATTATGAGGGGCACAGATAGAGTAGATAGGAAGAAACTTTTCCCCTTAGCGGCGGTGTCAGTAACCGGGGGCATAGATTTAAGGTAAGGGGCAGGAGGTTTAGAGGGGATTTGAGGAAAAAAAACTTTCACCTAGAGGGTGGTTGGAATCTAGAACTCACTGCTTGAGGGGGGTGGTAGAGGCAGGAATCCTCATAACATTTAAGAAGTATTTAGATGAGCACTTGAAATGCCATAGCATACAGGGCTAGGGGCCAAATGCAGGACAATGGGATTAGAATAGATAGGTGCTTGATGGCCAGTATGGACATGATTGGCCAAAGGGCCTGTTTCTGTGCTGTAAAACTCTATGACTCTAAAATATCCCATGGCACTACTTGATGAGCAGTGTGAAGTTTTTCCCAGGGGGTCCTGCCAACATTGATCCCTCAACCATCTCTGCCAGAAGCAGATTGACTGAATATTTATCCCACTGTGGTTTGTTGGAGCTTACTATTTGCACATTGGCTGCCGTATATGACTATGTAAGAACCATGATGATGTTTCACAAGTAATTCATTGGCTGGAAGGCAATTTGAAACATACAAGCATATGAATTAGGAGCAGGAGTAAACCTCTTGGCCCCTCAAGCCTGCTCCACCATTCAGTAAGATCATGGCTGATCTGATTGTGGCCTCAACTCCACATTCCTGACAACCCCCCGCTAACCTTTTGCCCCCTTGCTTATCAAGAATCTCTCTAGCTCTGCCTTAAAGACATTCAATGACTCTGTTTCCACTGCGTTTTGAGGAGGAGAGTTCCAAAGTGTCTCAACCCTCTGAGAGAAAATTTTTTCTCTTCATCTCTGTTGTAAATGGGCTACTCCTTACTTTTCAACAGTAACCCTTGGCTCTAGATTCTCCCACAAGAGGAAACGTCCTTTCCACATCCACAATGTCAAGCCCCCTCATGATCTCATAAAGTCCCTCATGAGGTGCTGTATGAATGGAAATTTCCATTCCAGCTGAAATATTGTGGCTGACATAAATTTATTTAACAACAGCTTGCATTTGTGTGGTGCCTTTAATGTAGTAAAACATCCCAAGGTGCTTTGCAGGAGCATAATCAATAAAACGTTTTATACCAAGCAGCATAAGAATGATATTAGGACAGGTGGGCAAAAGCTGGGTCAACAAGGTGGGAGCGTCTTAAGGGAGAAGAGAGAGGTGGAGAGGTTTAGGAAGAGAACTCCAAAACCCGGGTCCAGGCAGCTGAAGGCATGGGTGCCAATGGTGGAGCATGTTTTACAGAGAGGTGTGCCAGAGCTCAGAATTGGAGGAGTGCAAATATCTAGTAGAGTTGTGTGGCTGCAGGAGATTACAGAGCTGGAGAGGGACCAGGCCGCAGAGGGATTTGAAAACCACAACGAGAATTTTAAAATTGAAGGCTGCTGGACCAGGTGCCAGTGTAAGTCAGCGATCACAAGGAGAATGGATTAATGGTACTTTGGTGCGAGTTAGGAAGTTAAAGGTTTGGTGTGAATGAAAAGTATTCAGAGCAAGTGGCTAATTTCCTAAATCTCCAAAATTGGAAGGTTCCCAGGCTGAATGCAGTTGCTATTTTACTTAATGGTGGGTTTTTAAAAAATGAATACACGCCTTCGATGTGGCTGTTTGAAATTTTTAATGCCCTTGATGAGTTCTTTATTTTCCTTTCTTGTTGATGTTCTGTGCAGTAAAGAAGCCTCCAAATAAAATTCAGCTTGAGTAATCCAACAGCGGGTATTTTTCCACCCTGTGATTTCCTCACAGATATCTGCTAGACTGACAATGTAGCATTCCCTCAGTGCTGACCCTCCGACAGCGCGGCGCTCCCTCAGCGCTGACCCTCTGACAGCGCAGCACTCCCTCAGTGCTGACCCTCCGACGGTGCGGCGCTCCCTCAACGCTGAACCTCCGACGGCGCGGCACTCACTCAGTTCTGACCCTCTGACAGCGCGGCACCCCCTCAGCGCTTACCCTCCGACAGCACGGCGCTCCCTCAGCGCTGACCCTCCGACAGCACGGCGCTCCCTCAGCGCTGACCCTCCGACTGCGCGGCGCTCCCTCAGCGCTGACCCTCTGACAGCGCGGCGCTCCCTCAGCGCTGACCCTCTGACAGCGCGGTGCCCCCTCAACGCTGACCCTCCGACAGTGCTGACCCTTCCCACAGCGCGGTGCTCCCTCAGCGCTGACCCTCCAACAGTGCGGCACTCACTCAGCGCTGACCCTCCGACAGCGCGGCGCTTCCACAGTGCTGACCCTCCGATAGCGTGTCGCTCCCTCAGCGCTGCCCTTCTGACAGCGCGGCGCTCCCTCAGCGCTGCCCTTCCGACAGTGCGGCGCTCCCTCAGCGCTGACCCTCCGACAGCGCAGCGCCCCCTCAGCACTAAGCCTCCGACAGCGCGGCGCTCCCTCAGCGCTGAAGCTCCAACTGCGCGGCGCTCCCTCAGTGCTGACCGTCCGACGGCGCGGCGCTCCCTCAGCGCTGACCCTCTGACAGCGCGGCGCTCCCTCAGTGCTGACCCTCTGACAGCGCGGCGCTCCCCCAGCGCTGACCCTCCGACAGCGCGGCGCTCCCTCAGCGCTGACCATCCGACAGCGCGGCGCTCCCTCAGCGCTGACCCTCCGACAGCACGGCGCTCCCTCAGCGCTGACCCTCCGACAGCACGGCGCTCCCTCAGCGCTGACCCTCTGACGGCGCGGCGCTCCCTCAGCGGTGACCCTCCGACAGCGCGGCGCTCCCTCAGCGCTGACCCTCCGACAGCGCAGCGCCCCCTCAGCGCTGACCCTCCGACAGCGCAGCGCCCCCTCAGCGCTGATCCTCCAACAGCGCGGCGCCCCCTCAGCGCTGACCCTCCAACAGCGCGGCGCTCCCTCAGCGCTGACCCTCCGAATGCGCGGCGCTCCCTCAGCGCTGACCCTCTGACAGCGCGGCACCCCCTCAACGCTGTCCCTCCGACAGCGCGGCGCCCCCTCAACGCTGTCCCTCCGACAGTGCGGCGCTCCCTCAGTGCTGACCCTCCGACAGCGCGGTGCTCTCTCAGCGATGACCCTGTGAGAGCACGGCGGTCCCTCAGCACTGACCCTCTGAAAGCGCGCTGACCCTCCGACAGCACGGCGCTCCGACTGCGCGGCGCTCCCTCAGTGCTGACCCTCCGTCAGCGCTCCGCTCCCTCAGCGCAGCGCTGCCAATCCAACAGTGCGGTGCTCCCTCAGCGCTGCCCTTCCGACAGTGCGGCGCTCCTTCAGCGCTGACCCTCCGACAGCGCAGCGCCCCCTCAGCGCTGACGCTCCAACTGCGCGGCGCTCCCTCAGTGCTGACCATCCGACGGCGCGGCGCTCCCTCAGCGCTGATCCTCTGACAGCGCGGCGCTCCCTCAGCGCTGACCCTCTGACAGCGCGGCGCTCCCTCAGCGCTGACCCTCTGACAGCGCAGCGCTCCCCCAGCGCTGACCCTCCGACAGCGCGGCGCTCCCTCAGCGCTGACCATCCGACAGCGCGGCGCTCCCTCAGCGCTGACCCTCCGACAGCACGGCGCTCCCTCAGCGCTGACCCTCCGACAATGCAGCGCCCCCTCAGCGCTGACCCTCCGACAGTACAGCGCCCCCTCAGCGCTGACCCTCCAATAGCGCGGCGCCCCCTCAGCGCTGACCCTCCAACAGCGTGGCGCTCCCTCAGCGCTGACCCTCCGAATGCGCGGCGCTCCCTCAGCGCTGACCCTCTGACAGCGCGGCGCCCCCTCAACGCTGTCCCTCCGACAGCGCGGCGCCCCCTCAACGCTGTCCCTCCGACAGCGCGGCGCCCCCTCAACGCTGTCCCTCCGACAGCGCGGCGCTCCCTCAGTGCTGATCCTCCGACAGCGCGGTGCTCTCTCAGCGCTGACCCTGTGAGAGCACGGCGGTCCCTCAGCACTGACCCTCCGAAAGCGCGCTGACTCTCCGACAGCGCGGCACTCACTCAGCGCTGACCCTCCGACAGCACGGCGCTCCGACTGCGCGGCGCTCCCTCAGTGCTGACCCTCCGTCAGCGTGGCGCTCCTTCAGCGCTGACCCTCCAACATCGCAGCGCCCCCTTAGCGCTAAGCCTCCGACAGCGCGGCGCCCCCTCAGCGCTGACCCTCCGACAGCGCGGCGCCCCCTCAGCGCTGACCCTCCGACAGCGTGGCGCCCCCTCAGCGCTGACCCTCCGACAGCGCGGCGCCCCCTCAGCGCTGACCCTCCGACTGTGCGGCGCTCCCTCAGTGCTGACCCTCCGACAGCACGGCGCTCCCTCAGCGCTGACCCTCCGACAGCGCGGTGCCCCCTCAGCGCTGACCCTCCAACAGCGCGGCGCTCCCTCAGCACTGACCCTCCGACAGTGCTGACCCTTCCCACAGCGCGGCGCTCCCTCAGCGCTGACCCTCCGACAGCGCGGTGCTCCCTCAGCGCTGACCCTCCGACAGCGCGGCGCTCCCTCAGCGCTGACCCTCCGACAGCGCGGCGCTCCCTCAGCGCTGACCCTCCGACAGCGCGGCGCTCCCTCAGCGCTGACCCTCCGACAGCGCGGCGCTCCCTCTGCGCTGACCCTCCGACAGCGCGGCGCTCCCTCTGCGCTGAACCTCCGACATCGCGGCGCTCCCTCAGCGCTGACCCTCCAACAGCGCGGCGCCCCCTCAACGCTGACCCTCCGACAGCGCAGCACTCCCTCAACGCTGTCCCTCCGACAGCGCGGTGCCCCCTCAGCGCTGACCCTCCGACAGCGTGGTGCCCCCTCAGCGCTGACCCTCCAACAGCACGGCGCCCCCTCAGCGCTGACCCTCCGAAAGAGCGCCGCTCCCTCAGCGCTGACCCTCCGACAGCGCTGACGCTCCGACTGCGCGGCGCTCCCTCAGCGCTGACCCTCCGACAGCGCTGACCCTCCGACAGCGCGACGCTCCCTCAGCGCTGACCCTCCGACAGCGTGGTGCCCCCTCAGCGCTGACCCTCTGACAGTGCGGCGCTCCCTCAGCGCTGACCCTCCGACAGTGCTGACCCTCCGACAGCGCAGCGCCCCCTCAGCTCTGACGCTCCGACAGAGCGGCACTCCCTCAGCGCTGACCCTCCGACGTGCGGCGCTCCCTCAGCGCTGACCCTCGGACGGCGCGGCGCTCCCTCAGCGCTGACCCTCGGACGGCGCGGCGCTCCCTCAGCGCTGACCCTCGGACGGCGCGGCGCTCCCTCAGCGTTGACCCTCGGACGGCGCGGCGCTCCCTCAGCGCTGACCCTCCGACGGTGTGGCGCTCCCTCAGCGCTGACCCTCCGACGATGTGGCGCTCCCTCAGCGCTGACCCTCCGACAGCGCGGCATTCCCTCAGCGCTGACCCTCTGACAGTGCGGCGCTCCCTCAGCGCTGACCCTCCGACAGCGCGGCGCTCCCTCAGCGCTGACCCTCCGACAGCGCGGCGCTCCCTCAGCGCTGACCCTCCGACAGCGCGGCGCTCCCTCAGCGCTGACCCTCCGACAGCACGGCGCTCCCTCAGCGCTGACCCTCCGACAGCGCGGCGCTCCCTCAGCGCTGACCTTCCGACAGCGCGGTGCCCCCTCAGTGCTGACCCTCCGACAGCACAGTGCTCCCTCAGCTCAGACCCTCCGACAGCGCTGACCCTCCGACAGCGCGGCGTTCCCACAGCGCTGACCCTCCGACAGTGCGGCGCTCCCTCATCGCTGACCCTCCGACGGCGCGGCGCTCCCTCAGCGCTGACCCTCCGACGGCGCGGCGCTCCCTCAGTGCTGACCCTCCGACGACGCGGCGCTCCCTCAGCGCTGAACATCCGACAGTGCGGCGCTCCCTTAGCCCTGACACTC
Source organism: Carcharodon carcharias (assembly GCF_017639515.1). Classification (NCBI taxonomy): domain Eukaryota; kingdom Metazoa; phylum Chordata; class Chondrichthyes; order Lamniformes; family Lamnidae; genus Carcharodon; species Carcharodon carcharias. The sequence continues at coordinate 113,740,762 of NC_054470.1, forward strand.
CGACAGCGCGGCAGTCCCTCAGTGCTGTCTCTCCCTCAGCGCTGACCCTCCGACAGCGCGGCGCTCCCTCAGCGCTGACCCTCCGACAGCGCGGCGCTCCCTCAGCGCTGACCCTCCGACAGCGCGGCGCTCCCTCAGCGCTGACCCTCCGACAGCGCGGCGCTCCCTCAGCGCTGACCCTCCGACAGCGCGGCGCTCCCTCAGCGCTGACCCTCCGACAGCGCGGCGCTCCCTCAGCGCTGACCCTCCGACAGCGTGGCGCTCCCTCAGCGCTGACCCTCCGACAGCGCGGCGCTCCCTCAGCGCTGACCCTCCGACAGCGCGGCGATCCATCAGCGCTGCCTCTCCGACAACGCGGCACTCCCTCAGTGCTGTCTCTCCCTCAGCGCTGACCCTCCGACAGCGCGGCGCTCCTTCAGTGCTGTCTCTCCCTCAGCGCTGACCCCCCGACAGCGCGGCGATCCATCAGCGCTGCCTCTCCGACATCTCGGTGCTCCCTCAGTGCTGTTTCTCCCTCAGCGCTGACCCTCCGACAGCACGGCGCTCCCTCAATGCTGTCTCTCCCTCAGTGCTGTCTCTCCCTCAGCCCTGTCCCTCCGACAGCGCTAACCCTCCGACAGCGCTGACCCTCCGACAGCGCTGACCCTCCGACAGCGCGGCGATCCATCAGGACTGTCTCTCCCTCAGCGCTGACCCTCCGACAGCGCTGACTCTCCGACAGCGCTGACCCTCCGACAGCACGACGATCCATCAGCGCTGTCTCTCCCTCAGCGCTGTCTCTCCCTCAGCGCTGACCCTCCGACAGCGCTGACCCTCCGACAGTGCGGCGATCCATCAGCGCTGTCTCTCCCTCAGCGCTGACCCTCTGACAGCGCTGACCCTCTGACAGCGCTGACCCTCTGACAGCGCTGACCCTCCGACAGCGCTGACCCTCCGACACCGCTGACCCTCCGACACCGCTGACCCTTCGACAGCAATGTTTATCATCTACAACATGTAGTGCAAAAACTTGCCAAGGTTCATTCAACAGCACCTTCCAAGGCAGCGACATCTACCACCTAGAAGTACAAGGGCTACAGATGCACAGGAACACCGCCACCTGCAAGCTCCCCAGCTACCCCCCCCCCACCCCCCAGCCAGCAACGCCCACATCCCGTGAATGAATAAATGAAAGGCCTGTTTTTGTTCTCTCACAGATTACCTGGCAGTGAGAGTGCAATATTATTTAAAAGGTTCTGTAATAGAAATTTAAAGAAGTGTGATACCTATTTATTCCACATAATGTCAATTAACATCTTTTGGAGTGATTAAAGGACTCTGTGAAATGGTGAACAGGAAGAAATGATGGAATGATTGTTTTGATTTTTCACATGCTACGAGTTTCCGATCAATAAACGAGTAAGAATAATAAAGCTATCTTTTAATAGACTTAAACATTAACTGTCTGAATCATACTATGTTTAGTGATGTGGTAAAACTTTAACAGGATCATAATTTTTTAATTAAAAAACAGTATTTGAGGGATGCTGCACCTTAATGGTTAAATATTTACAGGCTCAGTGATGTACTTTGGATCTATTCAGTGCTTTTAGTTCTGACATGAATTCCTGTGGAATATTTTGAGAAGGTGCAGCTCTTTGTTAAGGTATTTTGGATTTTAATTCATGGGGGGTGATGCAGTGTCTTCCAAGATTTCATCAAAATGTAATAATGGATAGCGTAGAGTGATATACCACAGAAAGAGGCTTTTTGTCCCATCGTCCCTGTGCTGGCTCTTTGAAAGAACTATCTAATTAGTCCCGCTCCTGTCCTCCTTCCCCCTCGCCCTGCATGTTTTTCCCCTTCAACTATTTATCCAGTTCCCTTTTAAATGCTACTATTAAATCTGCTTCCACCGCCCTTCCTGGAAGTATATTCCAGATCACAACAACTTACTACATCAGAAACAATTCTCACCCACTGCTCCAGCTCATTTGTTAATGATGTGAACACAGTGTCCTCTGGCTATTAACAAGGACCCCCCCCCCCACCCTCCCCACCAGTGGAACCAGCTGAGTAGTGACATTGGGAGACCTTAACTATCTCAATATTGAATGGTGAAGTTTTCATACTTTGGTATAAATATCCAGTACCTGGAGAATAGGCATTTGTCCAATTCATTCTTGAGATGTGAGCATTGCTGGCAAGGCCTACATTTATTTTCCATCCCTAATTGTACTTAAGGAAGGATATACTTGCATTGGAATTTTATGGCAGGCGGATGGTAAATGCCAAGCTGCCCAAATTCCAGAGGGAAATTTGAAGCAGCTGCCACAACTATTTGCAATTTGGATTTATTTTGAGATGCGGGCTTTGAATTCAGTAAAAAGAAGGCCACCAAGTCTTATACGTTTCTTAAAAAATGAAATTAAACCTTTATTAATAGCAGAAATGATTTTAAATACATACATAGGTCTATAAATTACTACTATGATAACTTCTAAATCCCCGAATTACACCTCCTTTAAGGCAGTAGTAAGACACACAGATTTTAAAAGATCCAGGCAAAGTAACACACAATACCCTGAACAGTCGAATTCAAAGTGAGTTTTTCTCAGCTTCAGTTCCTTATCGACAGCCGCTTGAGGCTGGAGGCTTTACAAACTCGAGTTAGATCTTCGAATGCCTGCCTTTACACACAACGTTCACACCTTTATACATATTTTCCCCTTTGAATGCAAATTCCTATTGTTTCACTATGTTCTTAAATTTTGTTAGAGAGGTAAAGTCCATCATAGTACCAATTCTACCAGTAATCTTTGAGAAAAATAAACACACTGTTTCTTAACTTCTCCTGGCTAGGTGTAACATTTCACTCCCTCTTTTGAATTCAAGCTAGTCTGGTTTGTTTAAAAATGCAAATGTTCCCTTTACACCTCACATTCTAAAACTTCCTCCATGTTTACCTACTTAACATTTCAAACCTAGCTTATCTTCTGATACATCAAAGCCTTCAGGCCAGCTGCCTTTAATTCAATTAAGTCTCACACACACGCACATGCGTGCGTGCACAAAGACACAGACCCCACTATCACTCAATAATAAATTCTGATAAAATTATGAAAATTAATGCATTTTCCTGACAGGAGGCAGTTCAGAGAAGGTTCACTCACTGATTTCTGTCTTATGAGGAAAGGTTGAGCAGGTAGTGACGAGACTAATTGGAATTTGGAAGAATGAGAGGCGATCTTACTGAGACGTATAAGATCCTGAGGGTGCTTGGCAGGATGGATGCTGGGAGGTTGTTTTCTCTCATGGGGCAGTCTTGAACTAAGGGGCACAGTTTTAAGGTTAGGGGCCTTCCATTTAAGAGAGAGATGAGGGGAAGTTTCTTCTTTGAGAGTCATTAATGTTTAGAGTTCTCTTCCCCAGAAAGCAGTAGAGGCTGTGTCATTAAATGTATTTAAAGTTGAGTTAGACAGGTTTTTGATTGACAAGGGGTGGTCAAGGGTTATGAAAGTGGAGTTTAAGCCACATCAGATCAGCCATGATCTCGTTGAATGAGCAGAGCAGGCTCGATGAGCCAAATGGCCCACTCCGCCTATTTCTTATCATCTTATAGAAGGTGGTGATAAGCTGCTGACGCCTTGAACTGCTGCAGTCCATGTGGCGTAAGTACGCCACAGTGCTGTTAGGGAGGGAGTTCCAGGATTTTGACCCAGTTACAGTGAAGAAATAGCGATATAGTTCCAAGTCAGGATGGTATGTTATGACCGATGCAGTTGGTAAAGCAGAGTTATTTAAAAATCCCAGAGGGAAACTTTAAACAACTGTCATAACCTATAATTTTAAGTCTTATGTTTGAGATGCGACTCTAAACTCAGGGATCAGACCATCAGTTCTTGAGGTTTTACATTAAACTAATTGAAACATTTTATTAATTTACACAGGTTAAGATATATATATATATATATATATATATATATATACACATGTGGCTACAAATTACTACCATCATAACTTTTAACAAATTCCCAAATTAATCTCCATTAAGGCAACAGCAACCCACAGACTTAACCAAACACTAGGCAAAGCATTTTCACGTTACAAATTCAAAATGAGCTTCTTTTCACTGTGGAGCCAGTTGGAGGCTTGCAGCTGCCTTTTGATCTTGCATTGCCTCTGCTCTGCGCACCCGAAAACTACTGAAGTTATACCTACCACCAATGATTGAGTTCAAATACTCATTGTCTCACCAGATTCTTTGAACTTTACTTTTTAACAATAAAACCCCATTCATTGTACCAATTTTATTAGTAATATAAATATATTGCTTGGTAGCTACTAGAAAGATGTCAAATTTTCACCCCACTTCTTGAATGCTCTATTCAAAAAATGCAAATACACTCTACCTCTCTGTTTACATCTCAAACTAGTACATATCAAAGCACCCAGACTAGCTGACTTTAATCTAATTAAGACACACCTGCAGACTAAACCTCTATTTTAAAAGAAAAATATTTTCCAAAATATTAGATACGTTATTAGTTTCATGACAGTGAGTGGCTTGGAGGGGAACTTGCAGGTGGGTGGTGTTCACTTGCATCTGCTGTCCTTGTCCTTCTCGGTGGTAGTGGTCATGGGTTTGGAAGGTGCTACCTAAGCAGCCTTGGTGAGTTCTTGCAGTGCATCTTGTAGATGGTACACCCTGCTACCACTTTGTGTCAGCGGTGGAGGGAGTGAATGTCTAAAGAGCTGGATAAGGTTCGTTGACTATAATAATGATTTCTGCCTCTTCCTCACTGGTATCAAAATGCTAGGTAAAACAAATAATGGCAGCATTATGAATCTGAAAATACAATTGGCCAAATGAAGTGAGGATTACAGAGTAGAAACCAGTAGCTAATTTAAACCTGCACCCAGGCCAGTAGCATATTAAACAGGATTCTGTGCTTCTCTTACATTGTGTCGTGATTCATCATGAATGAGATTAATTCCTGTGATTAATTTGAAAGGGAGTTATATGGTTCTGCATCCATAAAGCACATTAATGAAAAAGAGATGGCTACTTAAAATAACAGAAAGTGTGTCAGAGAGTCTACAAGGCACCAGCCCAGTGTTGGTGCAGGTCCCTGGTGACAGAGACTAGCAGTGGTAACAGCAATATCAAAGTTAGTCAGCTCGTTTACCATCACTTAGAATTACCTTGAGTCTGCAGCACAGAAGCAGGTCATTTGGCCCAAACGGTCTGTGCCAGCCTTTTTGCTCCACACACACTTCTACCTCCCCCCTTTTCCTTTTACTTCACCTTGTCAGCATATCCTTTTATTCCTTTCTCCCTCACGTATTTATCCAGCTTCCCCTTAAATGTCTCTATACTATTCACCTCAGCCACTCCCTGTGGTAGCGAGTTCCACATTCTCACCACTCTCTGGGTGAAGAAGTTTCTCCTGAATTCCCGATTTGGATTTATTAGTGACTCTCTCTTATATTGATGCTCCCTGGTAGTGGTGTACCGCACAAGCGGAAACATCTTCTCTACACCGACCCTATCGAAACCCTTCATAATTTTAAAGACCTGGAGCTAGGCGGGTACACAAGGGACAAAGGAATTGAAGGAAATGCTGATGGGATGGGAGGAGGCAGGGGTGGGCACAGGGTTATATGGAGCATCAACACTGAACTGGACCAGTTGGCCCAAATGGCCTGTCTCTATTTCTGACCCAGGTAAAGTTCTGTGTAGAGATGCACCCCAGTTAAAATCTGCACCCAAGGCATAATCCCAGTCATGATGGTTAGATAGGAGGAGAATTTCAGATGAAGCGAGATTTGCTGTCAAGGTACAGTAGAAATCTTAACAATGAATCCATGGGAATGAAAGCAATTAGCGTTTTTTTTGTTTTTAGACATCTTTAGAGCCTCCCACACCCTCCCGGTGAGGTCGTTTCACTGCTGCACTTTGTTTGCTTTGAACACAGCTGGACTATCTTTCAACCCTAAACTCCAGCCGCTTTCAAATGTAATCACAGAACAGAATGAAACCAGTTTGAACAGTACGATAAAGGGTAATTAATGCTCTCTGAGCTAGACCCAGTGCTGCACTTTCAGGCACCCTCCTCTTCTTGATTAGCCTGTGGTTCAGTTCTGACATTTCTATGAGCTGAATACAGTGTTCTGCATTTGACGTTTTATTTGTCACATTGACGAACAATGAAATTGTGAGGAAGGCACTTTACCTCAAGCAGGATAGCCTTCGTACGTGCATTCCTGCTCTGCATTCCGAGAAGACCATTGACCATTGTTAATACATAATTAGCACTTATCTAGTTGCCGCTGATTTTAGGACCAGTTATGTCTCCTACAGGATCAATTAAACAATCTAGGCCAATATGTTCTGGTGGGATTTTGTGCTAATGCAGTAGTCCACTGACCTTGCAAGATTCAGTGACATCACTTGACAAATATAATTAGAATACACCTCTCCTCCTGTTAATGGTGTATTCATGGCGTTTCATTGTACATAGGTAGTGAGCATTAACTGGTGATTCATTGACACAACCCCACAACCACAATCTTAGTCTAAGAGGTATATGCTTGTAATGTGTAACTCTGTAAATCGATATAAAAGTGTGTAAAGATTGGCTCCAGTTCTATCCTTCACCAGCTGGCTTACTGGAATATAATGCCACCCCTCCTATCTCTGCAACCTCCTCGAGCCTTCGCAACCTCTGCGCTCGTCCCATCCTGACCACTTGCACATCTCCGATTTTAATCGCTTCACCATTGGTGACTGTGCCTTCAGCTGCCTGGACCCTGAAGTCTGCACTCGGCTCTTCAAACCTCACCCCTCTCTAGCTATCTCTGTCCTGCTTTGTGATGTTCCCTAAAACCTACCCTTTTTGACCAAGCTTTGGGTTGCCTGTTTTTTTAAAAATACATCCTTATGTGGCTCGGTGTCAAATTTTGCGTGATAATTACTTGGGCCGAGGGACATTTTTACCGTTAGAGGTGCCACATAAATGCAAATTGTTGCTGTGGTTAATAGTATGGTGTCATTTTCCCCACTGAGGAAGAACTACCCATGAAGGGTACGATGAGTCGAATAGATAGTGGAAACTTGGCTAAGATTCAACTCACAACATTGTTTGCCTGACCCTATTGAGAGTCTGTGAGGCAATCTACTGCAGACTAAAAAGCAGTCAAAACTATCTATAGTTTTTGAAAACTTTCAACATTATCATTGTAGCTACCAACAAGACATCAATTTACTTGTAATAATTGAAAATGATTAACAACAATTGAAACTGGGGGATTAAGAGATACATCAGTAAAATTGTTAAATAATTCTAAAATTGCATTCAAATTTCAAACTCAATCCATAATTAAAAAGCAAAGCATAGTGTATTAATTTTCTTTATCTGATTGACAGTGCTCATAATGTATCGTTCCTTAATTTTTCTGCTCACTGAATTGCCTGACTAGCATCAAATTTTAATGGCACAGAAACTGGCCATTCAGCCCAGTTGGTCTTTATGCTTAATCCAAGCCTCCTCCTAGCCCTTTTTACCTCACCCTATCAGCATATCCTTCCTCCTATTCCCTTCTTTCTCATGTGTTTATCTAGCTTCCCTTAAATCCATCCACGCTATTCACTTGAACCACTCCCTGTGGTAGCGAGTTCCACATTCTCACCACCCTGTGGGTAAAGAAGTTTCTCCTGAATTCCTCATTGGATTTATTAGCGACTACCTTTATGTTGCTGACCCCTAGTTTTGGTCTCAAATAGGGGAGAAGAGAACTTTAAAAATCTGAATGACCCTCTAGATTGCGGTCTGTTTGAATAAAGGTAAGTTTTGAAGTATTATGCCAGCGAAAAGAGTCTGACTGATGGTTAAATAATGTATCTGAAAAGTCATGCCTCACTTGGAATGTAAATCATCTTTATTGTCTGCTTTCTGAATATGTCCTTCACGCTAAAATAAATACTCCAGAGGAATAGAATCAGCTTGAGGGTTTGATTGGATTGTTTTAGAATTATATTTTTACCTCGCCAGGCTTTTGTAATCTGCTGCAGTTGATAAATGGGTTTACTCACTCCACTGAAGTCACATCAATACAGGAGCACTTAGAATTATAGAACCTTATAGCGAAGAAGGAGGCTATTCGGCCCATCGTGCCTCTGCCAGCTCTTTGAAAGAGCTGTCCAATTTAGTCCCATTCACCTGTTACCTTCCCCATAATGCTGCAGGTTAATCCTCTTCAAGCACGTGTCCAACTGCCTTCTGAAAGCTCCTGTGGAATATGATTCCACCGCCCTTTCAGGTTGTGTGTTCCAGATCTGTGTCAATGCGGCACAGCGGCAATGTCACCGGACTAATAATCCAGAGGCCCACACGAATGCTGTAGGGACTTGGCAGATGGCAGAACTTAAATTCAGTTCATAAATCTGGAATATAAAAGCTAGCCTCAGCAATGGTAACTATGAAACTATTATTGATTGTTGTAAAAACCCATCTGGTTCACTAAACCTGCCTTCTTTACTTGGCCTGGACTGCAGATCCACATGTTGACTCGTAACTGCCCTCTGCCACTCGGTTCAAGGGCAGTTAGGGATGGGCAACAAATGCTGACCTTGCCAGAGATGCCCACATCCTGTGAGAGTTAGAAGAAAACACATTTCTCCTAATTTTCCCTCTGCTTCTTTGACAAATTATTTTAAATCTTTGTGACCTCTAGTAATTACCAGAGGATACCGTTTCTCACCATGCTCCCATGAGTCAGTGGGGATGTTTGACCTCTTCAGAGACGCTCTGGGGACATCCTTAAATCGTTTCTACTTTCCTTCTGGGAGTGTCCTGCTGTGTCTGAGTTCAGACTAGAACAGTTGCATCAAGAGTAAAATACTGTGTGTTGCACAGCAAGCTATGAATGGTGTTGCTGATTGGATTGTGTTTAAAGCACCGATTGTTCAAACGTCTCTTCTCACAATGAGATGAAAGTTTGCCATCAACGGTGATGTTCAGTCCAGCGCTTTTTCAAGAGTATTGTTCGAAAGTCACAACCCCATCACCTGTCAACTTCCTAACTTCTGATAAAGAGAATACAGCTGAAATGGTTAAATAGCTTATTAAAGGTGGGGGGCGGGGGGTGGGGGAAAGGAAGGCCTGCATTCCTATAGTGCCTGTCACGTCCTCAGGATCTCCAAAAGCGCTTTACAGCTGATGAAGCACTTTTTGAAGTGTAGCCACTGTTATAATGTAGAAAACGTGGCATCTGATTTGCACGAAGCAAGATCTCACTAAAAGCAAGTGGTCATGAGCAGAGGAATGAATATTGGCCAGGACACTGGTGATAACTCCCCTGCTCTTCAAAGCAGTGGCCATGGAATCTTTTTGAGTGTGGCCTATTTAAGTGTGTCGGCTACTCTGAGGCCCTCTCAACAGGTATTTCACAGAATCACAGAATGTTTACAGTACAGACAGAGGCCATTCGGTCCATCGAGTCTGCACTGGCTCGCTGAAAGAGCATTCTAGCTAATCCCACTCCCCTGCCTTTTCCCCGTAACCTTGCACATTCTCTCCTTTCAGGTAGCAATTCATTTCCCTTTAGAATATCTCAATCGAACCTGCCTCCACCACCCTTTCAGGAAGTTCGTTCCAGACTCCAACCACCCTTTTGGGTGACAAAATTTTTCCTCACATCATATTTACTCCTTTTGCCAATTATTTTGAATCTTGCCCTCTCTAGTTCTTGATACTTTCTTGAGTGGGAACATTTTCTCACTATTTACCCTGTCTGTACACCTCAGAATCTTGAATACTTCTGTCAAGTCTCCTCTCAGCCTTCATTTCTCCAAGGAAGACTGTCCCTACCTCTCCAATCTAAACTCATAGCTACAGTTCTTCATCTCGGGAATCATTCTTGTGAATCTCCTCTGTACTCTCTCCAATGCCTTCACATCCTTCTTCAAGTATGGTGTCCAGAACTGGATGCATAACTCACCTTTTGCCTCTTTTCAGTATTGTGACTACATTCAACATTCCCTTGAGCAGGGAATTATGTTTTCCCTTCCCTCCCTTGGCAAAGACAAACTTAAACTAAAATAAAAGTAAAATTAATGTGGATGCTGGAAATCTGAAGTTAAAACAGAAGATGCTAGAAATACTCAGCTTCTGAGGAGAGGGAAAGATTTAGTGTTTCAAGCTGATGACCTTTCATCTGAAATGGAAGGGATTAGTGAAGAACAGCTTCTCTAACATCTTATCAGCCTGTCATCTTGAAGCCTTCCCAAGGTTACCAACTCTGCAAATATTCCTAGAGGTTTCATCATATGACCTCCTGCCTCCATCTGCCCTGCCCCCACATTCCTGTCATTGGTCACCCAAAATGTCCATTTGTGCAGTGCTTGCCTTCCCATAGCCAATTGGAAAGCCAGTCAACTCTTCATGACCTGATTGGATGAGTGTTGGCTGTCAAGCAAACAACCTGTTTATCCCATGTCCAATATTTTTAAAACTAGTAAACATTGTTGGGATTGTGAGCATGATGGTTGTGTTTTTGGACTACTAATTCAGAAGCCTGGGGTAAATGTGTTGGAGATGTGATTTCAAATCCCACTGGCAGATGAGGAAGTTAAATTCAATTAATTAAAAGTTGATACTGGTAATGGTGACCTGGTTCACTAAAGTTATTTAGGGAGGTAAATCAGCCATCCTTACCCTGTCTGGTCTGCATGTGACCAGATCCATAGCAATTTGTGGTTGACTCTTAACTGCCCTCTGAAATGGCCCAACAAGCCACTCAGGTATAGAGATGGACAATAAATGCTGACCTTGCTAGTGAAGCCCACGTCCTGTGAATGAATACGATGATGTTCAAAGTTAACATGTTTTTCCTCATGTACCTATAATTTTTCCTCCTTGCGTTTTTGCTTCCACTAGTGTGCATGAGTTTGGCCTTCGATTCCTGGAGACTCCAGCGCAATCCCGTAGGGTTGGTAACCCAAATCATGTTAGGCCTCAAGATTTCCTCCTCTCACCCAAATAGAGTTTAAAAATGTAACACTGTGCCATAGAGGTTTGCACATGACTTTAGCCAGCTTGTCAATATTCCAAAACAAAAATAAAAATATCTGGAAAAACTCAGCAGGTCTGGCAGCATCTGCGGAGAGGAATACAATTAACATTTCGAGTCCGTATGACTCTTCAACAGAACTAAGTAAAAATAGAAAAGAGGTGAAATATAAGCTGGTTTAAGGGGTGGGGGGTAGAGCTGGATAGAGGGCCAGTGATAGGTGGAGATAGTCAAAAGATGTCAATATTTCAGCCTTTTGTTGAGGCAGCTACTTGGAAAGGCAGCTTTATGTTAAAGAAAAGCTTTGCACTCTTTTAGTTACCTAAAAATCCACCATTCTCCTCCTTTAAGCAGTGATGTGACTGGAAAATGTTTGCATTTTGGCTAGTAAAGTTTCACCCCAAAATCCCCTAAGGTTGTGAAAGGCGCGTTATAATTGCAGGCCATTCTTTCAAAGCTTCTTGGATGTTGTTTCCATCAGTTTTCTGAGAACTCCCTGCAAATCTGGCCTCTTAAGCATCGTCGAATTTAATCACTGCACTTTACCTGAGCTGTTGAGGACCTAAGCTCTGGAATACTTGCCCTAAACCCCTCTGCCTCTCTGCCTAGCTTTCCTCCCTTAAGGTGCTGAGTAAAACCTACCTCTTCGATCAAGCTTTGGGTCAACTGTCCTAATATCATCTTATGTGGGTTTGCCGTCAAATATTGTTTGATAATCACTCCTGTGAAGGGTCTTGGAATGTTTTACTGTGTCAAAGGCTCTATGTAAGTGCAAGCTGTTGTTGTTCCAGCCTTTCCCTGGTTGCACTCATACAAGTCTGTGTATCAAACAGGAAAATAGCTAGCTTGTGAAATTACTGTTTAGTCTGGGAGAGCATATGGGTAGCTGGAAATGAACGGGGGGTGGGGTGGGAAAGAATCGGACTGACCAGGAATGCAGGTTTACAGAACAGGAGCTGAATTTGGAGCTTTATAGTCGTTCTTTTGTAACATTGCTGGAAAAGCATCCTGGAAAGTGTTTGTGTCAACAAAGATTTGTTTTTACTCTTTGAGGAGCAACGCTGCGGTCCTGATGCTTGTTATTCACTAAGCTGTGAGCTCTTCCTGCTCCCTACAACTCCATTGTGTCCATATAAAGGCTTATTGTGCAGTTTCCAACGCTCAGTTCAGTCTTCCCTCGGACCTCAAAAACCTTGTCTAACCATCCCTCCCTCTTCCTGATCTTCCATGTTTTTAAGACTGAACCTTACCGGTGTTTATAAAATGCAAAGTAAGCTATTAAATTTAATGTCCTCGCTGACCTACATTGGCTGCAGGCCCTGCAGTGCCTTGATTTTAAAATTCTCGTCCTTTTGTTTTCCATTTACTCCAGGGGCCTTGCCCTTCCTTATCTCTCTCGCCCCTTCCAGACGTGCGACTCTCCGAGATGCCTGTGCTCCAATTTCTGGCCTCTTGCAATTGGAAGGCGATGATGGATGCAGACTTTGGCATCTCGTGGCAACACCATTGGTTGGTGGACCTGGATTTCACAGGCAACATCACCCTACTGGCTGAAGAATCGTGCTCATGCTCTAAGACATGGCCACTAGTCTTGGGAGTAGCAGCGCCAAGGTTGGCCTACACATCAGCTACAAGAAGACCATGACTGGATGGCAACAAGGCCCTCCCATCACCATCGGGCAATGGAACATCAAGGGCGTTGACCCTTCCCCTACCTAGAAAACAATATCTCCAGGGAGGGCGATGCAGAGATCAACACCCACAGAAGAATCGACAAAGCAGCATCTGTCTTCCAGTGGCTCCACACGGCCTGGACATCCAATACCACCATTGCAGCCATGAAGCTGTGACTCTACATGTCCACAGTCGTACCAACTGCAATCTATGCCAGCAAGACATGGAAGAGAAAAGCAGAGGTGTACGCAAATTGGACATCAATCCAGCGTTGCCTATGTAAGAGCCTGGACATCACATGAAGAGACAACATCATCATTGAAGAAGTACTATTGAGAACTGGTCAGAAGCGCCTGTGGAACATCGTGAAGGAGAGACGACTGAGGCTGACTGGACATGTGTTTTGCCTCCTGGACGTACGTCCTGCTAGAGTGGTAGTATAATGGACACCACCAGATGAAAAAAGAAGATAGGGCTGGCCAAAGAAGACCTGGGGAACTACATTTGAGGAGGACCTTTAAGTTTGGGACACCACCTGGGTTGAAGTGAAAGAGGTGGCAATGGACTGGGGCCGATGGCAGAATTTTGCTACCTATTATCTCACATGGGGTGGGATGATCTAAGTCTAAGCCACCATTGGTGGCTGTGCCTTTGGCTGCCTGGGTCTTACACTCTGGAATTCCCTCCCTAAACCTCTCCAACTCTCTACCTCACTCTTCTTTCTCCTTTAAGATGCTCCTTAAAGCCTACCTCTTTGACCAAGGTTTTGGTCACCTGTCCTAATATCTCCTCATGTGGCTCAGTGTCAGATTTTGTCTGATAATCACTCCTGTGAAGCACCTTGGGGCATTTTACTACATTAAAGGCGCTTTATGAATACAAGTTGTTGCCATGGTAGTATTCGCTAACCAGAGCACAGCTGGTATGTAACATGTTGACTTGGAGAATGTGCACTCCCAGTGCACATGCTGCATAACCCAACCATAAACATGTAGCCTGAGAGGAGGGAATACGCACAACGATGAGTAGATTTAAAAAAAAAATGCCTGTTGTCTGTTTTTCTGGTTAGTGTGGTAGCTGTTTTTTTTCATCCCAAGTGAACGTACGGTGTTAGTAAGAAAGGTTGGCAGGATGTTAAAAATGTATGGCACCTCAACTGGTTGTAGGTTCATGAAGGATTAAAAAAAAGACCTGCATTTATATAGTGCTTTTCAGAACCTGAGGACGCCCCAAAGCCCTTGCACAACCAACAGCGCAGTGACTGTTGTAATATAGGAAACACGGCAGCCACTTTACACAGCAAGATCCCACAAACAGCAATGTGATAATGACCAGATAATCTTTTTTATTAATGTTGGTTGCGGGATGAGCATTGGCCACGAAACCAGGAATATCTCCCCTGCTGCTCTCCAACATCGTGCCATGGAATCTTTTATGTCCACCTGATGGGGCAGATGATTTAAGGCCTCATCCAAAAGATGACACCTCCGACAGTGCAGGAACCCTCTTGGTACTGCACCGGGACTGTCCAACTAGATTTTGTGCTCGAGTCTCTAGAGTGGGACTCTCGAACCCATAACCTTCTGATCAGAGGCAAAAGGGCTACCCACTGACCCACAGCTGCCCACCTAACAAGTCATTTCCCCTGTGAAATCGCTACTGATACTGCTGATTAAAAAGCATTTAAATTGCCCGTGTGGTTAAAATAAAAATCAACAGCACTCATTACATTCCAGAGTTATTGACTAAATTGCAATTGAAATTTGCTCCATTTCAAAGGCTTTAAATATAATTTCTATTTTTGTTCCGTGCATGTTGTGTTCTGTACTATTCGAGAAAGCAGACTTTGGTGCTTTGTTACAGCTGCAGTTTTGTGTTGTGGTCGAGCACATGGTTGGACCCCTGTCTTGTTTAGGATTTAATTTAATTTTCAGCCTGCTTTCTCAGAGTTGTCCTGTTGAATTTTATCCTGTCCCCTTGCTAGCTGGAACAGTCCTGCCTGACATTGGCACATACATGCTCAGTGTTGAAAAATAACTGTGTATTTGGGCCACGGTAGCAGTCAGCTTCAAAATGACCTCCTGCAGTCTTTGTGTTTTTTGACTCCATGTCTAAAAGGGCACGTTTTGTACTAATTTCATGCAATTGCGAAATGTTCATTGAACAATTTAAGTCAATAGCGTAATTGTGTTTTTCAAAGATCCCAGAGTATGAAATCTATTCAGTAAACCATTTTGTGTAAATTAAGTACTATTGCTGTCTTTCTCCCACCTCTCTTTCCTTTGTCTCCTCTCCTTTCCTCTCTTCTTCTCCCTATCCCCCTCTCTCCCCTCTCTCTCTCCCCTCTCTCTCCCCCCTCTCTCTCCCCCCCTCTCGCCCCCCCTCTCGCCCCCCCTCTCACCCCCCTCTCACCCCCTCTCTCCCCTCTCTCTCCCCCCCTCCCTCCCCCCCTCTCTCCCCCCCTCCCCCATCTCTCCCCGCCATCTCTCCCTCTCTCCTCCCCTCTCTCCCCCCAGTCCCCCCTCTCTCTCTCCCTCTCTCTCTCCCTCTCTCTCTCCCTCTCTAACTCTCACACTCTCTCTCTCTCTCTAACTTGCTGTCTCTCTCTAACTCACTGTCTCTAACTCTAACTTTCTCTCTAACTCTCCCCACCCTTCTCCCCACACCTTTTGGTCTTAGAAGCGGTAGTCGTGGATTTGGACTTGCAGACAATGCTGGAGGTGGCACTGTTAGCATACTTTAACTTTTATTAAACATTATGCTAACAATTTCCAAGGTAGACTCTGCATGAGGCTCTACGTAGAACTATCTCTCTCCATGGTCTGTCATCATGTGTTCCTGTCATCATGTCATCACTGATGATGTACACTATCTATGTATCTATTTTTGTGTATCCCTGTCTCTGTGTGTTTTGCATTAGGATTGCCAACCCTCCAGGATTGGCCTGGAGTCTCCAGGAATTGAAGATCAATCTCCAGAACCCTGCTGTGTTCAATCCTAGAGAAGAGTCATCCATGCATTAAAGATGATCATTTTTTATTCATTTTCTTTGAACATTTCTCTTTACCAGACATAAAAATATTGAAAATGGGGGAAGAAAGATTTTCACTGACAGTCAAGCATCATCCAATTGGGTAATGAGCTTATTTTTGTTTTCCTGTTGGCATAGGAAGGCACATCACAAGGATGGATGTGTTGGCCGACTAATGGCTGGAGCGTGGGGGCAAGTCATGTGATGAAACCTCCAGGATATACATTTAATCACAGTTGGCAATCCTATTCTATAAGCCTTTGCAGTTCTATCCCAGGTATTTCTCTGTGTGACTCTCTGTGTGCCAGATTTTCGGTGCAGGATTGGGGACCTGACACCTGATGGATTTGGCGTCATGACCCCACCTCAGAGTTGCATCGCCATCACAACACAATTCTTAAAATTTTAAATGGTCCCGTTGCCCAGGGTGTGAGCTTGGTGCCCAGTCAGAGGAGCCGAGTACACCGGGAGGTTGGAGCTGCCTGTCTGGTGTGAGCAGACATGGCACGGTTGGGGGCGGGGGAGGGGTGGGGCAGCTGGTGCAGTGCTGCCACAATAGGGGGAAAAAAGCTCGGGTCAGTTCTCTTATTTCCCAGTTTTACTGGTGTTCCATTTTAAGATATACTAGACCAGTTTGGACCAGTAATCTAATTTCCCAGTTTTTAGTGGTGTTCCATTTTAAGGTATACTAGACCAGTTCGGACCAGCGCCCCTATTTCCCGAATTGTACTGTTTTTGCGCCCTGGGGCTGCTCTGCTGGTTTAAGCGGGCAACTCCTTTCAGTGCCTTGGAGATGCAACTCAGAGGAAAGTGACCAACCAAACAAATTTAAGACACAGTGCAGGACCCGCACAGCTTGGCCCATCATACTTCTGTTTTTAACAAACTAAAACAAAATTTCAAATGCCGTTGCATCGAGCCCGATGACCGGGCACAAACCTGCACCAAACTCTTTGGATTTGCCAAAATAAAGATTGAAACTGGTGTTCCCGACCCCACGTGCCCCTTAACAAGCTCCTAAAATAGCTTAATGGCCCACTAATTGGCAGCGAGTGGATTGCCCTCCCCTGGTGTCTCTCTGCCTGTATCTGTCTGTAAGTGTGTGTGTTTCTTTGTATGTGCCCACATGTGTGCCCTCCTCCTTCAGGTCCCATGCCCTAAGACTTCCATTGGATTGGCCCAGGGTTATGCTTGGTAAAGTGCTGCAATGGTTTCCATTGCCTTCTGCAGGATGACTAACCAGGAAACTCTCCTACCCTTTTCACTTACTGCCAGGTGTATTGGAAGGATTTACAGGCTGATAATCAACCTGTTTGGCCACGTTATGAACGCACCTTCCATGGCCATCAAGTCCTCAAGCGGGACTTGAACCCGGAGCTTCTGGCTCAGATGCGGGGATGCTAACCCCTGCACCACAAGACCTCCTGCCATATCTGTGTATACAGAGATCAAAATGAATACCTGAGAATGACTTCAGGGCAGCTTTTTTGACTGAGGGCCCAAGTGACATTGCAATTTGGAATTTTTATCTGCACATGTTGTACTTGCAAAATGTAACAGCACTTATTTAAATTTCTTTGGTGTTTGGGGAGGCTGTAACATGCTTGCACATCACCATTAAGGAAGATAACAACAAAGAACATATATTTTTATAGCACCTTTCAGGGTCTCTGGACGTCCTGAAGTGCTTTACAGCCAATTAAGTAATTTCTGAAGTATAGAAACTCTTGGAATGTGGAAAACAGAATCCAAATTGCACACGGCAAGCTCCCACAAAGAGCAATATGGTAATGACCAGATAATCTGTTTCTAATTATGTTGGTTGAGGGATGAATATTGATCACACCCAGGGAGAATTCCCCTGCTTTTCTTCAAAATAGTGGCTGTAGATTCTTTTACATCCACCTGAGAAGGCAGACAAATCCTCGGTTAAATGTCTCACTCGAAAGTGTCGTACCACCAGAGATATAGGACTGCATTCCTGGCCTTTGGTTAGTTAGCTTGATGGTCTCTGTGGAGCAAGAAAATTACATTGAATTCCCAGCACAGAAACAGGCCATTCGGCCCAACTGGTCCGTGCTCGTGTTTATGCCCCACATGAACCTCCTCCCAGCCCTCTTCATCTTGTCCTATTAACATATCCTTCTATTCCTTTTTCCCTCATGTTAATCCAGTTTCCCCTAAAGTGCATCTAAAGTATTTGCCTCAACCACCCCCTGTGATATTGAGTTCTCCATTCTTGCCAATCTCTGGGTAAAGAAGTTTCTCCTGAATTCCCTTTTCAATTTATTGATGACTATCATATTGATGGTCTATAGTTTTAGACTCCCCCTACACGTGTAATTATCTTCTCTACATTTAGCCTGTCAATCCCTTTGATTGTTTTAAAGACTTCTATCAGGTCACCCTTGTTATGATCCCCATAGAGACTGATAACCTATAAAAAAAAAGGAATCACCACGAATCCAATGGATAGTAAACCGATGGACAAGATTTCACTTTTTAAAATTTTTATTGCAACAAACCAATTAAAATCAACATATTTCAAATATTTGTTAACAGGTGAATGATATTTCAAATAAAAAGGTACATTTCACTTTAAATAGTCAACACACCAAGGATACGCTTCATGTGGTTACCAGCTGTCGCATTACTTCTTGTATAAATGTGGGATCATGTACAATCTCTGTCTTTTCAGCTCGGCCTCAGCTATGTAAGATCTCTCACTTCCCATTCAATTGTTTGTGCCATTGAGCCAGCATTTACCAGCAGCCGTATTCCATTCAAAATCCAGATACTGTTACCATGACAAGTCGCACATCTACGAACCTTCTCTCACTTAGGTCATGACAGTCCTGATGGCACAGAATCCCCAGAGACTCCCGTCCCTGAACCCCTTGAATGATCTGGTGGGCTGGTAACACTGAAACAGCAGCAGTGGGTCATGACCAATCTAAAATCTCTTGTCCTTCTTGTCTTTGGTGTTCTTTCCTTTAGAACACAGTAACACATTCTCTGTTCTATTCGCAGAGATGTGCTTCAACACCAAGATCTGTTCTAAAAATGCCAAACAGAAAAGTTTTGTATTCAGAGAAAACCTTGCTTGCTTTCTCTCACTAAAATCCAACCAATTTATCTTTCTATTTATCTTTGCATCTTGGCTCTCCATGGCCATGGCAACTTCTGGTCACATGGCATTTCTTGGAACCTAATGATGTCATAATCTGGAAACTTATTAATCCTTTTTCAAAATATTTCCCCAGCACACTTTGGCCTCAAAGGGGACATTGCACTAAATGAAATCAATGGTGGCTTTTCCCACCATATGGGTCATTAAACCATTAAACCATTTAGACGTCTCTTTGCTTGAGAAAAGAGCCCCAGTCTGTTCAACCTATCCTGATGCTTCTGTTACAAATGCTGGGCTTTACAAGACCGTTGTGTTTTAAAATGTCTCCTTTAAAGTATGGCAAAATAATGTTCTGGACAGGGGAATGGTGAGCTCATACTAAAAACCTCCACCTGGAGACAGGCCTCTGAGATCTGGCTACCATAGGGAAGAAACTCAAATAGAAACCTATTGAAATATAAAGTGACAGTTTCCACGCCTTTCCACAACTAACAGCCGGTTGCTTTTTGAAACACTGGGAGAGAGAGACGGGAAATGTTGCGTTGTAAAGGAACAAGCAGCTACTGCTGTTAAGAGCAGAGGACTGCTTGTAAGAGTTGGTTTATTGTTTGCAAAGCCCCTTCCAATGCAAGCATGTACCTCCTTAAGTAAGGTGACCAAGACTACACTGTACACTAGGTGTGGTCTCACCGATAGTTGTAGCAAGACCTTACTACTTTTATACTCCATCCCTCTTGCAATAGAGGACAACATTCCATTTGCCTTCCTAATTACTTGCTGTCCTTGCATACTAACATTTTGTGATTCATGTACAGGGACACCCAGCTCCCTCTACAGCAGCATTCCGAAGTCTCTCTGCATTTAAATAATTTTTGGTTTTTCTATTCTTCTTATCAAAGTGGAGAAACTCACATTTTCCCATGTTAAACTCCATCTGCCAGAGTTTTGCCCATTCACTTATCTATATATCTTTGCAGGCTCTTTGTATCCTCCTCGCAGCTTGCTTTCCCACCTGTCTTTGCATTGTCAGCAAATTTGGCTACAATACAGCCGGCCCTTTCATCCATTCATGAATATAGATTGTAAATACTTGAGAGTTACAGATTGACATGGAGATGATTACAGAGATAGGGAGGGGCAAAAACATGGTAGGGGATGAAAACGAGAATGAGAATTTTAAAGATTTCATTCGAAACAAATGTTTAGAGCGGGAAGGACGTGGGAGAATTAATAAATAATAAATAAAAGCAAAATTGTTCTTTGGGCTATTTACAAGGAATTGGTGGTTTCATCCTGTGACTAGTTTGTTCATTACTGCCTTTCCATTTTTACCAGCTGGCTTGTGAAATCTTGTGCTGTGACACAGACTGAGCTTCTCAGTATCTGGCACAAAAACCATGGAATTAAATAGCATAAAATTTAAATATTTTAATTGAGCTCACAGCACCTTGGTACTTAACACCCACAATTTTTATTCAAGTCAGCAATGTGACACCAAATTATGCATAGTGAACATTTTTAATTTGCTTCTGTTACATGTCATCTGCGATGAGGGAGAGGGACGTGTGTTTAAAATGGGCACTCCCAGTGTTGAGATTATTTGTGAAACCTTTTCTCCTTAAACCTCTTAAACTCTTTCATTCCTCTTTGAAGATGCTCCTTAAAACCTACCTTTTGGACCGAGCTTTTGGTCACCTGTCCTAATGTCTTCTTGCGTGGCTCGGTGTCAAATTCTGTCTGATTAAATATGTTTTGCATAAATGAAAGTTGTTGTAGTTTGTTGTCCCTGGAAGCTCCTTGGACACTGAACTCTTCAAACTAAAAAATCAGGAATTTGAAGAAGAGCGGGGAATTCTCCCTGGTGGCCTGGACCAATATTTATCGCCCAACCAATGTCACCAAAACATTGCTCTCTGTGGGAGCTTGCTGCCTGTAAATTGGCTGCTGTGTTTCCTATATCACAACGGTATTACACCTTACAAGTACTTCATTGGCTGTGAAGCACTTTGGGATGTCCTGAGATCATGAGAGATTTGTTCTATTGTTTCATGGGATGTAAGTGTCGCTGGCAAAGCCAGCATTTGTTACCCATCCCTAATTGCCCTTCCTAGACCATTTCAGAGGACAATTAGGAGTTAGCCACATTGCTGTGGGTCTGGAGTCACATGTGGACCAGACCAGGTAAGGACGGCAGATTTCCTCCTTTACAAGACATTAGCGAACCAGATGAGTTTTTACAACAGTTGATGATATTTTCGTGGTCGCCATTAGTGAGACTTGATTTCATTTCCAGATGTTTTATTTATTGACTTAAATTCATCAGCTGCTGTGATGGGATTTGAACCCATGAATGCACACCACTAATACTGCCATCTTCCACTTCTCTAGAAATGCACATTCACTCCTTCTTATTTGAATACATGAGATAGATTTCTATGTTTCTGGAGGCACCTGATTGCTATTCTAGTCTTGCCTGTGTTGTTGATGCCTGTTTTATATCTGGATCATTGATACTTTTGGGTTTTGTGGTGTGCATGTGGTTGATGAATGTTTGCTTGTAATGATGTGGCATTTTAACCACACAAGTTCAAAACCACTGTTCTGCCACAAATTGGCGATGGGAGTGGAGTTGTTGCTTATTTATCTGGGCAGAAATTAAGATTTCTATTGCACATCATAGAACCAATAAAATTGGTTTGTTGGATTAACTTATCAAAGGTATTAAGGGATATGGAACAAAGGCAGGTAGATGGAGTTAGGTCACAGATCAGCCATGATCTCATTGAATGGTGGAACAGGCTTGGGGGGGGTGGGGGGGGGGAGGTGAGGGTGCAGGGCAGTGCTAATTGACTTCTTCCTGTTCCTGTGTCCCTTTTTTAATATGCAAATGAGAAAGCCTTGTAATATTTTATAGCCTGCATTTGTGCAGCGCCTTCAATATCGTAAAACTTCCCAAGGTGCTTCACAGGAGCGTCATTGGACAGAACTTGACACTGAGCCACGTAAGGGGATATTAGGATAGATGACAAAAACTTGGTCAAAGAGGTAGGTTTTAAGGAGCATCTTAAAGAAGCAGAGAGAGGTAGAGGCAGAAAGCGTTAGGGAGAAAATTCCAGAGATTAGGGACTGAGCAACTGAAAGCACGGCCATCAACGCAGGTGATGAAGAGGCCAAAATTGCAGGAATGCTTTGTCTTGGAGGGTTGTAGGGCTGGAGCAGGTCACCAAGATAGGGAGGAGTGAGACCATGGAGAAGTTTGAAGACACACTGAGAATTTTAAATTTGAGGCATTGCTTAACCAGAAGCCAGTGTAGGTCAGCAAGCGAAGACGAGGTGGGTGAATGGGACTTGATGTCACAGAGCTTAGGTTGGGCTGAGTTTATGCAGAGTGGGAGATGGGAGGCTGTCTTGGGGAGCTTTGGAATAATGGAGTCTGAGTAACAAAAGTTTTGGACGAGAGTTTCCGTGACAGATGAGCTGAGCTGGCCAGTGTTACGGAGGTGGTGTGATGGAGAGATTACACGGTCAGAATCTGAGCTCGGGGATCAAACATGGTGGTGAGCAGCCTGGTTCCACATCAAAGTGTGGCCAGGGAAGGGGATGGAAGTGGTGTTCAATGAACGGAGTTTGTGGAGGAGGCTAAAGGCAACAGAGGGAATTTCTGCTCACCCAGTGCTAGATGTTGGAGCAGCATTGTGACAAATCAGGAACAGCGGAGGGATCGAGAGAGCTGGTGGAAAAGTACAACCGAAAGGTCAGATAATTAAACTAAAGGAACCAGTTTTTGTTGGGACCCTTTAGCAGCTCCTAAACCAGTGACACACCACAAGCCATCGGCCCCTGTGGTAGTGGTTGAGTCAGAAGGTATATATTTCCAAAGTTTCACTCTGAATAAATCTAAACGGAGTTAAGATTGGCACCGGTTTCATCCTTCACCAACTGGCAATCAGAAGTTTAACATGCACTCCTTGAGAGTCAAATAGAATAAATTGACAAAAAAACCCAGAAGCACGATAAGAGTTATTTACGCAGCGAGTTGTTGTGACCTGGAATGCGCTGCCTTAAAGGGTAGTAGAAACACGTTCAATAGTAAATTTTAAAAGGGTATTGGATAAATGCTTGGCTATTTAAAAAAAAAAATGCAGGGCTATGTGGAAGGAGCATTGGGGAGTGGAACTGGTTGGAAAGCACTTGCAGAGAGCTGGCATGGACATAGTGGGATGAATGGCCTCCTTCTGTGCTGTATGATTCTACAAAATTGGACAGTCCCCTGCTTGTTATTATTCCACAACGTATTCTGTGATGTGTGTGTTTGCGCATCGATCTACAGGAACATTTTTTTAAACCCTGTCATACCGCTGCTTTGCTTTTATGCATGCGAGGGTGATAATGCATCTTATACCTGCTGCATTCATGCGAACTCACTAATTAGGAGCAGGAGTAGGCCATTCGGCCCCTTGAGCCTGCTCCACCATTCAATAGGGCCATAGCTGATGAACATTTGAAAGCAGTGAACCCATCACAGCTTCTCATTTCTCAGTCATCCAGTCAGCTGTACTTGAGAACATGCAGCTGCCGCTGCACAGAGGTATTTTAGGAACCTATAAATGCAGGTTTAAA
Organism: Carcharodon carcharias; assembly: GCF_017639515.1. NCBI lineage: Eukaryota > Metazoa > Chordata > Chondrichthyes > Lamniformes > Lamnidae > Carcharodon > Carcharodon carcharias. The sequence goes on from NC_054470.1 coordinate 113,764,269, forward strand.
AACGTCTGGAATCCTGGAAAGGAAACATTTAACCTTAATCCTTTCTTATTTATTTATTATTTTTCCCTGCAATTTTATTTTGGAGGTTTGCTAAACGCGAGTATGATGCAGCACCTGACCCAGTCAACACGGGGTCAGACAGGAACAAGCGACGCAGCCTGTTGATGCTTTTGAGAAATGAATCATTTGACTGTTTAAATCATCTTGCTGTGTGATTTACAGGTTAGTACTGTACAGAGAATGATCACTGTGAATTCCAGAGGCCTCGTATGCTTGTCACCTCTTTTTGTATTGAAGTGTTCGCGGAAGACAGCACTGATTAGCGCTTTGGGAAATCGCTAAATTGGTCTCGATTCTGTTCCTATTTTAAAGTCTGATTCTGTTGCAGTCCAGGAGTAACAGTGTTCGCTGGCTTTCCATTGGCTTTGGAAAGAGTGCAGCTCAGTAACTCACCCTCTGACTTCCCAAAGCCACCTTCTACAAAACACAAGTAAGGAGTGTGATGGAATACTCTCCACTTGCCTGGATAAGTGCGGTTCCAACAACACTCAAGAAGCTTGAAACCATCCAGGACAAAGCAGCCCACTTGATTGGCACCCCATCCTTAAACATCCACCACCAATGCACAGTAGCAGCAGTGTGTGCACCATCTATAAGATGCACTGCAACAACTCACCAGAGCTTAATTGACAGCACCTTCCAAACACAAGACCACTACCATCTAAAAGGACAAGGGCAGCAGACACATGGGAACACCACCACCTGGAAGCTCCTTTCCAAATCACTCAACATCCTGACTTGGAAATATATTGCCATTCCTTCACTGTCGCTAGGTCAAAATCCTGCAACTCCCTTCCTAACAGCACTGTGGGTGTACCTACACCACATGGACAGCAGCAGTTCAAGAAGGCAGCTCACCACCGCCTTCTCGCGGGCAATTAGGGATGGGCAATAAATGCTCGCCTAGCCAGTGAGGCTCATATCTCATGAACAAATGAATATATTAAAAAAAAATCATAATGCTACCAGGACTCCAAGGGTAAGATTGTGAGGAGAGAATACATAAACTAGGTTAGTATTCTTGGAATATTGAAGTTTAACGGATTATTTGATTTGAGGCTTTGAGGATGTTGAAAGGAATTTTTAGGGTAGAAAGAGAGAAACATTTTTTGCTGGTGGTGGAAATCTAGGATAAGAAGAACTCTGAGCTAGGCTGTTCAGGAGAACAATTGGAAAACACTTCGTGCAAAGTGTGGAACTCTCTCCCACAAAGAAGCAGTGGATGCTAGTTCAATTAATCATTTAAATCAGATTGAAAGAATTTTGTTTACCATGGGAATAAAAGGCTTGCGTCATGTTAGGAGAGGGATGGGAGGAGTGTGTAGTTGATCTCGCCCAACTACTCCACAGGTCGCACCATTAGTTTAAAAGTTTAATTTACTCACCAATGTAGCCAATTGTTTACCTTCGCTACTAGTACCCAGAATGAAAGAGACTTTAACCAGGCTTCTTTCAAACTTATTAGTTTATTATAAAACCAGTCTTGTCAAATAGAAAGGCAAAGCTTATTAACATCCAGTTTGGAATATGAAACTATACTCATTACTCTTTCAAGACACTCCAAGTCTCTATATCACTCTCTCTCTCATACAAAAACACCCACGCACAAAACACCCACGCACAAAATCACCCGCACATACCAAAACAATTAAAATAAAATAGAAATGGAGGGATTCGGCCAAAGGTTAAAAGTCAATGGTTCAAAGGCAAAGGATAGATGGTGGAGTTCTTGAAATGGCTTCTGGGTTATACGGTTGGTCTTCCAGCACTGATCCGTGAAACAATCCATCACTCTGGCACTGCTTTTCAGGCGGACTCATGGAATACTCAAGGGTACTCTGTTCCAGCATGTAGAGCATCTCAGGAGCAGTTTATATTTACCTCCAACCATGGACTGGCTCTGGATTGCAGTCTTCCTTCTCAAGCAGTTGATCCTTTCTTCTCAAAGAAAAACCAGAATACACTTTTAAAACAGTCTTCCAGGCATTTTTTTTAACAGCCACGTGACCCATATTGTATATAGTTCACCATAGGTCAAGAGGTTTACAGCCTTTTTTTCAACTGCTTAATTACCCTTTCTTGTAAAAAGATGTTTATTTCCAGGATTAGGGAGTACTATGAGCAGTTCTGGTCACCACACTATAGGAAAGATGTGATTGCACTGGAGAGGCTGCAGGGGAGATTCACCAGGATGTTGCCTGGGCTGGAGTGTTTCATTTATAAAGAGAGACTGGATAGGCTAAGGTTGTTTTCCTTAGAGCAGAGAAGGCTGAGGGGTGACCTGATAGAGGTATTCAAAATTACGAGAGACACAGAAAGGATAGATAGGAAGAAACTTATCCCCTTAGCGGAGGTTTGAATAACCAGGGAGCATAGATTTAAGGTAAGGGGCAGGAGGTTTAGAGGGGATTTGAGGAAAATTTTTTTTCACCCAGAAGGTGGTTGGAATCTAGAACTCACTGCCTGAGGGGGGTGGTAGAGGCAGGAACCCTGACAACATTTAAGAAGTATTTAGATGAGCACTTGAAATGCCATAACATACAGGGCTAGGGGCCAATTGCTGGAAAATGGGATTAGAATAGATAGGTGCTTGATGGCCGGCATGGACACGATGGGCCAAAGGGCCTGTTTCTGTGCTGTATAACTCTATGATTCTATGATTCTAAATAGCAATCAGAGCCCTGCATTAACCCTTTAAGGGGTAGTGTCTTTAAAACACAAATTCTCCCAGAATGTCCTTAATCCTTGAAGATGAACCATTTTCTGTGATTAAAGTCTTCATGACAATCATGACTACTCTTGGATTAGTATGTACACTTCTGGTCTCCATATGCTAAAAAGGATAGTGAGACTCTGGAGAAGGTATAAAAATGATTTTGCAATTGTGATACCGAACAGTGAGATTATACTTATCCGGAATGGATGAACTGGATGCGTCTCATTTCTCTTGAAAAGAGAAGACTGATTGAGGCCTTTAAAATTGGGAAAAGGTTTGATAGGCATAGAGAGAGAGTGCTATTCACTAATAAGGAAGAACAAAATCAAAGGATGTGAATATAAGATAGTCACTAATAAATCCATTAGGGAATTCCAAAGCAACGTCTTTACACAGAGAGTGGCGAGAATGTGGAACTCGCTACTACAGGGAGTGGTTGAGGTAAAAGAATAGATGCATTTAAGGGGGACGCTGGATTCGGACGGGAAGGAGAAGGGGATCGAGGATTTATGCTGATAGGATTTAAAGGGGATGGATGGGGGGGGAGGCTTGAGTGGAGTATAAACAGCTATTTGGGCTGAATGATATGGTGCTAAATCTGGTAGATGGAAGATACAGATCAACTAGGATATCATTGAATGGGTGAACAGGTTCAAGGAGGCTGAATGGCCTTCTTCCGTTTCTATGATGCAGTCCAGTGGTAGCAGTGTTCTTGGCTGCTGTTAGGGATCACAGTGATTCACTGTATGCAATCCACTGTATAAAACACAATAACCAACTCGCCTTACCTCACACTGTGTGACTGTTCAACGTAGACCCCACAGAGGGGGAAGGGCTGGAATTGCCTGGAATGCATGTGTGAAGAACTGACACCACAATTGATGCTGATTTTCGCTCCCATCTTGCTGATTGGCACCTACGCCCAAATTTCTTGCAAAGCTCATTTGCATTTTTATTAGCATAAGGCATGCACAAATTGATAGGTGTCGATGTTGGGAATGAACCGTGTGCACACTGTGCCTCCTCCAGCATTCCTAAAGAGCTATCCAATTCGTTCCCCCTCCCCTCCCTACCCCCATAGCCCTTTTATAAGTTACTATTGAATCTGCTTCCACTGCCCTTTCTAGATTCCTGGCATTCCAGATCACAACAACTCACTGCACAAAAAAAACAAACCCTCATCTTGCCTTTGGTTCATTTGCGAATCACCTTTAAACCTGTGCCCTTTGGTTACTGATCCTCCTGACACTGAAAACAGTTTCTCCATATTTACTCTTATCAAAGACCCTCGATGATTTTTGAATATCTCTGTCAAATCTCTCCGAGCCCTCTCCGCTACATGGAGACCGAGCTTGCCTCCGTGGTCCTCCTTCCATTGTTACGCTGTACAACAACATGCTCCTTGGGGAGGTCGGTCTAGCTGCCCAGTTTTTCTTAGCTGGGTGGCGGGGTGGGGGTCCACAGTGTTGCTGTACACTGAGATGGACAACATGTTGGCTAAGTATAGTGCAGGCTTCCATGATGTTCAAAGAAAATCAGGAAAATCACTCTCAAACTGGAGATATCTCAGTCACAACAAATTCCAGTGACTTGGGCAAAGCTCTGTCTAGATTTTCCATGTTTTATTTGCATCACTCCAGGAACCTCAAACTTTGAGCTGGGACCAGAGTGCATGTGGAGAGAGATTTTTTTTTATATTAATTTTATGGGATGTGGGTGTCGCTGGCTGGGCCAGCATTTATTACCCATCCCTAATTGCCCTTGAGAAGGTGGTAGTGAGCTGCCTTCTTGAACTGCTGCAGTCCCTGTGGTGTAAGTACACCCACAGTGCTGTTAGGGAGGGAGTTCCAGGATTTTGACCCAGCAGCAGTGAAGGAATGGCAACATATTTCCAAGTCAGGGTGGTGAGTGACTTGGAGGGGAACTTCCAGTTGGCGATGTTCCCACTTGTAAGTGAGGTATGAGTAGCAGGTGGATGGTTTTGACCCACCTGTCTTGCCAATGGCCCAAAGAGTGAGGAAATTTGCGCACAACAAACGTTCAGTGTAAATTTGTCGAGTGTGAATTTCCTGAGCACCAGAAACCCAGTGTAACTCTGTTCTTGGGCTGTGGTTCTGCAGGAAGCTCTGGGCCCCCAGTTTCTGTCACATCTCCAGAGATTATTACAAGATGTGAAAAGGTTTACTTTGCAGTCTGAAAGACTTGCTTTTATATAGCGCCTTTCACAATCTCGATGTAACAAAGCAGTCAATGATGTATTTTTTGAGGTGTATTCACTGTTGTAGCAAACCAGCAACCAATTTGCACACAGCAAGATCCCACACACAGCAAAGTGATAGTAATCCGTTTTTATGATGTTGGTTGAGGGATAAATATCGATCCAGGACATTGTGGAGCACTCCCCTACTCTCCTTCAAAATGGTGGCCATGGCATCCACCCGAGAGGTAGACAGGGTCTCGGTTTGGTGTCTCATCCGAAAGGGGGCACCTCTGACAGTGCAGCACTCCCTCAGTACTGACAGTGGAGTGTCAACCTAGATTATGTATTCAAGCGCATAACACCTAGGTTACATCAGGTGGATTTGAAAGATTCCAAGGTAGCATTTCAGAGAAGAGCAGGAGAGTCCTGCCTGGTGTCCCAGCTGATTTTTATCACTCCAAGATCTGATTTCGCCAATTTATAAAATGAAAGAAAAGGCAGTCTTGCAAATATTTAGCGTTTTTCACAACCTCAGGATGCCCAAGGCGCTTTACAGCTAATGAACTAGTTTTTTTGAAGCGTCGTTACCGCTGCAACGTAGGGAATATGGCAGCCAATTTACTCAGCAAGCTCCCTCAGGTAGCAAAGAGATAATGAACAGATTACCTCTTTATGATGGTTGAGGGATAAATATTGGCCAAGACACTGGGGGAACTCCCCTACCCCTCTTCAAAGTAGCGGCCATGGAACCTTTTACGCCCACCTGAGAGGACGGACATCAAATTAAAGTCTCATCGGAAAATGGATTGAAAACTTCCAGGTGACCAGGACCTGTAGGCTGTCATTAATGTAACAACCGTGCACTCACTAGCACGAATGCTACAATCTAATTTCAGACCATATTACTGTTGCCACTCTCCCATGCCTGCAAGCTAACATTTCCAAACTTGTCTGAAACACCTTCCATAAAGCTGTCATTGCAAGAAATATGTTTTACTTGCCTCACAATGCAGTAGATGAATCAACTTTGCACATTTAGCGCCATTAAAAATCCAGATTAGCAACTCGGTGTCTGTTTCTCTTGGCTGGTTTTATGACATGGGGTTAACATGGAGCAGCTTCAGCAGATGTGGAAACCTTTCAGATTTTTATGTATCATAATGAAAAATTCTCACATGGCATTGGTTTCTAGTTTTGTGATATTATGTCTGGATATTGCACTTTGCATCTGTCTGACAGTGAAAACGGACAATGTTATTTTTTCATATTTATTCATGTACCACACCAGTGCTCAAAATGTTTTAATTGAATATTTATTTGCACTGAAATACAATTTAGAATCGGAGCTTCTGGAAAAACCATTTATTCTTTCCTGTCTTGTACCCTTCCTCAAACTTTACTTTGGCTTCCTGTCTGGCTTTGCGTTTCAAAGCAGGATCCCTAAAAACATCCTTGATCACAATGGTGAATGAGTGTAAACTGGTGCTAAATGTGTGCTGTACGAATGGGACCCACCCGTCTGAGAGCCTGGATTCAGCATTGCAGTTTTGGCTCTTAATTGCCGATTACTATAACTTGATCAATATGAGGTACTAAACCAGAAACTTGCCGGCTTAGCACCTAAGTGCCGGTTGGGTGCAATTATCATGGAGCAGCTGGTGTGGGCTCCTCACACCCTCTTCCACTGAAAGTGTGAAATGCTTTGAGTGTCTTACAATGGGAGGTTGTGGGATGGCGCACTGAGGGAATGGATGCTCAGATTCTCCGTCACAGCACTGGAGGACCTTGTTGGGGTGGGGGGGGATGGCAGTGGGAAAGCTTTCAGCACCCCCTTCCTGTCCCCCTCTCCTGCAACAACTGATACTGCTCTACCCGACCTCATGTCCTCCTCCCATTCTTCCTGCAAAGCGAGGGGAATCCCCAGCAAAATGCCCATCACCAAGCACTCCTCTTCTCCTGGTCATTCCTATATGATGACTAAGTGCAGCGCTAACTCTTTTTCAGAGAAATCCTCAGAATTTCCAGACCATTGCCACAGAAGGCTGTGGAGGCCAGGTCATTGAGGGTATTTAAGACCGAGATAAATAAGTTCTTGATTGGTAAGGGGATCAAAGACTAAGGGGAGAAGATGGGAGAATAGGGTTGAGAAACTTATCAGCCATGATTGAATGGCCTAATTTCTGCTCCTATCTCTTAATAAATGTTGGTAGAGTGTAGATAAGTGTCCCAGAAAGTCATCTCACATGTTTCAAAAGACCCTTTTCAAATCTCCCAATGTACTTGAACAGGAAAACGTGTAATACCTTGTAATAGCTCTCAAATTCTTCTGCAACAATTCGTTCCCTCCTAATCGGCTGGTCGCTGTTAGGAGAGAGGGTGTTATGCTTTCCACCAAACGTTTGTGCAGCCTCCTTAATGAGCACTAGCGGACAATTTAAGTGGCAGTCAGATGTTTGCCAGTCTCCAGGCGGTTGCTTCTGGCGCTGGTTTCGAGCTCTTTTATCAAGATGGTGCCTTGCGTTAAATGTGGGCTGAAAGGCTGTTTCGAACATTCCAGCACGGCCACCTCGGACGCTGTGCAGCAACTAAGGTATCCAAGGAAAATCTCTGCCAATTCTTTAGAGGTAAAGGTCATTGGACCCATCAGGGCTGTTGCTTTGGCCTTTCTGTATTTGGTTGACTTCGGCAGGCTGATGCTTGAGGACCAGTTGTCGTATCACTGCTGTGTAGGCCCATGTGACATTGATTAACAAGCCTGGTTCAATGCAGTTAACAGCAGAACACCGTCGATTGAGCAGCAGATGGTCCATGGGACTGGAGACAACAGTGCAAGATCCTCTCCTTGCATTTTCAAAATAATCTTTTTTTTAAAAAAAAAATTGATTATACCCCTGAGGTGTTCGTGGGTAATCTAGAGAACAGTTTGATATTTACTGCAGTTCTGACACCATCTGAATTTACTTGCACAATCCAATAAGTTAACTGGTAAAAATATCATCGGACTGACACGATAATAAATAGTTGTACCGCAAAAAAAAAGGGTACATTTCTGTGTTTGTAGGTGTATTTATCTACTGCTTGACAAAGCTTATTTAGGATTCAGTTCCTAGTTCTTACACCACACTGACTGAAAAGTGAATCGTACCTTGTATGTATTGTAAAGGTCTCCTGTGGTTGGTTATAAAAATTCGTATCCATGTTTTCAGATTCCCCCATGACCTTGCCTCACTCTATCTCTGTAACCTCCTCCAGCCCTTCAACCCTACCAAATCTCTGCCCTCCCCCAATTCTGGTCTCTTAAGCATCCTCCATTTTGATTGCTCTGCCATTGGCAGCCGTTAACTTGTGCCCTGAGTTCTGGACTTTCCTCCCTAAACCGCTCTGCCTCTCTCACCTCCTTTTAAAACTTTCCTTAAATCTTAACCTCTTTGACCAAGCTCCTGGCCATCTGTTCTACTATCTCCTTATATGACTCGGTGCCATATTTAGTTGATAATCGCTCCTGTGAAGCACCCTGAGGATGCTTTCCTGCGTTTAAGGTGCTATATACATGTACGTTGCTGTGGTTAAGAAGTAAAGGCGCAACCTATTGACACTGGCACAAAGCAGGCCTTTCCCACTTGTAGAAATACAGGAGAGATGGAGTAGGTAAACTGCAGTTAGCAAGAGAAAGGAACAAAGGAAGATACAAGTAAGGGGAAAATTAGAGGCAGTCGTTCGCAATCCAAGTGATGATACTCACCGCTGCACTTTCCATGACTATCTGTTCAGGTGTGTAATGGCTCCCATGACACTGATTTGAGAAATGCATGAGAGATTTCCCTGGTGCTCTCAACAACCACAATTCCTCAACCAATAACACCCCCAAGAGAAACCAGACCTTTGACAAACCCTCTGAGTGATCAAAAAAAATTTCTCCATATCTCAGTCAGAAACGGCTGACCCCTCATTCTGAGACCAGGAGCCAGATTTTCGTAGAAGATCAAATTTTTGCCAGTAGGGGAATGTGTGTGGGGTGTGAATCGAACAAGAGGGGAACCTGAACTCAGCAGGTCCACTTGAACTCAGTGCTGTTGCCAGGGCCTTAACCCATAGTGTAGGAGTCACACATTACTGGAGTAGATGCACATGTCCTTGAACAGTGGCTAAGGTCATGATCTGAAGGTTTTTTTTAAAATTCCCTCACTCTTTAAACAAGTTTTTAAATACCTTGCTCTTTAAACATAAAAAAAAATCAGGCTTCAGCTTTCAGTGGGTGTTTAAAAAAAATCATCTGCTGGACTACTTTGATTGACAGGCCATCTGCTGCAGGTTAGAAAAAAACTGTGGCATCTATTCATGCAGTTTTGTTAGAGATCTTTTGTTGACATTTCTCCAAGGGAGATTATTATGTCATTATGAATGTTTGGCTGAGTTGCAGACCTCACAGAGGGTGCTGGGTTCCCAGTTTAATTGACAGTTTAAAGAGACTACCAAAGGATTAGCTATTTTTCAAGTGGGAGTCTGAGTAGAAATTTGTCTTTATAAGAGATTAAACACTTGAGATTTAAAACCTTTGAATAGATTTTGAGTGGTTTTATGATTTTTCTCATTATCTGGATTGGTAGAAGTTTATTATTTTCATCTCCATTTGGCTCCTGGTGGATACTGGGTGAGTGGCTATTGGGTTTGCACAGAGGGTGTGAGGGGACATGGGCGTGTGTGGGTTATGAGTTGGCAGGGAGGGTATGAGGGCCCATGGGGGATGGGTGGGATACTGAGTTGGCATTGGGCTGGCATGGAGGTTATGAGGGACCGTGGGTGATTGGGTGAGGGAGTCTGACGGGTGAGTGCTAGAGGTCCCAACAGCTTCTGGGCACCGTAAAGGGATCCAAGGCGGGTTTTCTAACCAGCCGCCTTGGCATTCACCTGCCCCCGTGACCACCTACACGCAGCTTCTGCAGTCGGCAGGTCAGATTTCATCATGCATCCACCCCGCTGGAGCAAAGGTCGTGTGTTGCAGGGTACTTTTTACAGAGAGGGGTCTGGTGAGTGCGGAAATTTCAGGACTTGAGCTACCTGCCCCGATAGCCCTATGTTTCCTAATTCTAGGACTCTACAGCCAGAGGAAGCAGCCTCTCAATCTCTATTCTGTCAAGGTCTCTAAGAATCTTTTTTTCAATTAGATCACCTCCCATTCTTCTTTACCCTGGAGATAGGTCAAAAACTAACTTGTTAGTTTTCTTCATTTCAAAGGGGTTTTTGCTTTGTTGGCTTCTGTTTTGGTTTAATTGGGTTGGAAGATTTTTTTTAATGGAACAAAGGGAAGCCTTCAATATAAATACAAATGATGAATTTTTGTTCGTTGACATGTGTCAGAATTCACTTGAGAAGTGCCTCAGCATTCAATTCAGGTGCCAAGAGTTATTTACATGAACTTCACCATTGTGGAAGGTGAGATTCTTATGTAGTGTTGCTATGTTTGCGTTAAAAATGGATTCTTGGCATGCAGGGAAGCAGTCAGAGAATGTTGTTACAATCCACATGGAGACCGATAACTTTTTAAGACTTCTACTGTAGCAGACTAAAAGCACTATTTATATAGGCAATTGACACTTTAAACTACAGAACAGGATTTTCCTCTTTTACTCTTAACACAACCGATAAAAACCCACTTCACAGGTATACTTTACACTCTCCCAGAGATAGTCATTTGATTTTCCCAAACCCAGCTAAAAGTGATTCTTAGCTTCTGAGGGTTTACTTCTGTTCCTTTCCTGTCCTAGCCTGGTAACCTTTAACCCCATAATTATCTTTCACTTTGAAGATTTTTCCTGAGACTCTCCGTCTAGCACAAACTAGGTCAATATTCCAGCTTCATTTCAAATTATTACATATTTACTCTTTTCAATCCAAGTGTGAACTCCCACTCGCATTCCTGCATGGTGAACCATAACTAGCTGCTTTCTCTTTCCTGGATCCTGGAACTAACCTTGTCTGTGAGCTTCAGGGCAATCCTAGAAACCCTTCCCCTTTCAAAGCCCACCTCCATGGCTGCTTAAGTCACATGGGCCTTGTATCCAGGTAAAATTGCTGATTAGCTATCCTTAAGAGCCCAACTCTCTTTCATCTTAGATGTAAATGAACTGTTTAAAATGCAACTGTCTACAATCCAACATTCTCAATGCTTTTCTGGAACTTTGGAGACTCTCAGTTTATCCACTGTTTGCACACAGGTTGCTGTCATTGTCTCCAAGGACAGACACCTTACACCTCCTTCCCGGTAAAACAATCTGGGCCCTCTTTAATCTCTAGCAAACAAGCACGTCCATGCTTGCTGTTAGGCAGACTTCAGAACAGGTTACATGACCCTCTTCGTTTTACCTTAAATTAAAGGCACAGTCCCAAAACATAACAATCTTATATAATTGTAGCAATGTACAGCACAGAAGCAGGCCATTAGGCCCAACCAGTCTACATGGGTGTTTCTACTGCACACCAGCCTCTTCCCCCCCCTACATCATCTCACTCTACCAGCCTTTCCTTCTGTTCCTTTATCCCTCAGATGTATATGTATCTTCGCCTTAAATGTATCTATGCAATTCACTCAGCCACTCCCTGTGAGAGTGAGTTCTACATTCTCACCACTCTCTGGATAAACATGTTTCTCCTGAATTCCCGATTGGATTAATTAGCGACTGTCTTGTGTTGATGGCCTCGGGTTGTGGTTTCCCCCACCAGAGGAAACACCTTAGTCAATTGTTGTACATCCATTGGGTGTCACCTTATTGAATCCCTGGAAGTTCATAAGCTTTCTGGCTCTGTGGAAATTTCAGATTTGTGAGTGTGGGGGGAAACCAAGCCTGCACTTTCTGATATAATAAAACTTTACTTAAGGCCTCGACAGCTTCAAAGGCCTCACACGCTTTAGAGTGCAGTTAATTATGTTTGTTCAGCAGGCAAACTTAGCAGAGATTTTCTTTTTTGCACACATGCAAAGAGTCAGAAGCTAAACACCCAGTTCTTAGGTGGTTTTGACTGTGGGAGGGATGTTGGCTTGGATACCAGAAGCATTTCTCCTCTTCCCTTCATAGACTCCTTTAATACTTTGAGCAGGTGGATGAGGGCCGTGCATTCACTTTTTATTTATTCATTCATGGGATGTGGGCAAGGCCAGTTTTTATTGCCCATCCCTAATTGCCCTTGAGAAGGTGGTGGTGAGCTGCCTTCTTGAATCGCTGCAGTCCATGTGGTCTAGGTACACCCACAGTGCTGTTAGGGAAGGAGTTCCATAATCTTGACCCAGCGACAGTGAAAGAGCGACGATATAGTTTCAAGTCAGGATGGTGCGTGGCTTGGAGGGGAACTCGCAAATGGGTGGTGTTCCTATGTGTCTGCTGCCCTTGTCCTTCCAGGTGGGTAGAGGTTTTGGAAGGTGAAGGAATCTGGGTGAGTTGCCCCACTGCATCTTGTATGTGGTACACAATGCTGCTACTGTGCACCAGTGGTGGAAAGAGTGGGTGTTTAAGGTGGTGGATGGGGTGCCAATCAAGCGGGACTGCTTTGTCCTGGATGGCGTTGAGCTGCACTCATCCTGTTTTCCGGAGATTCCTGCCTGAAGGTTAATGAAGGCAAATGTCTCAAAGGATATTTACATATTTCACACACATCTCCCTACCTGAGGGATATCGCTTAAGGCATTAAACCCTGATATGCAAAGCAGTACAAGATGACGCAGATTTAAACTCATTAAGGTCCCTTGCTGCTCATTACCTCCAGCTGAGTGAGGTAGGAGCCTGTTCTGGAGGATTCAGCCACAGAGAAACGAGACTTTCAATGTTTAACTTAAAATCTAAGTCAGCTGTCAAAAGAATCCGAGGGGAAATGAGGGGATATTTTTATGCAGTACACCGTAGTGATCTGGAATGCACTGCCTGAAAGGGCAGCTGAAGTAGATTCGATAACTTTCAAAAGGGGATTGGCTAAATATTTGAAAGGGAAAGATGTGCAGGGTTATGGAGGAAGAGCAGGAGAGTGCGATTAGTTGGATTGCTCTTTCGAAGAGCAGACAAGAGGGGCCAAATGTCTTCCTTCTGTGCTGTGAAATTCTGTGATACTAGGTGCATTAGGGTGAGGAATCTGCCTAGTTTCAAATTATAACTTTAATTTCCCGTACAAATAACGCAACCAGGAATAACCTTGACTCTTATCTGCACAAGATAAACCTTATCAATACCGATCAGTACAGCTTTTTTATAAGAACAACTTTCATTTATATTAGCGCCTTTAACCTGGTAAAATATCCCAAGGTGTTTCATGGAGGAGTCGTCACACTGAGTCACATCAGGAGATGTTGGGACAAGTGTTCGAAAGCTTGGTCCAAACTTTTAAGGAGTGTCTTAAAGGAGGAGAGGGAGGGAGTTGGGGATGGAACTTCAGAGCTTAGGGCCCAGGCATGGGCACCAGTGGTGCAGCGATTAAAATCTGGGGATGTGAAGACACCAGAATAGGAGGAGCGCAGGGATCTTGTCACAGGAAATAAAGATAAGAGCATTTAGCAATTGTAACCAGGCTGAAAGTAGTCTGTATGATTGACAATATGCTTTCTCAAATGGAAATGCTGTGATGTAGCTAAAGTAGAAACTGCTGCCATGCTGATGAGGACATCTGCATAATTTCGCAACTCTGTGACAAACAGAAATACTTTTTAAAAATAGTATGCTCTTACTGCCTGAATATGTTTCATTTTTCACACTGTGCAGGTGTCAGGTAAACATAGATTTTAATAAGGATCATTTCAATGTAATTTGAAGTTGATTTATAGGCCTTCCCATCATTGAGAAAGAGAAACAGAAAGAAACTGTACAGTGAGGAGGTGAAAATGGTAGTGCATTCCAGTTAGACCTTTTCCCAGGATGTAATGCCTAATCAGATGGCTCATTGATTGCTAAATGTTCGAGGCCAATTCTGCTCTTGTGGGTAACCTCTTCTAGTCTGATTTTAAACCCAGTACCCCACCCCACCCCCTTAGCCCCGCTGTTGGTAACTGTGAAACAGGCCATTCGGCCCAACTGCTCTGTGCTGGTGTTTATATTCTGCATGAGCCTCCTCCAACTCTACTTCATCTCATCCTATCAGCTAATTCTTCTATTCCTTCCTCTTTTGTGGGTTCACCTAGCTTCCCTTTAAATACATTTTTACCATTTAGAGAATGCAGACCAGGATAGTGCACTTTTTCATTAAAAGACAGGCGATGTCACATATAAATGCTTTTCCTCCCTCAGTGGGTCAATTTGTCTGTGATTTAAACAGCAGGTAATAGGGAAGGCAAATGGAATGTTGGCCTTTAATTCAAAGGGAATGTGAGTATAAAAATAGGGAAGTCTTGCTAAAACTATACAAGGCACTAGTTAAACCACACCTAGAATACTGTGAACAGTTTTGGTCCCCTTATCTAAGAAAAGATATAATGGCATTGGAGGCAGTCCAGAGAAGACTCACTAGATTGATCCTGGAGATGGAGGGATTTTCTTATGAGGAGAGGTTGAGTAGGCTGGACCTGTACTCATTGGAGTTTAGAAGAATGAGAGGAGACCTTATTGAAACATATAAGATTCTTAGGGGGCTTGACAGGGTAGATGCTGAGAGGTTGTTTCCCCTTCTGGGAGAGTCTAGGACCGAAGGGCATAATCTCAGAGTAAGGGGTCACCTATTTAAGACGGAGGTGAGGAGGAATTTCTTCTCTCAGAGGCTAGTGAATCTGTGGAATTCTTTACCACAGAGAGCTGTAGAGGCTGGATAATTAAGTATATTCAAGGCTGAGATGGACAGGTTTTTAATCAGTAAGGGAATCAAGGGGTATGGGGAAAAGACAGGAAAGTGGAGTTGAGGGTTATCAGATCAGACATGATCTTATTGAATGGCAGAGCAGATTTGATGGGCTGAATGGCCTACTTCTGCTCCAAAGTCTTATGGCCTAACAGTCTTTCAGCTTATAATACTTTATATGATACCTTCCACCACATCAGAACATCTGAAAGGTTTTCAGCCAATGAAGTACAATGGGCAGATAGTGGCATGGTGGTAACATCACTGGACCAGTAATCCAGAGGCCCAGGCTAATGCTCTGGGGGCATGGGTTCAAATCCCACTATGGCAGCTCGTGGAATTTAAATTCAATTAATAAAATCTGTAATATAAATCTAGTCTCAGTAATGGGCACCATGACAACCATCATCGACTGCCCTTTAGCAAGAGGAAATCTGCCATCCTTACCTGGTCTGGCCTACATGTGACTCCAGACCCACAGCAATGTGGTTGACTCATTACTGCCCCCTGAAATGTTCAGTTCAAGGGCACTTAGGGATGGGCAACAAATGCTGGCTTTGCCAGCAACGCCCACAACCCGTGACATAATAAGAAAAAAAAAGTACCTTTTGAAGAGTTGTCACTGTTTTAATGTAAGGAATACAGCAGCCAATTTCTGCACAGCAAGCTCCCACAAACAGCATTGGGACAATGATCAGATAAGCTGTTTTTGTGATGTTGATTGAGGAATAAATATTGATCAGGACACCAGGGATATCTCCCCAGCTCTTTGAAATAGAACCATGGGATCTCTTACATCCAATAGTGGTTAGCCACAAATAGCACCGGCCTTAGTCTCTAACACTATTATTACGACTCACTTTGTCCTGTGTCCATGACATCTTTGTCAAATCTCTCCTGAGCTCCCACCTATCCCTGACCTCCTGCTTTGCTCCACCTGCCCCACCCCCTCTTCAACACTATAAAACCCAACACATTTCTATCTCTCTTCAGTCCTGAAAAGGAGT
This sequence comes from Carcharodon carcharias, assembly GCF_017639515.1. NCBI lineage: Eukaryota > Metazoa > Chordata > Chondrichthyes > Lamniformes > Lamnidae > Carcharodon > Carcharodon carcharias. The sequence continues at coordinate 113,780,059 of NC_054470.1, forward strand.
CATACGGATTCGAAACATCAACTCTGTTTCTCCCTCCACAGATGCTGCCAGACCTCCTGAGTTATTCCAGCATTTTCTGTTTTTGTTTGATTTCCAACATCCACAGTATTTTGCTTTTATAATAATAACTTGAGTATTGCTGAAATGAGAGACGTTGCCAAAGCTTTTCGTCTTGCACTCATCAGGACAAATGCAAGAATGCCAAATTTCAAACAATCACAACAATTTATACTACAGGAGAAAAGGGTTCTGATTGGTTGGCAAGTCAGCTCTGATTGGCCTAGGTGTTGCCATGGCATAAGCAATGGGGAACTACCGGCTCCCCAAGCTCCCAGATAATTCAAAAAAGGTGCAAGGCTCGAACATATTCCTTTTGCTTGCAGAGAACGGGTTCCCGTGTATGAATGTATGCCGCTTCTAGCAATAACTTGCATTTATACAGTGTCTTTAATGTAGAAAAGGTCAAAGAGATTGGTTTTAAGGAGGAGTGGGGACTAGAAGAACTTAGTGAATCAATTCCAGCCTATGGGGTTTCAATGCTGTAGGTTTCAGCCGCCTGAGTTGACACAAAGGGAAGTGGGTTACACAAGAAGCCGTAGTCAGAACTAAGATTTTCGGAGGTGGGATTGGGGGCGACGTTGTCCTACTGAAGGAGGTTGTGACAAAAGCTATAGGTGAGGCCAAGAATGGATTTAACCATGAGGATGAGAATGTTAGATTGGAGGTATTGGGGAGCAGGAGGTGGTGTAACTCAGAAAGGATATGGGGTGATGGGTAAGCTTGGATGCGGGCAGCAGTGTTTTGGTAAGCTAAAGATCATGGAGGGCGGAGGCCGACTAGGGAGGATCAGTGAAGTTAACAGAGGCATGGATGACAGCAAGGGCTGAGACAGGCATTGCTACGGGTTTGGAACTTAAAGTCACCCAAAACCTTGCTACCCATATTCTCACTCTCACTAAATCCCATTTACCAACCACCCTGTGCTTGCTGACCTACCCTGACTCACAGCCGAGCATCGCCACCATTTTAAAATTCCTATCCATGTTTTGAATTTTGTCCATGGCCTTGCCCCTCCCTACTTCTGTAATCTCCTCCAGCCATTCAACCCTTCCAGTTTTGGACCCTTTTATTCTCGTTCCATAATTGAAGGCCGTGCCTTCAGCTGCCTCGGCCCTAATTAAGCTGTGGGATGACCTCCCTAAACCTCTCCTCCCTTTCCTCCTGGCAGATACTGTTTAAAACCTGCCATTTTTACTAAGTTTTTGGCCATCTGGCCTTCTAGCTCCTTACGTGGCTTGCTGTCAAATTTTGCCTGATATTGCTCCACCGAAGGACCTTGGGAAATTTTGCTACGTTAAAGGTGCTATATAAATGCAAGTTATGGTTGCTGGTGGCAAGGATATAAAGTTGGCAGCTCAGCTTTGAGGTCTAGATTGGCTTATGGTATTATTGCTGTATCCTTCTTGTGTAGATTTGCTCTGCTTCATGCAGATTTTCAGGACTGCATTGTGATCTGCCTACCTCATATAGACCTAACTCAAGGTTACCATTCTCAACAGAGAGTGCCTTTTTAAACAGTTTTTCTATACGCAGCTATGGCAATCGCAAAGATGGTTATAGTAATGGTGTTACAATTAAGATTCAAGTTTTAACGTCTCACCCAGAAATAATTGGCAGAGTGGACTTTATCTACAGATGTAAGTGATTTCTCATGGTTCGGGAAGGAGGAGGGTATGACTAGAATAAACCCTGTTCCCATGCGAAAGAGTTGGAGAGATCCTATGTATGAAGTCAAATTATCATGGATGCTGAAAATCTGAAATAAACCATCGGCAGACCAGTTACTTTTGTCCGTTTAGCTTTGCGATAATAGTTGTTCAGTATATTTCTCGCCACTGTGCTAGAATGGATTTCAATCAATGTCCCAGGCAGAAGCCTTAGCTGGATACAAGATCAGGTGTTGCTGGGCTGTACTTCCTAGGAGAGGCACTTTGATTAAAGGTGCCAATCAAAATCTGATAGTATTATTTAATCTTCAGTACTTTGGATAACTTTGAAACAGGAGGTAGTTGAGGCAAGTAGCTTCAGTACATTTAAGGGGAAGTGAAATAAACTCATGGAGGAGATAGAATAGAAGGACATTTTGACAGGGTGAGAAGAAGCCAGGTGGAAGGAGGCACAGACAGTTTGTGGCGACTGGCCTGTTTCTGAGCTATAAGTTCCACTCAATGTGATAAAATGCTGGAAACACCCAGCAGTTCAGCTATCATCTGTTGAAAGAGAAATAGAATTAACATTTCATATTCATGACCTTCTGTCAGATTCAATGTATGTCTTGTTGCACAACTGGGCAAGTTTGCACCTCGCAACACGGTCTGAGTCACAGAGGGACCTGTGCGGCTATGAGTGACGGAAATTCAGACATATAATGCTGTCTGGAAAAACTCAGCAGGTCGGGCAGCATCGGCGGAGAAGAAAAGAGTTGACGTTTCGAGTCCTCATGATCCTTCGACAGAACTTGCGTTCGAGTCCAAGAAAGAGTTGAAATATAAGCTGGTTTAAGGTGTGTGTGTGGGGGGGCGGAGAGATAGAGAGACAAAGAGGTGGAGCGGGGGGGCGGGGGTGTGGTTGTAGGGACAAACAAGCAGTGATAGAAGCAGCTCATCAAAAGATGTCAACGACAATAGTACAATAGAACACATAGGTGTTAAAATTAAAGTTGGTGATATTATCTAAACGAATGTGCTAATTAAGAATGGATGGTAGGGCACTCAAGGTATAGCTCTAGTGGGGTTTTTTTTTATTTATATAATGGAAATAGGTGGGAAAAGGAAAATCTTTATAATTTATTGGGAAAAAAAAAGGGAAGGGGGAAACAGAAAGGGGGTGGGGATGGGGGAGGGAGCTTACGACCTAAAGTTGTTGAATTCAATATTCAGTCCGGAAGGCTGTAAAGTCCCTAGTCGGAAGATGAGGTGTTGTTCCTCCAGTTTGCGTTGGGCTTCACTGGAACAATGCAGCAAGCCAAGGACAGACATGTGGGCAAGAGAGCAGGGTGGAGTGTTGAAATGGCAAGCGACAGGGAGGTTTGGGTCATTCTTGTGGACAGACCGCAGGTGTTCTGCAAAGCGGTCGCCCAGTTTACGTTTGGTCTCTCCAATGTAGAGGAGACCACATTGGGAGCAACGAATGCAGTAGACTAAGTTGGGGGAAATGCAAGTGAAATGCTGCTTCACTTGAAAGGAGTGTTTGGGTCCTTGGACGGTGAGGAGAGAGGAAGTGAAGGGGCAGGTGTTGCATCTTTTGCGTGGGCATGGGGTGGTGCCATAGGAGGGGGTTGAGGAGTAGGGGGTGATGGAGGAGTGGACCAGGGTGTCCCGGAGGGAGCGATCCCTACGGAATGCCGATAAGGGGGGTGAAGGGAAGATGTGTTTGGTGGTGGCATCATGCTGGAGTTGGCGGAAATGGCGGAGGATGATCCTTTGAATGCGGAGGCTGGTGGGGTGATAAGTGAGGACAAGGGGGACCCTATCATGTTTCTGGGAGGGAGGAGAAGGCGTGAGGGCGGATGCGCGGGAGATGGGCCGGACACGGTTGAGGGCCCTGTCAACGACCGTGGGTGGAAAACCTCGGTTAAGGAAGAAGGAGGACATGTCAGAGGAACTGTTTTTGAATGTAGCATCATCGGAACAGATGCGACGGAGGCGAAGGAACTGAGAGAATGGGATGGAGTCCTTACAGGAAGCGGGGTGTGAGGAGCTGTAGTCGAGATAGCTGTGGGAGTCGGTGGGTTTGTAATGGATATTGGTGGACAGTCTATCACCAGAGATTGAGACAGAGAGGTCAAGGAAGGGAAGGGAAGTGTCAGAGATGGACCACGTGAAAATGATAGAGGGGTGGAGATTGGAAGCAAAATTAATAAATTTTTCCAAGTCCTGACGAGAGCATGAAGCGGCACCGAAGTAATCATCGATGTACCGGAGAAAGAGTTGTGGAAGGGGGCCGGAGTAGCTTCCTGTAAGGACTCCATCCCATTCTCTCAGTTCCTTCGCCTCCGTCGCATCTGTTCCGATGATGCTACATTCAAAAACAGTTCCTCTGACATGTCCTCCTTCTTCCTTAACCGAGGTTTTCCACCCACGGTCGTTGACAGGGCCCTCAACCGTGTCCGGCCCATCTCCCGCGCATCCGCCCTCACGCCTTCTCCTCCCTCCCAGAAACATGATAGGGTCCTCACTTATCACCCCACCAGCCTCCGCATTCAAAGGATCATCCTCCGCCATTTCCGCCAACTCCAGCATGATGCCACCACCAAACACATCTTCCCTTCACCCCCCTTATCGGCATTCCGTAGGGATCGCTCCCTCCGGGACACCCTGGTCCACTCCTCCATCACCCCCTACTCCTCAACCCCCTCCTATGGCACCACCCCATGCCCACGCAAAAGATGCAACACCTGCCCCTTCACTTCCTCTCTCCTCACCGTCCAAGGACCCAAACACTCCTTTCAAGTGAAGCAGCATTTCACTTGCATTTCCCCCAACTTAGTCTACTGCATTCGTTGCTCCCAATGTGGTCTCCTCTACATTGGAGAGACCAAACGTAAACTGGGCGACCGCTTTGCAGAACACCTGCGGTCTGTCCGCAAGAATGACCCAAACCTCCCTGTCGCTTGCCATTTCAACACTCCACCCTGCTCTCTTGCCCACATGTCTGTCCTTGGCTTGCTGCATTGTTCCAGTGAAGCCCAACGCAAACTGGAGGAACAACACTTCATCTTCCGACTAGGGACTTTACAGCCTTCCGGACTGAATATTGAATTCAACAACTTTAGGTCGTAAGCTCCCTCCCCCATCCCCACCCCCTTTCTGTTTCCCCCTTCCCTTTTTTTTTCCCAATAAATTATAAAGATTTTCCTTTTCCCACCTATTTCCATTATATAAATAAAAAAAAACCCACTAGAGCTATACCTTGAGTGCCCTACCATCCATTCTTAATTAGCACATTCGTTTAGATAATATCACCAACTTTAATTTTAACACCTATGTGTTCTATTGTACTATTGTCGTTGACATCTTTTGATGAGCTGCTTCTATCACTGCTTGTTTGTCCCTACAACCACACCCCCGCCCCCCCGCTCCACCTCTTTGTCTCTCTATCTCTCCGCCCCCCCACACACACACCTTAAACCAGCTTATATTTCAACTCTTTCTTGGACTCGAACGCAAGTTCTGTCGAAGGGTCATGAGGACTCGAAACGTCAACTCTTTTCTTCTCCGCCGATGCTGCCAGACCTGCTGAGTTTTTCCAGGTAATTCTGTTTTTGTTTTGGATTTTCAGCATCCGCAGTTTTTTTGTTTTTATATAATGCTGTCTGTTTATCTTACCTCTGAGGAGGTCAGTGGGTGGGAGTGTGCTGGTGCAATGAAACAGAGATGGTACTCACCGAGTGTCCCAGTTACCCCCTTGGGAAGTAATCATGCAAAGAATATTCTGTATGACCCGAAGTTGCTGTGCAAACATTTGCAGAGCGATAGGTGATGATTGAGTGAAAACATGGCAGTTCTAAATTAACGTTAACCTTATTGCACAGCGCTGAGCCAAGTAGGAATGTTGCATTACACAGATCAGAGCAGGGATCATGGTGAGACAATCTGCTCATTGCATTTTTTTTATTAAACTTAATCAATGACCCTCATGTTTTTTTGGTGCTAGCTAAAAACTCAACTTCCCTTATTAACCCTGTCACTGCTATACCAAGACTTACATTAACTCAGAATCCCTGCCCTAGTTTGTGCAGCTTGAATGGTATTATTTAATAAAATGAATTTGGTGCCGATATTTTTACAAACAGTCTGGATTTAAAATAAAGTACAGGGTGGGTTTTTAATAAGGTGAAATCAAAAAATCCTCCCTACCTAATACTTTTTAAATTCACTCTTGGGATGTGGGTCTCATTGGCAATATCAACATTTATTGCCCATCCCTAATCACCCTTGAAAAGGTGGCGAGTGAGCTCCCACCTTGAACTGCTGCAGTCTGGGTGTGGTGAATTTTTTGAAGTGGCTTGACACAACTTGGTATCTTGTTGGACCATTTCTGGGGGCTGTTAAGAATTGGCTTTGCTGTGGGTCCGGGGTCAAGTAGGGCAGACCTGGGTAAGGGCAGCAGATTTCCATCCCTGAAGCAGATTTTTTTTTACGTTAATCCGATAACCTCAAGGTCACCGTTGCTGATGCTAGATTTTTATTCCTGATTTATTTAATTAACTGAAATGATTGCCACTGCCATGGTAGGATTTGAACTCATAGCTCTGGGTTATTAGCCCATAACATAATGACTGTGCTAACATACATATAGTACTCTGGTCCAAAATATTCCTTCCTTACTGGCAATCCAGCTCTTGCCATTAACCATCTTTAAAATGTGGGAAAACTTGATTAGTGAGCAATGCTACTTGAGTGGCCCTGCCTAGTGCCTCACAGTCTGATTCTCCCACTGCCTCCAGGCATTCTCTGTGAATCTGTGATACTCTCCAACCCATACTCTGTGGCCTAATTAAACAAATATATTGCATATGGCAAATACATCTCAAAACACTTTGCAGTCATTTTCTAAAGTGTAGTCACTGATTTTTTTCTGTAGGTGTCACTGGCAAGGCCAGCATTTGTTGCCCATCCCTAATTGCCCTTGAACTGAATGGTTTGCTCAGAATGCAGTTAAGAGTCAACCACATTGCTGTGGGTCTGGAGTCACATGTAGGCCAGGTAAGGATGGCAGCTTTCCTTCCAGTGATAGTTTCATGGTTACCATTACTGAGACTAGCTTTCAATTTCAGATTTAATGTGGGGCATGGAATTACTAGTCCAGTGACATTACCACTACGCCACCATCTCCCCATATTTGCAATGTAAGAAACATGGCAGCCAATTTGCACACAGCTAGCTTCCACAAACAGTGATGAGATAAATGACCAGATAATCTGATTTTAGTGATGTTGGTTTAGTGAGAGATAACTATGAACCAGGACATCGGGGAGAACATTCCTGCTCGTCTTCAAAATAGTGCTATGGGATTTTTTTTTCAATACATCCGTCCGGGAGGGCAGAAGGGGACCTCATTTGAATGTCTCATTTGAAAGGCAGAGCTCCCTCAGTACTGCACTGGGAGTGCTAGCCCTGAGTTTTGTGCTGAAGCCTGGGGGGGTGAGACTGAAACCCACAGCCTCCTGAATCAAGCAAGCGTTGCTACCAAGTGAGCTGATATCTAAAAAAAAACTTGTTAATGACTCAAAAGAAAAGAATAAAAATGTGCCTGTTTTGGGTAGTGGTGTTAAATCTTTTGTCAGTTGTAGTGTTCAGGTGAATTAGAGAGCACTGCATAATGCAGACAATCTGTTTCTGTAACCACGGAGCGAGATTGGGGAATAAACAGCACTGCAAGCATTGATCATTCGTCAGGGTAACAGTGAGAGTGTGTGACACAATTATTTTACATTAGAGACAGCCCATGGTGGGGCCTGATAGCTGCAGTGTAGTAGTTTCTTTGGAAACTGGGACTGAATCAGATGCAGAGCGAAGCAGTGAAGGTCACCTCTACCTGATTATTCTTGAGGGGCGGTATCATAAATGAAATGAATTTTGGTCATGTCTTTAGGGAGGCCTCGATAATGTAGTGCTGTCTCTGTTTTAAGACCCAAGCCTGCAACGCCGAGTGGAGGAGGCTCTGGAATAGCTGTAAAGTGGTTGTGGGTTCAGGTCCCTCAATGGTAATTTGTGAGGTAGAATTTAAAAAAAACTTCTGCTCGTTTTTGTGGGATGGCAGCAGGAAAGAGATGGCCATCACAGTTGAACCTAAGGGAGATGCTGATGATCTGTTGGTGCTCTCTCGTCTGCCCTACCAGCGGCTCCAGTACTATGAGATATGGTTAATCCCAAATGTCCTTGAGGCAATTAAGATTGAGGGATAGACTTACATTTTCTGTTGGGGGTCGGTTAGCTCAGTTGGCTGGACGGCTGGTTTGTGATGCAGAGTGACGCCAAAAGCATGGGTCCAATTCCTGTACCAGCTGAACACATCCATGAACGCCCTGCCTTCTCATCCTCACCCCTCGCCTGAGGTGTGGTGACCCTCAGATTAAACTTAAACTCACTACGAGTCGTGTCTTTCTGATGAGACAGCAGCCCCTGGGACTACAGCGACTTTCATGACCAAAGCATTTTACAGTATTTTGTAGTCACAGCAGCCAGTTTGCACACAGCAATGTAATAATGATCAGATAATCTGTTCTTAGTATTTGGATTGAGGAATAAACATTGACCAGGACACCAGAGAGAACTCCAGTGCTCCCCTTCTAAAGATGGATGGAATCTCTCGTGTCCACCTGAGAGGGCAAATTCAGTTTAATGTTGCATCCGAAAGATGGCACCGCTGACTGTGCAGCGCTCCCTCAGCACTGCATGGGGAGTATTGGCCTAGGTTCTTGTGCTCAGGAGCCTGGAGTGGGGCTTGAAGCCACAATCTTCTGACTCGGCGATGAGAGTGCTACCCAATGAACCACACTTAATTTTCGCAATTAAAAGACTAGTTAATTAATCCAAAAAAAATCAGCTGAAAGATCATTCTATCTAATTCAGGCTATGGTAATACATCCTAAATCAATAGCAGTCTTTAGGGAACTCCTAGGTGAATATATTTGAAATAGTGTTATGGTTAGTGTTTAGATAAAATTAATTGTTGGCATTTTATTCCATGTATTTCATAGTTTCTTTCCATATTTTTGACTAAACTCCTTGTGTTTGAATTCCTTTTGCTATGTTTAGAGATAAAGCGAGCCAAATGTGTTTGAGATAAAAGTGTGAATTCTGGAAATATTGAAGTAAAAGCAGAAATTGCGACCCAAAATTTTGACATAATCTGCCCAAGATTGACATGAAAGTCAGGAAGGATAGATGATTAAGTATTCAAACTCCATTCCCTATCGGCCGACTTCATCCCTGGCAAGTCTCTGAGACCGAGTCAGTCCGTTCACAACGTTAATGCCGTATTTGACCCCGAGATGAGCTTCCCCCATCACGTACCCGCACCATCGCTGAGGCACCCATTTTCACCTCTGTAACATTGCCTCTTCCCTCCCCTGCCTCACCTGCTGCTCAAACCCTCCCCCCCTGCCTTTGTAACCTCTAGGCATGACTATTTCCTTCCACCCTCTCTTTTGTTGAACTCACCTGAAACTCTGCTGCCCTTATCCTAACTCGTATTCCAGTCCCCCTCGGCAATTAGCTCACTGACCCACATTGGCTTCCAGTTTGGCGCTGCTTCAATTTAAAAAATTCTTGTTTTCAAATCCCTTAGTGGCTTCGCCGCTGCCCCCCATCCCTGCGCCCCCATCACCCCGCCCCCATCCCCCATTTCCCATCTCCTCCCACCCCCGCCAATCTCTGTGCCTCCCTCCAAACCCATGATGTTCCGGGATCCCTGTGCTTCCCCAATTCTGGCCTCTTGCACATTCTTGTCATTATCACATTGCTGTTTGTGGGAGCTTGCTGTGCGCAAATTGGCTGCCATGTTTCCTACATGACGGCAGAGACTGCACCTCAAAAAGCATTTCATTGGCTGTAAAGCTGTTTGAGACGTCCAGTGGCCAAGAAGACTGCCATGTATTTTTTTTAATCTCACCGCTGTCTTCTCAAGGGCGATTAGGGATGTGCAGTAAGTGCTGGCATAGCCAGCGACGCTCACACCCCATCAATGAATATATTAAGAAAAGGTGGAGGCCATTTGGCCCATTGTGGCAATGATATCTCTTTGATTTAGCTGTACTCATCCTGTCTGCTTTCACTTCATCTGCAAAATGTTGACTTTCTTGCTTCTTTTTTTCTCCCTCTGTACATTTCAGTGACAGCCCTCAGAGATGCTGGCCGAGTAGGTGCACTGGACTTGGAATTTCGACATGAACAAGCCAGAGGAAGTGGTGGAGACGGATGAGGAACCGGGGAGCGAGGAAGTGAACGAGGCGGTTGAGGCTGATCTCCAGCACTCGGAGGAGGACGAGGAAGAGGAGGCTGGGCGCCAGGGCAACAACAAGCAAGGAGCGCGGACGCGGCCAGCAGACGAGGAGGGGACCCTGGCCAGGTCTGCCAGCACGGAGAGCGGCTTTCACAACCATACAGACCGAGCGGAGGGTGACGTGATCTGCACACAGGGCGACCCCTACAGCTCCCGGGAGGGGCTGCAGGAGAACGAGGAGGACGAACGCTCCTACGCTGTCCACTGCCGGCCAGAGGCGGAGGAGTACACTGAGAACGCGGAGTCAGAGCACGCGGAAGCTGCTGAGAATCGTACTCTCCCGAACATTTTGCAATTCAACATGGTGGACCGTGAAGGGCTTATGAGCTCGGCCTACTCAGGGTACGTTTATAGCCACCATCCATTCCATCGCAGTGAGGAGGAACACTATGCCCAGCCCTACGATGACTACACAGTTCAAGAACATGTTTACGAGGAGATCGGTGAGGCGCCAGAGCTAGACAGTCGGGAAACACTCCGGCTGTACCAGCAGGAGAGGGAGGAGGCGGAGAATTACCGGAAGGAAGCTCTGGGGGCAAGGCTGCATCACTACGACGAGCGGTCAGACAATGAGTCGGACAGTCCGGAGAAAGAGGCTGAGTTTGCTCCTTACCCCCGGATGGACAGCTACGAGCAAGAGGAGGACATTGACCAGATTGTCGCTGAAGTGAAGCAGAGCATGAGTTCCCAAAGCCTTGAGCAGACCTCTGAGGAGATGCCAGAGGCTGAGCAGAACTCGGAGTGTAGTGGCGCCCCTGGCAGCGGGCACGAGAGCGATGATGTCATGTCTGCACTGAATTCCCGATCTGTGTCTTCCACAGGCTTGGGAGAGTCTGTGAGACACACCAGAGAACAAAGGGATGCTATTTCTTTAGCTATTAAGGACATCAAGGAAGCGATTGAAGAGGTAAAAACCAGAACCATACGATCTCCTTACACTCCTGATGAGCCAGCAGAGCCCATCTGGGTTATGCGACAAGATGTTAGCCCAACGGCAGATTGTGAGAACCAAATGATGATGGAAGGAGATGTAAGTACCTGAAATGTCTGGATAGGTTCCATTTTGTTAACATTCTTGAGGTATTTTATTGAGTCTAATTGTTGCAACAAAGTGTAGCACCCGCACGTTTTGATAAATGGTGTCACATTTGAGAATCATTTTTCTTAATTGGAATTCCCCTTGATTGTTCTCGATGAATCCAGAGGTGTAAGAATTTGTCAAAAATCAAAAGAGAGGGTCACTTTGCTCAACTAGCCTTTCCTGGATTGATCACATAATCCCTCCAACTCCGCCTTTGTCAGAAACACAGGAAAGCAAGGTCGAGAGCAAAGAGATTTAGGGAGGGATGAAACATAACTTCCAATGGTGGAAAATTTAAATTGAGGCTTTGCTTGACTGGGGGCCATGCAGCTCAGCCAGTACAAGGGAGATGGGTGAGTGGACTTTGTACAGCTTATGACAGTTGGCAGCCAAATTGCACACAACAAGATCCCACAATCAACACTGTGATGATTGACCAGATAACCTGTTTTCAGTGATGGCCCTTTGAGGGATAAATAGTAGTCCAAGGCAACCAGGAAGAACTCCCATGTTCTTTTTTTGAAGTAGCGCCCATGGAATCTTTTGCATCCATCTGAGAGGGCGGACAGGGCCTCAGTTTAATGTCTCAGCCTCCAACAAAGCAGCAGTCCCTCAGTATGCAATACAGTTTTATAGTTGGTGACAGAATTCACCATGTGATCCAATATTACACAAGAACACAAAACATAGAAGCAGGAGTAGACTACACAGCCCATTCAGCCTCTTCTGCCATTCAGTACAATCATGGCTGATCTTGGGCTTTATCTCCACTTCCCTGCCTGCTCCCCATATCGCTTAATTCCCTGAGAGACCAAAATTCTGTCTATCCCAGCCTTAACTGTCTTAACGATAGAGCATCCACAACCCTCTGGAGTAGAGAATTTCAAAGATTCACAACCCTTTGAGTGAAATAATTTCTCCTTATCTCAGTCTTAAATGAGCGGCCCCTTATCCTGAGACTGTGCCCCCTTGTTTTAGATTCCTCGACCAGTGGAAACAATCTCTGTGTCCACCCTATCAAACCCCCTTCAGAATCTCGTAGGTCTCAATTAGATCCCCTGTCATTCTTCTAAACTCTAGAGAATATAAACCCAATTTACTCAGCCTCTCATCATAGGACTACCCCCTCACCCCAGGGACCAATCTAGTGAACCTTCACTGTACAACCTCCAATGTAGGTATATCCTTCCTTAAATGTGGAGACCAAAACTGTGCACAGTATTCCAGAACAAAAACAGAATTACCTGGAAAAACTCAGCAGATCTGGCAGCATCGGCAGAGAAGAAAAAAGTTGACGTTTCGAGTCCTCATGACCCTTCAACAGAACTGAGTAAAATTAGGAGAGGGGTGAAATATAAGCTGGTTTAAGGTTGGGGGGGTTGGGGGGAGAGAAGTTGGGGGGCGGGTGTGGTTGTAGGGACAAGCAAGCAGTGATAGGAGCAGATAATCAAAAGATGTCACAGACAAAAGAACAAAGAGGTGTTGAACGTGGTGATATTATCTAAACGAATGTACTAATTAAGAATGGATGGCAGGACACGCAAGGTACAGTGTCCCTACAATCACACCACCCCCTCCCACTTCTCTCCTCTCTCTCTCTCTCTCTTTCTTGCCCCTCCGACTCCCCAGCTTTTCCAGGTAATTCTGTTTTTGTTTTGGATTTCCAGCATCCACAGTTTTTTGTTTTTATCACAGTATTCCAGATGTGGTCTCACCAAAACGCTGTACAGCACCAGCAAGACTTCATTATTCCTGTACTCCAGTCCTCTTGCAATAAAGGCCAACATATTATTTGACTTCCTAATTATGGAAAATTGCCCAGGTATGTCCTGTCCACAAAAAGCAGGACAAATCCAACCCAGCCAATTATTGCCCCATCAATCTACTCTTGATCATCAGTAAAGTGAGGGAAGGGGTTATCAACAGTGTTACCAAGCATCACTTAGTCAGCAATAACCTGCTCACTGACGCTCAGTTTAGGTTCCGCCAGGGCCACTCAGCTCCTGACCTCATTACAGCCTTAGTCCAACTGTGGACAAAAGAGCTGACCTCCCGAGGTGAGGAGAGAGTGACTGCCCTTGACATCAAGGCAGCATTTGACCGAGTGTGGCATCAAGAAGCCCTAGCAAAACTGGAGTCAATGGGAATCGGGGGAAAACTCTCCACTGGTTTGAGTCATAACCAGCAAAAAGGAAGATGGTCGTGATTAACGTATAAACATACGAATTAGGAACAGGAGTAGGTTGCTCGGCCCCTCCAACCTGCTCCGCCATTCAATAAGATCATGGCTGATCTGATTGCCAGCTCAATTCCACGTTCCCGCCTATCCCTGATAACCTTTCACCCCCTTGCTTATCAAGAATCTATTTGGCTCTGCCTTAAAAATGTTCAAAGACTCTGCTTCCACCGCCTTTTGAGAAAGATAGTTCCAAAGAATCTAAACCCCCTGAGAGAAAAAATGACTCCTTGTTTCTGTCCTAAATGGGTGACCCCTTATTATTAAACATTGACCCCTATTTCTAGATTCTCCCATGAGAGGAATCACCCTCTCCACATCCATCCTGTCAAGACCCCTCAGGATCTTATTGGTTGTTGGAGGTCAGTCATTTCAGAACTCCACTGCTGGAGTTCCTCAGGGTAGTGTCCTAGGTCCAACCATCTTTAGTGTTATATTAATGACCTTCCTTCCATCATAAGGTCAGAAGTGGGGATGTTCGCTGATGATTGCACAATGTTCAGCACCATTCGCAGCTCCTCAGATACTGAATGTACTGAATAATACTACAGCCCTTGCCCATATACTGGCCTAGCCAGTGATGCCCACATCCTATGAATGAAAAACAAATTACAGCAAGACCTGGACAATATCCAGGCTTGGGCTGATATGCGGCAAGTAACATTTGTGCTACACAAGTGCCAGGCAATGACCATCTCCAACAAGAGAGAATCTAACCATCTCCCCTTGACATTCAATGACATTACCATCACTGAATCCCCCACTATCACCATTTTGGGGGTTACAATTGACCAGCAACTGAACTGGACTAGCCATATAAACAATGGGCTACAAGAGCAGGTCAGAGGTTGGGAATTCTGGGGAGGCGATGGCATAATGATATTGTCACTGACTAGCAACCCAGAGACCCGACCCGGGTTTGGATCCCATCACGGCAGCTGGTGGAATTTGAATTCAGTAAAAATCTGGAATTAAAAGTCTAATGATGACCATGAAACCATTGCCGATTGTTGCAAAAACCCATCTGGTTCATTAATCTCCTTTTAGGGAAGGAAATCTGGCCTACATGTGACTCCAGATCCATGATTGAGTCTTAAATGCCCTCTGAACAAAGGCAACTAGGGATGGGCAATAAATGCTGGCCCAGCCAGCAAAGCCCACATCTTGTGAATTAATAATGATAATAAAAAAATTGTGCAGAGGGTAACTCACCATCTACAAGTCTGATGGAATACTCTCCACTAGCCTGGATGAGTGCAGCTCCAACAGCACTATCCTGCTTGTTGGCATTCCATCCACCACCTTCAACGTATACTCCCTCTACCACCATGCACAGTAGCAGCAGTGTGTACCATCTACGTGATGCACTGCAGGAACTCACCAAGGCTCCTTCGAGCCTTTGACAGCACCTTCCAAACCCACAACCATGTAGAGGGACAAGGGCAGCAGATACATGGGAACACCACCACTTTCAAGTTCCCATCCCAAGCGACTCACCACCCTGACTTGGAATCATATTACTGTTTAATCATGTCGAAAAGTCAAAATCTCTAACTCCCTCCCTAACAGCACTGTAGATGCACAACACTACATGACTGCAGCGGTTCAAGAAGGCCGCTCCCTATTACCTTCTCGAGGGCAATTAGGAATGGGCAATAAATGCTGGCCTAGCCAGTGACGCCCACATCCCGTGAAAGAATGAAAAAAGTTGCTTGCTGTACCCGTATGTTAACCGTCTGCGTTCCTTGCATGAGCACACCCATTTCTCTTTGAACATCAACACTTACAAGCACAGTGTCCAGGCTGACACTCCCAGTATGGTACGGGCAGAATGCTGCACATCTGAGATTGCCATATTTCGGGTGAGACATTTAACCAAGGCCCCTACGGCCCCCTCAGGTGAACGTGAAGGGTCCCAAGGTCGCTAATTTGATGTTGGCTGCTGCCTTTCCTACATTACAACAGTGACTAAAGTTCAAAAATACCTCATTTGCTTTTTAGCGCTTTGGGATGTCATGATAGGTGCTAAGTTAAAGCAAGTTTCTTCTGTGTATGAATAAATCTACACAAAGGCAGGCAACAGACAAAAGCATTGAGCTGGTTAACTAACTCTTCTGAACTTCCTACATTGGAACTAGATTCGGGATAAAAGAAACCTTGATTGTCACAATTGTTTTTGATGCATAAATGCAATGGGGCTAAATCTAGCTGACTAAGGTAACTATAGATGAAAGTTTGCTTGAAGGTTAGGCAAATGTTGGTGAGGCTAGCCTGGAGATGGCACTATAGTGCAGTATTCACCAATGAGGCCTTATTGATAAGAGACTGGCTAGAGTTATATGTGTAATGGGCTAATTCCTGCTCTTGTCCTGCAGCCATTGTATTTTGGAGATAGGAGGGCAGAAATTGTGGGGGTGAATTGAATACAAGATGAGGTTTTGGCTCAAGACAGTAATTTACAAGACAGGTGAATAAATATTAAAACTTAGACATGGGCAATTAAAATGTAGAATATTTATCAATTTGAAACGCTGCCAAATGCAATAGCTACAAAGGCTTTTTAAAAATGTGAAGGTTTCAATTATTACCACTTTTTAATACTCAATGACAGAAATTTTTATCCTAATTTTTATGCAAAAGCCCACCATATAAAAAGGTCTGCTAATCTCACTGAACTACAACAGGAACTGGCACTAACCATATTATAGGAAGGAATTGATCACTGCAGAGAGGGGATTAAATCTGTGCCCACTAGTTATTCTCTGCTAATGAAAATAGATCCTCCTTGTCCACTTTGTCTAGACCTCTCATAATTATATACATCTCAAATAAATCTCTCCTCCTCCTCCTCCATTCCGAAGAAAACAATCCCAGTCAATCCGATCTTTCCTTATTGCTAAAATGCTTCATTCCCAGCAACGTCCTCGTAAAACTCCTCTGTAATCTCTTGGGTGCAATCACCATCTACAACACTGTGATCAGAATTGTCTGGAGTATTCTAGCCGTACTCTAACTCATCTTTTATACAGTTCTAGCGTAACTTCCCCGTTCTTACACTGTCAACATCGAGCAATATAAGAATCATGCACACCTTCTTTTCTACCTGTCTTGCTACCTCCAGGGATCTGTGAATGTGCACTCCAAGGTCCCTCTGTTCCCCCACATTTCTCAGTTTCCACCCACTTATTGTGTATGATTTTGCATTGTTTACCCTCCCCAAATGCATAGCCTCACCCTTCTCTGGGTTGAATTCCATTCGCCACTTTTCAACCCGCCTGACCAGTCTTCCTGCAGCCTACAGCTTCCCTTCTCACTGTCAACCACACAACAAATTTTTGTATCATCAACAAACTTCTTAATCATGCGCCCTACGTTTTGGATTAAATCATTGATATATATCATAAACAGCAAGGGCCCCAGTATGAGCCCTGTGGAAACCTATGCCATTGTTTACCCTTAATAAAATAATATATTACGAATTAAGCTTCAGAAGCAGACATTTTCTAATAGGACAGTTGCCTTAATTTTGAAGGTTATTGGAGATTATTTAAATGTTGTAGGTGTGAGTGAGACTTCAGAATCCATTTTAAGCATCTGCTCGGTTGATGCTTCATAAATCAGCTTTGTATAACCCATCTGTTAACTGAAGAGTAAATCTATTTGGCAAGGGAATAATATGATCAGCGAATGACTTTTGCCTCAGTCTACAAGAGAACTGGGACATTTTTTTTTAGAACATTTCTTTTTATTTTATTCATTCTTAATGCTGGCAAGATGCCCTTGAGAAGATGAAGGTGCAGGAGTTATGTCTGGCTTTCACACCTTGCACATCGGATATTCGAGTGGGGTTTGTGGACCTGAATCTGCTTTATCGGAAACACACTGAGTTGGGTTTTACCGTGGGTGTGGGGTTCTGACATAGGCCCGAAAAGTGGGTCAGCGCACACACTTGCCGACTGCGGGATCGCCTCAGCCATTTTTCCACATGGCAGCCCCTGGGCCCGCTGACCAGTGAAGGATGGGGAGCGGGCTCAAGATCCTGCCGGCCCATTCACAGGGCCGGCAGCTCTAGAGCCTCAGCAGCGCCGCTGGGAAGGGCCGGTTGCAGCTGAGGAAGGTCGGAGACCTCGAGTCTCCGACAGACAGGCAAATAAACAATAACAAATCCAGGCGACGAGGGTCGAGGGTAATCAAAGATGACTTTCTCAGTCGTCAAAAATTATTCTTGAGTAAAGCTCGAGGAAGGAGCACCAAGTGAAGATTGACGGCAGAGGCACCTACACCTGTGATGGAAGGCGTCCAAAGAAAGAGCATAAGAAATAAAGGTTGGGGTAGGCCAGCTACTTTTCAATCCTTTCATAAATTACATAGGATTTGGAGGACAGAAACAGGCCATTCTGCCCGACTGTTCTATTTTGGCTTTAATGCTCGACCCACAACTCCTCCCATCACTTTATACTATCAGTGTAACCTTCTCCTTCTTTTCCCCCATGTACGTTTATCCAAGAAATGTATAGTTCATGAAAGAAATGTATAGGTGGTCCAGTGGTGCCCCTCAGCAATCATTTCACAGCCTCAGGACGTGCTTCGCAGGCAGTGTAGTGCTTTTTGAAGTGTAGTCATTGTCGTAATGTAGCAAACAGGGCAGCCAAATTTGTGCACAGCAAGCTCCCACAAACAGCAATGCAATAATGACCAGATAACCTGGTTTTCTTTTGTGTGATGTTGATTAAAGGATTAATATTGGCCAGGTCACCAGGGAGAACTCCCCTGCTCTTCTCCATCCACCTAAAGGGCAGACAGGGCCTCGGTTTCAACTCTCATCTGAACTATGGCACGTTTGACAGTGCAGCACTTCCTCGGAACAGTATGGAGTGTCAGCCTGTTCGTGCGTCTCTATAGTGTGACTTGAACTCTGAAACAGCTGATGCCCGCGTGTGTATGTGATATATATATATATATATATATATATAAAAATATAATATATTCATATATATATATATAATGTAAATAAATAAAATGTATAGAGTTCATGCTTTGCTTCCTCAGAGTCTCAGAGAAACAAAAAGAGAAAATGCTGGAAAACCTCAGCAGGTCTGACAGCATCTGTGGAGAGAAAGACAGAGTTAACGTTTGGAGTCCGTATGGCTCTTCTTCAGCAGAGTCATATGGACTCAAAACTTTAACTCTGTTTCTCACTCCACAGATGCTGTTAGACCTGCTGAGATTTTCCAGCATTTTCTGTTTTTGTTTCAGATTTCCAGCATCCACAGTATTTTGCTTTAATCAGAGAAACAATGTTGTGTCTCATCTTAAAACTAGCAATTGAGCTGCTTTGAAGATTCAGTTGGTAAATGTGTTGCTCACAGTGGAACTGATGTTCCTAATTTGACCCCTGGTCTGTCTTGAGTGAGCCAGTTGCAGCCAGAGTGGCAGACAGGGCTCCGATAACCTGCTTCAGTATCCCTGGGCCACAAAAAGGATTGCGCCAGGAATCTCACTGCTGTCCACAACCTAATGAGATCAGCTGGAAAGTGTCCTGCTTGTACCTCAATATTGCAGGAGGGATCAGATTTAATTTCGATACTCCTTGGAATTGAATGGTTTGCATCTAAGTGCATAGGAAGAATGGTCATTCAGTTGGATGCCACTGGGCATCTATCACCTGTGGAACCATATCTCAAAGAGAGTTAGCACCTTGAGAAGAGGTTCAGTTGTAAAACAACCCAACAACTCTACAGACTCCAATGGACTTGTGTGTCAGATAAAAGCAAAATACTGTGGATGCTCGAAATCTGAAATAAAAACAGAAAAAGCTGGAAAAACTCAGCAGACCTTGGGAGCATCTTTGGAGAGAGAAACAGAAACTTAGTGTCAGTCCTGGCTCAGTGGGTATATTCCAGGCTCCTCTTCTTATTTTTTCTGAGTACAGGTGCTGGTACTTTGGGACAAAATCTCTGGTGCTTTGGTAAGGATTGGAGCAGGAGGTAATAGGATTCTTTGTGAATAATTAATTATGATACCAAGCAAAGATATAGGGCACACCTTTCAAATTATTAATGAATTTGAAAAACATGCAGACAGTGTCATAAAAATATGACCATACAAAGTAGTCACTGGCAGATTAAATCTCTGGAGACTTGTCTTCAGTAAAAGCTTGGCAAGAGGTTAATTTTCAGTTTTAAGAGCAGCCATAATGAATTGGAGTTGTCAGAAACTCATTGCATTCACCTTCTTCTAGGACCTTCTGGATCCCCTATATCATTTACAAATTTAGCCCTGGTACATTGATCTCCACTTTTCCAACATCTTTCTGCTAATTGAGCTTTTGAGTGGGACTCAAACCCAGAGTTTTCTGACTCGAAGAGGAAAATCAGTTCCCAGATGATCAGCAAAAGAACAGGAGAGGAGACGGGGAATTTAGTTTAGCAGGGAGTTGTGATCTGGAATGCACTGCTCGTAAAGGCTTATGGAAGCAGATTTACTAGTAACTTTCACAAGGGAATGGATTTGAAAAGGTAAAATTTTGCAGGTCTCTGGGGAACGAGCAGGGAGGGGGAGTGAGATGAGTTGAATAGATCTTTCAATGTTTTCATTTGCCTTTTGAACGAGGCTGACATCAAAAAGGACAAGATGGAAAATTAATCAGGCTGGGGGTCTAGGTCCCTTGAAGTCTCCCACTCTTGGCATTCCATTATGTGTACCAAATTCTGGTGAGCCAGGATTGGAGGACTGCAGAGATCACAGAGGGTTGTAGGGCTGAAGGAAATTACAGGTACAGAGGGGCAAAGCCATCGAGGAATTTAAAATAAAAACAAAAATAGCTGGAAAAACTCAGCAGGTCTGACAGCATCTGCGGAGAGGAAGACAGTTGATGTTTCGAGTCCGTATGACTCTTCATGAGTTCTGTTGAAGAGTCATACGGACTCGAAACGTTAACTGTCTTCCTCTCCGCAGATGCTGTCTGACCTACTGAGTTTTTCCAGCTATTTTTGTTTTTGTTTCAGATTTCCAGCATCCGCAGTATTTTGCTTTTATCTTGAGGAATTTAAAATCCTGAATGCCTTAAAACCTGTCTTCTTTTAAGAAATGGGATAAGTAGCATTGTTCCCTTTGATCGGCTAGCAAGGAAACATTCTTAATTACTGTTGCTTTCAATAAACTATTCCATATCTCCCAGCCCTGTCTCTTCAGTTTGTGGTTGTCATGTAGTGGGGTATGTTTTGTTTTCTCTTAGCCAGCTTTACTGCTGTCTGAAGTTATTTTTAGTTTGAAGGGGGCGAGAGATGGTGAGTGGCCGAGAGGGAGAATGATTAACTGGCCAGTGGGTTGGTACAGTATGAAGTATGAGACAAGCAGACGCAAGAGTAACAAGCAATTCAGTCATTATAAAGGGTAATGTGTTGCTGGACAATGAGGCCTTATAACACAGACTGTGTATAGATCCTATAACCACATCTATGGGAGATCTGTAGGGGGCAGAGCAGGGTGTGTGGGGTTAACTGGATAGCTCTTTCAAAATGCCAGCACACACATGACAGGCCAAATGATGACCTCCTGTGTTATATCACTGTTGTTATAAGAACGTACGAATTAGGAGATGGAGCTGGCCATACAGTCCCTCGAGTCCACTCTGCCATTCAGCAAGATCATGGCAGCACTTCCACCACAAATACCTTTTCCCACATCTCTCAACACCCACAGTGCCCAACATCTATCGGTCACAGTCTTGAATGGACTAAACAACAGCACCCCAACTCCGAGTCAGCATGACTCTTCTTCAGAGCTCTGAAGAAGGGCCATACGGACTCAAAACGTTAACTCTGTTTCTCTCTCCACAGAGGCTGCCAGACCTGCCAAGCTTTTCCAGCATTTTCTGTTTTTGTTTCAGATTTACAGCATCCACAGTATTTTGCTTTTAGCATCCCAGCTCTACAGGGTAGAGAATTCCAAAGATTCCTATTTAAAGGAATATTCCTGCAAGTCCTTAACTGTGTGCTGTGGTGGATCCATTTCCCAATATCCAAATCTAATTACGTGCTTGATTTAGTCAACCTATATTAAAAATTACTAAAATTTGTCATCTTTTTAAGCCACCGTGGGCAATGGGCAGACTCTTGAACACACAGTCCAGGGTTAGATGGTGAGATATGCCAATCCTTTGACAGGTCTGGGTTCTTGACACATTTCCAAACCCCCTCCTTTGAATGCAGTGAGGATTGATTCTGGATGATGAGTGTGGACTATTCGGTGAGATAATTTATTTGAATTTATTTCTTTTTATCATTGAGAAGCATATTGAGGGGTTGTGTTCGGGGAATTTACCCCCTGTGAACACTCAAAAGGGCTGAGTTTTATCCAGTAATACATATTGCATTAAAGAATTTGTTTATTTAAAAAAATTAGCGGGGTTGTCAGAAATTATTTACCAGCTGCTTGATTATATTAAAATGCTGCCTCAGTCATTTGTCATCTTTGTCCAGCACTTTTTCCAGTTGATGGTTTATTCATGCCAGTCACCAACTGAGCTGTTCTTTCAATAATTAAGTAGGTGTCTGCTAACCAGAATGCAATGAAACACAGCCAGGCCTTGGGTCAGAGGAGCGAAGGGTCTCCTTCTGCTTGTGTTTTGCTAAATCAAAAAATTTGGCCTGGTCTGCGTGGTTGTGCTTTCAAGTGAGCTAGATCATGTTTGAAAGGGAAAAAGGGTCTTTTTTAAAAAAGCTGAGTGGCGGGTTCGACAGTTGCGAATTGCTTTTTGAACTGAACCTTTCATTCATTATTAATAGAGCATCTCGATGTGTTTTGCACACTTTGCTGCATCCAATTATGGAACCCAATGTTTAACCCACTGAGGACCGTTTTTTGTTTTAATTTTGTCGCCTCCATTTGGAAATAAATATCTTTAGAAATGCCTGTTTAAAGTTAAGGCCGTGGAATTCCACCCTTCTAACTGCGAGACGAGTTTTATTTACATCGCTCTTCCCATGTAACAAAACATCTTTTACAGGAGTGTTGTCGAACAAAAATTTGACCCCCAAGCCACATGTGATTTTAGGGCAGGTGACCAAAAGCTTGGTCAAAAAGAGGTAGGTTGTAAGGAGCGTATTAGAGTAGAAGAGAAAGTCAGAGAGTTTTGGGAAGGGAATTCCAGAACTTAAGGGTCCGGACACGGTCGCCAATGGTGGTGCATTTAAAACTGGGGATGCGCAAGAGGCTAGAATTGGAGGAGTGCAGAGATCTTGGAGGGTTCTAGGGCACGAGGAAGTTGCAGAGGGAGAGGCGAGATCACAAGACGACTCGAGACCAGAATAAATTAGGTTAAATTTGAAGGTGTAATCCGCCCTTAGCATCATTTGGAGGCATGTAATTAAGAAGTGTTGATGACACTGGAGTTACAGCTTGCAAAGTTCACTGGCCACTTGGGCTGATTTATCTGGAGAAGTCCACACCCAGTGAAGAAGAAATAAGTTGGTTAAAGAATTCTTCTCCATGTTTACAATCAGCTTCAAGCTATGGCTCAGCGTGCAGCCCTAGCACCCCGGACTCAGAAGGTTGCGGGTTCAAGACCCACCCCAGAGACTTGAGCACACGATCCAAGCTGACAGGTCCCAGTGCGGCACTGAGGGAGTGCTGCACGGTCAGTTGAAGTGTTAAACTAAGGCCTCACGTGCCCACTTAATTGGGCGTACAAATCCCACAGCCACTATTTTGAAGAAGTGCGGGGAAATTGCCCCATCCCGTTTCCTGGACAATATTTACCCCCCAAACAACATCACTTAAACAGATTACCTCATCGTTATAGTTGCTGTTTTGTGGAATCTTGCTGTGCTCAAATTAGCTGCTGCGTTTCCTACATTACAACAGTGACCACACTTTAAAAAAAAATTTAATTAGCTTGAAATGCTTTGGGATATCCTGATGTTGTGAAAGGTGCTATATAAATGCAAGTGTTGCCTTTGTTTCTAAAAGTGCATGTTCTACACGTGAAAAAATAGTGTGAAACATTGACTGCAGTACAATTCAAAAACCTCAGATTTTTACTGGGATGCTGATGAGTTTGATGATGCGCACAGCACAAAATAGTTGGCTGGACTAAGCGACTGACCTTATAAGTGAAGATTGGGTAAATATTTGAAGCAGGCAAAGATACAAGGTTAGGTAGCAGAGGGTGTGGAACACTGAGATAAATTTTGAATTGCTCTGGAAAAGAGCTAGTATAGATACGATGGGATGAATGACCTCCTGTGCTGTGTGGGTCTTTGATACTATTAAATCCAATGCTCCCAATTAACGTCAAAATCCTGCCCATTTTTAAAGCAAAAAGGAGGGTAAATTCAGCCCAAAAATAGCAAAGTTTGGGCATCATTTTCATTAATGTAAGTAATGAAGAAAATAACTGCGACTAGTTTGTTTGTGTGCTGAAATTCTGTCTAATTGGAATTGTTCCTTTCATCGAAGGCATGGGAAGTTAGTGCAGGGTTAAATCTTGTTGATGTGAAACCTGACAGGTTACAGGTTATCACATTACAAGTCATGCTAGCTTAAGGATCGAAACGCCCGGTGACACCAGATAGCTGTCTGCCCATCCCAGGACACACGCACTTCAATCGGCAGGAGCAGCAGGAGAGATAATTAGGGGCAAAGAGAAGGGGACCCCGACTGTAAATAGAATGGAAAACTTCTGGGTCTTCCCAGGGGATTATCAGGATGAAGAGGTTTGTCAGGATTGGAGGGCTCTGAGAATCAGCAGATTTTAGTCACTTTAACACTCGTGATTTTATCTTTTTTCTTCCCAGTGATGTTGTTTTGAAATTTATTGCAATTAAGGACAGAAGGTGCAAGCAGTAACTGAACAATTTTCAACAATATTTCTGCTCACGAATATTACAATCAATGAAACAAGTGTATTTTTTCTTTTGCATGGTTTGCAACGTTTTAAGAGAATGTTATCAAAAAACTCTGAAGCAAGCAATGACTAAATTTTGTCCAAATGGCATCTGTTTTCAAGTTGGTTTTTTTATACAAATATTCAGTTGCTATTTTTTTTTAACCCAAGTGCTTGTTTTAATAGGAATCATTCCTGTGGTTTCAAAAGTTCGGCGATTTCTTCCAAGTGTGTTTTAGGCACCACCAGGAAATTTCTGTCTGAATCATTGGTGTCGCTGTGATGTGAGCAAAGTTTTGTAAATGTGTTTTATTTTTTTCTCCTCCCTCTCCCACCCTGATTTCAGCAATCAGCCTCACCTGGTTCCTCTTCCCCCCGAGGTGCAGAATCATCTATGACGCAGCATCGAACTGACATACATGATGCAGCAGAAACCTCAGCAAATCGAGAGGTACACACTCCAATTGCAACGCTGAGTTCATTTTGCAGTCAGGGCCTCACCATTGACTTTTCCTGTACCCCCCGAACCCCCAAGTTACACCATTTTGCTGTGAAGATTTTATTTAGCCGATATTGTTAATGGTTCTCTCGTCGGGTATTGTCCCTCTCTCCTTTAAATCTGCCGTTATCAACCCTCTCCTCAAAAAAAAAACCCTTCAACCCCATCCGCCTAAGTACCATCCCATCTCATCTCCAGCCTCCCATTCTTCTCCATAGCCCTTGAACATGTGGTCACATCCCAAATCCATGTCCGTCATTCCTGGAACGCCATGTTTGAATCCCTCCAGCCAGGTTTCAGCCCCTGCCACAGGTACAGAAACAGCTGTTGTGAAAGTCATAAATGACATCCTGTTGACTGTGACAAATGTAAACCTTCCCTCCTCATCCTTCTTGACCTGTCTGCAGCCTTTGACACTGTTGACTGCACCATCCTCCTCCAATGTCTCTCCACTGTCATCCATATACTCTCACCTGGTTCCATTCTTAACTATCAATCCGAGATTATCCACAATGGCTTCTCTTCCCACTGTCACACAGTTACATCTGGTGTCCTCCAAGGATCTATCTTTGCCTCACCAGCACCCCCCCCACCTCCTATTTCTCATTCACGTGCTGCTCCTCGGTGACATCATCTGAAAACACAACTTCAGTTCTCTCTCAAGAAACAGAAAATACTGAAAAAAATCAGCCTGTCTGGCAGCATCTGTGGAGAGTGAAAAACAAATTTAACATTTCAAGTACACATGACTCTTCTTCAGAGTGGACTCGAAACATTAACTTTGTTTTTCTCTCTCCACAGATGCTGTCAGACCAGCTGAGTTCTTCCAGCATTTTTTGTCTTTGTTTCAGATTTGCAGCATTGGTAGTATTTTGCTTTTAATTCAGTTCTCACATGTACACTGATGACACCCAGTTCTACCTCATCATCACCTCGCTCAGCTCCTCCACTATTGCTAAATTATCAGGCTGCAAAGCCAGCATCCAGTATTGGAAATCTCCTTTGACTAACTATTGGGAAAACAGAAGCCCTTGTCTTTAGTTCCTGTCGTCCTGTCGCAAACTTGATTCCCTAGCCACCGACTCCATCCTTCTCTCAAGCAACTGAGACTGAGCTCACCTTAGGGTCATAATTGACCGCGAAATAAGGTTTCAATCACATTTCCACATCATCACCAGGACCATATGTAACATCGCCTGCTTCTGCCCCTGCCTGGCTCACCTGCTTCTGAATTCCCCTTTAAGCCATAGTTATGCCTGACCTTGACTATCCCAATGTTCTGGCCTGTCTCCTATCTCCCACCCTCCATAAACATGAGCTCAAAATACTCTGCTGCCTCCACCGTAACTTGCACCAAGTCCTGTTCCCCTTTGTACTTGCTGATCTATACTGACTCCCAGTCCAGCGGTATCTCAGTTCTAAAATTCTCACCCTTGTGTTCAAGTTCCTCCATGTTCTCACCTCTCCCTATCTCTGTAATCTCCTCCAGCCCTGCAACCCTCTTGAGATATCTGCTCCCCTCTAATTCTGGCCTCTTACGCATCCCCGGTTTTAATTATTTTACCATTGGCATCCATGACTACAGCTGCCTGGACCTTAAGCTCTGTAATTTCCTCCCTAAACATGCCCACCTCTCAGGCCCTCTATAAAATCTACCTTTTTGACCAAGCTTTTGGCCATCTGTCCTAATATCTCCTCCGGTGGCTCACTGTCAGATTTTGTCTGATAATTACTGCTGTGAAGTACCTTGAGACGTTTATGCCGTTAAAGGCACTATATAAATGCAAGTTATGGTTGTCGCAACACCTTCAAAATAGTACCTGTACAATTCTATGACTCTATAACTGTGCTTAAAGCAAACCCTTAGGAAACAAAAAAGTGGAAGTAAATTTCTCTTTTCAATACAGGTGCATAGATATTTGTCTTTGGGATTGATTTTTTGTTGAATCTTGCATTGCTTAGAAGTATTTGTCATGATCAAACTTTGTGAAATTGTGTAACTTTTGGTTATTGCATGTGATAATTAAGTTAAAATTTAAGAGCCAAGGGGAAATGGTATGAGGACAGCGACCAGAATTATAACTGCTGCTGGTAAGCAATTATACAACTTTGCTAATTATTTTTCTTCCCCCCCCACAATCTGACCTCGCCCGCTCCTCTTCTGAAGGAACTGTCTCCCTTATTGGAGTCCACTTACATGGCAAGTAATCACATAAAGTGGCCATTCTATTCAGTAAGTGAACCACTTCAGGAAGTGCCAGTGAGCTAATCAATGGTGGAGGACAGTAACAAGCCCAGTCTGATCCTCTCCTCACTAAATGTGCATGTGCATGTAAGTGTACTCACATGCGTGAGCACATTTCCTGACAGGGGTGGGTCCCTGGGCAACCCTCAGGACCAAGAACTCTTGAGCACCTTTTAATTTTCAAATAGCCGCTTGGTAGTTCAGCAATACTCAAGTTCTGAAAAAAGAGACATGCTGTCAAAGCTTTTTGTCTTGCATTCATCAGGACAGGTGCAAGAATACCAAATTTCAAAGGGAACAACAATTTATACTACATGGGAAAAGGGGTGCTGATTGGTTGGCAAGTGGACTCTGGTCAAGATGTTGCCATGAAGAATGCACCAGGGACTCTTTGTTTAATTCAAAAGAGGCACAATGCCTGGACATGTTCCTTTTGCCTGCAGAGGACCTATGAATATATGCGGCCTCTAGCAAGTGTAGGTGAGCCACTTTGCAAACCTGACTGATAACCAGCACCCTTTTCTCATGCAGTATAATTTTTTGCTCCCTTAAAAATTTGGCATTCTTGCATCTGTCCTAATGATGAATGTGCACTGAATAGGTTCCAAAGCATGTCTCTTTTTTTTTAGTTTTCCTTTCCAAATCTGGCATGCAGTTG
Source organism: Carcharodon carcharias (assembly GCF_017639515.1). Taxonomy (NCBI): domain Eukaryota; kingdom Metazoa; phylum Chordata; class Chondrichthyes; order Lamniformes; family Lamnidae; genus Carcharodon; species Carcharodon carcharias. The sequence continues at coordinate 113,807,734 of NC_054470.1, forward strand.
TAAACCCAGACTGTCGCTCGTTTAAAGTCAGCTAGCTAAGAACAAGCCAGGCATCTGATTCCAGGTCCACTCAGCTCTAGGCCAAATGGGGAAGCCCATGTAACCTCGCAGATGCTGCAGGACTTTACTGTTGTCGCCTAATTTCACTAGTGTCTTTGAGTCAATAAATTGCAAACCAAATTTATTGAAAGTAATCTGCCAATGGGTGCGTGAAATTGTCGAAATGCGTACGAGGACAAAAGGCAGGAAAACACCCGACTAGTTCATCAAACCTGCCCCCCACCCCATGCGCCGTAAAGGACAATACGCCATGACTTAATGTTTAGCCACCATCCCATCCCCCATCCCCCAGCTGCAGCCACATATTATCCTGTGAGAGGCTCCAGTCCCAGGGCCAATAAGGGAAAATTCCTCTGCACCCTTCCTCAGGCCATCAATAGCTGCCCAGAAGATTGTGTGGAGCTAGTCTGATCGAGAAAGACACTGTTACAGGATATGATCTCTGCCCCCAGTCCCAGTCAAGATCCAGCCCAGCTGTTGAGGGAGTGTTTTAGAAGTCTATGCTCTTGGTGTTTGTGGTTTGGACTGTTCGCTGCCTTCAAAGTGAAGAGGTTTCTGTTTGCTTTGAAATGATTTGCTACTCAAAGGGATCAGTCAATGCTTCCTGTGAACTTTAGAATTTCACTTGAGTAGTTCTAAAATTTGTCATCTTCCTAATAATTTGCATGTTTGCTTCTAAAATGAGAACATGAAGTGACTGGAAATGTTATAGTGGGGATGAAAGTGTGACGGTGCATTAGCTGCAGGAATGGTGCATAGCCGAGGGACCTGTAGGTGGTGTGGATTGATGGCCTAATCTTTAACTGCCCTGAATCATACTGTGCTAAGAGCGTTACATCAATTTAATGCTGTTTTCTCCTTTTTTTTGATCATTGCCTTCTCTAACAAAGGCTCAGGTAAGTATTTCACACCTACTTAACAATGGATGGGTGTAGTTTTCTCCAAACCTTTTATACTTTTTCTTTCCTTTGACACGATTGTCTTGATTGTGTTCGCTCGGTGAGTTGAGAGATATTGTGTACAGATGTGACCGACAGCTTCCATGGCAGGCATTTTCCTGCCAGTGTCAAAATCGTGACGTGCAGCAAATATAAACCGTGTTTACATTGATTTTTCCACATGATAATGGAAGTGGTACTTTATTCTGCACATTCTGTCAGATTGTCATTAAAAACCCAACTGGTTTCACTGATGTCTCTTTAGGGAAGGAAATCTGCCACCTTTACCTGATCTGGCCTACGTGTGAATGCAGCCTTGCTCCAGTGTTGGCTCTTAGCTGCCCTTCTGAATTGGCCATGCAAGCTGCTCAGTTGTATCAAAGCCCAGCAACTAGTGTTGGGCAATAAATACTGGCCTTGCCAGCGACACCCATATCCTGAGGATGAATCAGTGTTCTATGCCTACAGTTGTACAGATTGTGATGTACAGTTTTTCAAGGCCATCTCTCTGCGATGGGCTTGGGCAGCTGAGAAGACCTTCATTTTTAAAATATAATGCTGAAAAAAGAGACTCTTTTTTGTCGAAGCTTTTTGTCTCGCACTCATCAGGACAATTCACAAGAATACCAAATGTAAGGGAAACAACAAGCTTATATTGTACGAGAAGAGAGTGTGATTAGTTGACAAGTGGACTCTGATTAGTAGAAGCGTTGCTATGGAGAATATACCAGTTGATGATGACTGACAGTTAACTTGCCAGTTGACACAGTCTATTTGCCAACCAATCAAAGTTGGAGAAGCAGATTGGGCTTAAGGCCAGGGAAATTTATTCCGATCAATGGCTGAGCTGATTAAATTGTTATTTCCCTTACATTGGTATTCTTGCGAATAGTCCCGATGAGTGCAAGGTGAAAGGTTTTGACCAAAAATGTCTCTTTTTCAGCAATACTCAAGCTATGTACTACCAAACAGCCTTTTAAAATGGATGCCACATACAAGACCACCAGCTTAACTGTTATGTGATCAACTCGATCGATTTAATCAGTTCAGCCATGGATCAGGGTTATTTTCCACGACCTTAAGCCCAGTCTGCTCCTCAAACCTTGATGCTACATCCCCTCCTCTCCCCCTTCCTCAGTTCTTGCTGAAAGATCAGCTACGTGCCTGGAGTATTACAGGGCTCCCTGCAACAAACCATGATTCTGATCTCTTCTGTATTAACATCTTAACTGGTTATAAGGTTTATTCCCTGTAAGGAAAGCTATCCCTTTTTGTAATAATGCACAAACAGTGGATTAATCGGGTTTGTCAGTCAGAGATTGTGGAACTATAAAAAAAAAATCAGTCTGCATATATGGCCATTTGGCCCATTACACAGTTTTGGTTCCAATGAACTATTGGTTTATTCCCATTTCCCATGCTTTTTCTGCTTCTGTGTTTTTTTTTGGGATATCTATGAAACATTGCATGTGACTCAGTAGCCTCTTGGGAGAATGTGAAACGTATTGCAACAGTCCTTTGTGTGAAAATAAATCTTTTAACCTCTTCCTTTAAACTTTAAGGATTCATCCTAAATCCTGACCCTCTTGTTAACAACTCACCAGTGGTTTTGAAAGATCTGTGCACTGCAACACCAACATCTTCCCCTGCCTCCCTAGCTTTGAAAAATTGCCCTATTCGCGCACAATTGCATTCTTGTGTTGTTTTTTTCCCTGGGTTCTTGCCACTTCCCAAACTTTAGCTAATTGTCTATAATCCTGGTCTTCACATTTTGTGAAAGATGTAAAGGCCTTGAAGAGGAGGTTTACCAGGACTATGCAGCCCTGCTTGATTGGCACCCCATCCACAAATATTCACTCCCTCCACCACTGACACACAGTAGCAGCAGTGTGTACCATCAACAAGATGCACTGCAAGAACTCACCAAGGCATCTTAGACAGCGCCTTCCAAACCCACAACCACTACCATCTAGAAGGACAAGGGCAGCAGGCACATGGGAACACCACTACCTGGAAGTTCCCCTCCAAGTCACTCGCCATCTTGACTATCGCCGTTCCTTCACTGTCACTAGGTCAAAATCCTGGAACTCCCTTCCTAACAGCACTGTGGGTGTACCTGCAGCACATGGACTGCAGCAGTTCAAGAAGGCAGTTCACCACCACCTTCTCAAGGGCAATTAGGGATGGGCAATAACTGCTGGTCTAGGCAGCGATGCCCACATCACATGAATGAATAAAAAAAAAGAAAAGTTTAAGGGGAGCCTATTAGAGGTGCTCAAAATTGAGGAGTTTTGATAGCACAGTTACAGAGGAACTGTTTTCTTTGACAAGTGGGTCCGTAACCAAAGGTTATATTTGGCAAAATAATTGGCAAAAGAACTAGAGGGAAAATGAGAGAAATATTTTTAGCCAGAGACCTGGAACGCATGACCTGAAAGGGTGGTGGAATCAGATTCCATAGGAACTTTTAAAAGGCCATTGAACATGTAGTTAAAAAGCATTAATTTGCAGGGTTATGTGGAGAAAACTTATGCACTGGATAAAATTGAATAGTCCTTTCAAAGAGCCAGCAGAGGCACAATGGGCCTAATGGCCTCCTTCTGTGCTCTAAGATTCTAAGTCCTCCTGTAGGTAACAGCACACTGCCACCTTATTTTTTGACATCAAAGTTGGAATTGACGACTAGAACAGACAGCTGAATGCAGACCCAATACAAGGACAAGATATTGAGAATATATTTATCCATTTAACTTAATGACCTCAAAATTATTCTCCTCAAAATTATTCTCCTCAAAATTACCCTCTTAGGAGGATGGGAACAGGAGGAGACCATGTAGTCACTCGAGCCTGTTCTGCCATTCAGTGAGATCACAGCTCATCAAATATCTAGAGCGGAGGAGGCTAACATGAGATTTGATAGAGGTGTTTAAAATCATGAAGGTTCAGATGGAGTAAATAAAGAGAAACTGTTTTCAGTGGCTGACGAGGCAGTAACCAGAGGGCACAGGTTTAAGAAGCAGGGATGACATGAGAAGAGGTTTTATACCCGGTGGGTGGCTAGGATTGGGAATGCACTGCCTGATAGCATGGTAGGTGTAAATTCAATCCCCGACTTCTGTGGCCAGTTGGATAAATACTTCACAGGATCTTTACAATGCAGAAGGAGGCCATTCGGCCCATCCAGCCTGCACTGGCTATCTGAAGGAGCATTTCATCCAGTCCCACGCCCCTGACTTATCCCTGTAACCTTGCACACTTCCTCTTTTCGGATAGCCATCCAATTCCCTTTTGAATACCTTGGTCAAACCTGCCTTTGACCAAACCACCCTCTCGGGAAATTCATTCCAAACTCCAGCCACCTTCTGGATGAAAAAAATTTTCCTCACATCATATTTACTCCTTTTTCCAATTACTTTGGATTTGTGCTCTCTTGAGTAGGCACAGTTTCTCACTATTTACCCTGTCCCTACCCCTCAGGATCTTGACTACCTCTGTCAAGTCTCCACTCAGGAAGGAAAAGGATGTGAGGACAATAGGGGAGTGGGAGCTAACAGGATTGCCCTTTGAAAGAGCTAACCAAGTCCCATTGGGCTGAATTGCCTCCTCCTGGATGGTACCAGTGTATTATTCTATATATTGAACAGATTTAAGTTTAAAAGAAAATATTAATGTAACATAATTGAGTGCCGTGAAAGCGCACTAAGTAAATCAGCATACATGAAGAAGTAAAGTAAAAAAAAATTTGCATGGAATTGGCTGCAATGATTTCCCCAAGGAAAGGGCCCATGTGTGCCCTTTTCTGTGAATATGCTGCATTTCAAATCATTTAAGGAAGGTTAGACAGCCCGGCATTTTAATATGCATGCGTCAGAAGCCTTATTCCAAAACCACTGCAGCCTGATATCCTGCTTGCAGGTACAGTGTGATATTGTGTTAGCCGGTATTGCTGAGTCAAACCAGCAACACTGCTATTTGTAGCTGCAAACCCAATAATTGAACAGTGCTCTTCACTGACAAACCAGCTGTTCCATTTCCTTCCAGTTTTACATGGAGTCAGATTTCAGCAACTCACAAGCTCGCAGTATAGTTGAATAAGCACGGCCAAGTTACATCTTCTCAGAAGAGGGTAGGTTTTTATTTTGCCGCTACCCTGGTTTGATGACACATTCCAAAGTGCTTTCCCTTTCCTCCTCTCTTTAGGATCCATCATTCTCCCGTCGTTCTCTATCCGAGAGACTGGACAGGGCTTGCTGCTCCTAGACCTGACTCTGCGGTTTGGTACATTTCCATGTGCATATCTCTTTCTCCCTATCTCTGTCACTTCCTCCAGCCTTACACACCCCTCCCCTGAAGAGATCTCTGCCAGTCCTACCTTCTTGTGCATCCCCGCTCTTAATCGCTCCAGCATTGGCTGCCTGGGCTCTAAACTCTGGAATTCCCTCCCAACACCTCTCTGCCTCCCAACCTCTTTCACCCTCTGTTAAGATACTTTTTAAGACCTACCTTTTTGACCAAGCGTTTGGTCATCTGCCCTAATATCTCCTTATGTGGCTCAGCGTCTTGTTTGCTAATCACCCCTGTGTAAGGACCTTGGGAGACATTTTATTACAACAACTTGCATTTACATCACAGCTTTAACATAATAAAAGCACCTCAGTGCACTTCACAGAGATGTAATATGTTACAAGATATGGCATTGTGCAAAGTGGCAGGTTTTAAGGAGCGTCTTAAAGGAGGAGAAAGAGGTGGAGAGGTGTAAGGAGGGAATTCCAGAGCTTAGGGCCAGTTGTGTTAAAGGTGTTCCATAAACTCAAGTTGTTGCTTAGGCACGCTTTTTCAGAAGTTTCTTAATTCTGGATACATCTTCCTCCAGGGGATTATGTAGGAATAAAAGCAAAATACTGCGGATGCTGGAAATCTAGAACAAAAACAAAAATACCTGGAAAAACTCAGTAGGTCTGAGAGCATCTGCAGAGAGGGATACAGTTGACATTTCGACTCCGTGTGACCCTTCATCAGAACTAAAAAATATAGAAACGAGATGAAATATAAGTTGGTAGATGGGGGTAGGAGGGACAGGTAGAGCTTGATAGGGGGCCAGTGATAGGTGGAGGCCAAGAAGAGATTGCCGAAGATGTCATAGACAAAAGGACAAAGGGGTGTTGACGGTGGTGATATTCTCTAAAGGATGTACTAATGGGAACAATAAGGGTAGCAAGCTAGTGGCAGATGGCCCTAGTGGGGGTGGGGTGGAGGCAAGGGATCAAAAATAGGAGGGAAAAGGAAAATATATTTGTAAAAAAATGATAAATTATTGGAAAAAGTGGGAATCGGAAAGGGGGTGGGGATGGAGGAGAGAGTTCATGATCTGAAATTGTTGAACTCAATACTAAGTCTGGAAGACTGTAAAGTGCCTAGTCAGAAGATGAGGTGCTTTGCGCAAACTGGACCTTTGAAAAAAGGTCATACGGACTCGAAACGTTAACTGTTTCTCTCTCCACAGATGCTGTCAGACCTGAGTTTTCCAGCATTTTCTGTTTTTGTTTCAGATTTCCAGCATCCGCAGTATTTTGCTTTTATCCCTTTTGAATATCTCGATCGAACCTGCCTCCACCACCCTTTCAGGAAGTTTGTTCCAGACCCCAGCCACCCTCTGGGGTGAAAAGTGAAAAACTTTTCCTCACATCACATCTACTCCTTTTGCCAATTATGTTGAATCTGTGCTCTCTAGTTCTTGATGCTCCCTTGAGTGGGAACAGTTTCTCACTATTTACCCTGTCCATACCCCTCAGGATCTTGAATACCTCTATCAAGTCTCTCAGCCTTCTTTTCTTCAAAGAAAACAGACCCAACCTCTCCAATCTATCCTCATAGCTGCAGTTCTTCATCCCAGGAATCATACTTGTGAATCTCCTCTGTACCCTCTCCAATACCTTCACATCCTTCCTCAAGTATGGTGCCCAAGACTGCACTCAGTACTCCAGATGAGGTCTAGCTACTGTCTTATACAAGTTTAACATGACCTCCTTACTCTTGTACTCAATACCCCTATTGATAAAAACCTAAGATACTATATGCTTTATTAACTGCTCTCCCAACATGTCCTGCCACCTTCAATGACTTAGGTACGTATGCGTCGAGGTCCCTCTGTTCCTGCACCTCCTTTAGAGTTTCTCCCTTTGTTTTATATTGTCTCTCCACATTCTCCCTGCCAAAATGAATCTCTCCCCAATACAGGATTCTGCTGGGAGGCTAGGTTTAAGCTGGGCCTGCTCTCCTAATCGCTCCCACCCTGTCATTACTGTACCTGCAGGGATGGCTTTCCCTACTGGAACCTCTGCCAGTTTTGCCCAGCATTCATGACGTGCTTGCATATAAATATGTACGTTAGGAGCAGGAGTAGGCCGTTTGGCCCCTCAAAACAAGAGGCCTGGATTGCCCTCGTGCCCCCCCACCCCCCCCAAATCTCAAAGTGATGACTGGCTGTTAGGAAGGTGAGAAACTGAAGCAAAAGATTGGACCAGAAGCTTTGAAGAGGTAACTCTCTTCTTGATCAATTTGTTTGAGGACCATGAGAGGTGATCTAATTGAAACATGTAGGGCAGAATTTTGCCCTCGTCTGGTGGGCGGGCCCGGGAGCCATGGCGAAGCTGCCTGCGATTGGGCCCCGACATCGATTTCACGTTGGCTGGCTGGCCAGTGATCAATAATTGGCCACTTAAGGGCCTCGATCGCGGAAAGGGCGGAAGGGCTGCACAAGCTCTTGCCCACCCCAGCGTAAAATCGCTGAGAGGTCCGGGTGGGTGGGAACCCATCTGGAAGCCCATTCCTTCTATTTCACGCTTCCCCCTGCCTAAGATCCCATCAGCGGGCAGAGCGTGAAACTCAGGCCCAGGCAAAGTTCTGAATAGAGCAAGAGACCCATTCCCTGTTCTTTGCCCATAGCCCTGCAGTTTATTCCCTCTTCAAGTGTTTATCCAATTCCCTTTTGAAAGCTCCTATTGAATCTGCTTCCACCGCCCTTTCAGTCAGTGTGTCCAGACCACAACAACCCGCTGTGCAAAAAATAAAAGAGAAATTTCTCCTCATCTCCCTTTAGACTCTATTGCCAACTACCTTAAACCTTTACTGTCTGGTCACCCTGTATTTGATATATAATTAGTTTTACTTATCAACATTTCACAAAGTTCTTTATGCACTTTGTTGGGCCAATGACGGATATGTGTTATCGGGTCACAGTTCAGCCATGGCCTTCAGAATGTTGGAACAGGCTCGAGGAGCTGAATGGCCTCCTCCTGTTCCCACGTCCCTATTGTTTATGTCTCCATCCTTACTTCACTTTTGTTGACACTTCAACGATCGTAGGCTTTTAAAGGCCACAAACTTGGAAAAACTTTAATCAGATCCTGTGCAATAGTCAGAAGAAAATGCTGGAAACACTCAGCTGGTCAGGCAGCATCTGTGGAGAGAGAAAGTGAGTTAGCGTTTCATGTCAGTGATCACAATGGGGTTTTTTTTAGCATTAATCCAGGACCAATTAGTAAGTTAAATATAGAATCATACGAATTTGCAGCAGAGAAAGGGGGCATTCAGCCCATTGTGTCAGTGCCAGCTACAGAGGAATCATTCGGTCTAATCCCACCTTCTAGCTCTTGATCTGTAGTCCAGCACCTCCAGTGCACATCCAAGTACTTGCTAAATGCGATGAGGCTTTCTGGCTGCACCACACTTTCAAGGAGTGAGTTTGAGATCACCACCACCCTCTGTGTGAAAACAAATTCTACTCAACTCCCCTCTACTCCTTCGATCGGTTAATTAAATCTGTGCTCCCTGGTTATCGACCTCTCTACTAATGGAAATAGGTCCTTTCTATCCACTCTATCTCGGTCCCTCATGATTTTATGCATCTCAATTAAAACTAAATTGTCGAAAAAAATCAATCATGCCTTCAGTATGCTACACATTTTGAAAATGTATCCTGCTCTGCAGTTTTCTAGACTGTGAAACCAATTGGGTTTCTAATGCTGCATGTGAAGTGGTGTCAGCATGTTGGATTAAAGTGCTTTTGGTGAAAGATGTGATTGTTTACATGGAACCTAGTGTATGGTGTCTGAAGCAGTGTCTGTCTTAATTTCAGTCAAGAAAATGTTTGGCCTCCTTTCCAACTTACGTTGAAGGTAAGGTGCTTTCTAATTATTTTAAAGCAAATCAGAAGCCTTTTTATGTCACAATTACTGTTGTTGTGAAAGGGATTATTTGCCCTTAGCCTGGAGAATTATTCCTGGTTTCACTTTTCAGTTTCAGAACTTTGGGTACAAGAAATTGCTCATTATCTTGAAGCTTGCAGACATCCTGCTATTTTTGTATTTCTGTATTTGACGAATTGCCCCAGATCCTCTGTCAGTGGAGTGGTGAATGTTGAGACGTTAGTTGCTGTTATGTGTTGGGTGCAGAGGAAGCTCCAAACTGCGCCCATGTGCAGTATTTACCCAGTAAGTTTAAACTTCCAGTGGGTTGCATTACACAGTGCAGACCCTCCGAGACTATCTTTGACACTGACCTTGTGATTAAGTGAGGGAGCAGTACAACAAATTCTTAACACTGCTCACCGCCCCCGCCCCCCCCCCCAAATATTGGTCACCCCCTCCTCACACCCCCAACATTGCTCAACACCCCCCCACCCCCCGACCCCTAAAATTACTCACCCCCACCCAGACCCCCAAAATTACTCACCACCCCCACCAACACTGTTCACCAACACCCCCAACACTGTTCACCCCCCAACACTTCTTACCCCCCCAACATTGCACATCCCCCACACCCCCAACACTGCTCACACCCCCGCAACACTGCTCACACCCCATAACACTGCCCACTCCCCACCCCCCAACACTGCTCGCCCCCCCCAGCCCCCAACACTGCTCACCCCCCCAACACAGCCCACCCCCACCCCCCAACACTGCTTGCCCCCCCACCCCCCAACACTGCTCACCCCCAAAATTACTCACCCCCACCCACACCCCCAAAATTGCTCACCCCTACCCACACCCCCAACACTGCTCACCCCCCCGCCCTCAACACTGCTCACCCCCGACACCCAAAGTTACTCACCCCCAACCACACCCCCAACATTGCTCACCCCTACCCACACCCCCAACACTGCTCACCCCCCCGCCCTCAACACTGCTCACCCCCGACACCCAAAGTTACTCACCCCCAACCACACCCCCAACATTGCTCACCCCTACCCACACCCCCAACACTGCTCACCCCCCTGCCCTCAACACTGCTCACCCCCAAGACACCCAAAATTACTCACCCCCACCCACACCCCCCAACATTGCTCACCCCCACCCACACCCCCCAACACTGCTCACCCCCACCCACACCCCCCAACACTGCTCACCCCCAACCACACCCCCAACATTGCTCACCCCTACCCACACCCCCAACACTGCTCACCCCCCCCACCCTCAACACTGCTCACCCCCAAGACACCCAAAATTACTCACCCCCACCCACACCCCCCAACATTGCTCACCCCCACCCACACCCCCCAATACTGCTCACCCCCACCCACACTGCCCAACACTGCTCACCCCCACCCACACCCCCAACACTGCTCACCTCCCCACCCCCGACACTGCTCACACCCCCCCACCCCTGACACTGCTCACCCCCCGACACTGCTAACCCCCCCCCCACCCCCAACACTGCTCGCTCACCCCAACCCCGACACTGCTCACACCCCCCCCACCCCTGACACTGCCCACCCTCCCCTGATACTGCTCACCCCCCCCACCCCCAACACTGCTCACATCCCCCCACACCCCCAACACTGCTCACACCCCCCCCGATACTACTCACCCCCCCCCACCCCCAACACTGCTCACACCCCCCCCCCACCCCCAACACTGCTCGCTCACCCCACCCCTGACACTGCTCACCCCCCCCAACCCCTGACACTGCCCACCCTCCCATGATTATGCTCACCCCCCCACCCCCAACACTGCTCACACCCCCCCCACCCCCGACACTGCTCACACCCCCCCACCCCTGACACTGCCCACCCTCCCCCGATACTGCTCACCCCCCCACCCCCAACACTACTCACACCCCCCCCCCCCACCCCCAACACTGCTCACACCCCCCCCCCACCCCCAACACTGCTCACACCCCCCCGCACCCCCAACACTGCTCACAACCACCCCCCCACCCCCAACACTGCTCGCTCACCCCACCCCCGACACTGCCCACCCTCCCCTGATACTGCTCATCCCCCCACCCCCAACACTGCTCACCACCACCTCCCCCCACACACACACACACACACACACACACACACACACACACACACACACACACACACACACACACACACCCCTGGCATGAATAATACAAAAACTCAAAAATCTCGTCACAACCATGCCACTGGTTATGGGAGCTTGCTGTGCACAGATTATTACGTTACGTTATAATGTAAGTCATATGTTACAACAGTGACTTCACTTCATTGGCCCCAAAGCCCTTTTGGGACTTCCTGAGACTATCAAAGATGCTATAGAAATGCAATTCTTGTATCTTCTTCCAGGATTTGATAATGTTGGATTCCGGTGAGAGGAGATTAAAAAGAAACAGAAAATGTGCACTTTTAAAAAAAAAAAATGGTTTCATCAAGAAACAAATGTTCACTTGACGATATTCCTGAACAATCATTGTTTCCAGGAAGTGTTAATTCTAAAATATACAGAGGCATAAAGGAAGGAAACTGTTGCTGTGTGAGAACTGTATAAATAGTTCAGCTGGAAAAGATTTCATAGAAGTCGACCTGTGGAAGAGAATCATAGACCAGCAACAAAAAACAGATGCCTTTAAGGGGAAGCTAGAGAAACTCAAGGGAGAAAGAAATAGAAGGACCAGAAAGGTTTGATGGGCTAAATGGCCTATTCTTGTTTCTGTGTTCCTACATTTGTAATTTGTCAAAAAAAAAAGTTTATTTATTTGTTCAGAGGATGTGGGTGTTGCTGGCTGGGCCAGCTTTTATTGCCACCCATAATTATCCTCGAGAAGGTGGTGGTGAGCTGCCTTCTTGAACCGCTGCAGTCCATATGGTGTGGGTACACCCACAGTACTGTTAGGGAGGGAGTTCCAGGATTTTGACCCAGCAACAGTGAAGGAACGGGATATATTTCCAAGTCAGGATGGTGAATGACTTGGAGGGGAACTTGCATGTGGTGGTGTTTCTATGTGTCTGCTGTCTTTGTCCTTCTGAGTGGTAGAGGTCTTAGATTTGGGAATTGCTGTTGAAGGAGCCTTGGTGAATTCCTGCAGTGCGCCTTGTAGATGGTACACACTACTGCCACTCTGGTTTGGTGGTGGAGGGGGAGGATGTTTAAGGTGGTGGATAGGGTACCAGTCAAGCGAGCTGCTTTGTCCTGGATGTTATTGAGCTTCTTGAGTGTTGTTGGAGCTGCAATCATCCAGACAAGTGGAGAGTATTCCATCACACTCCTGACTTGTGCCATGTTGATGGTGGACAGGCTTTGGGGGAGTCAGGAGGTGAATTACTCACTGTAGAATTCTCAGCCTCTGACCCACTCTTGTGGCCACAGTATTAATAGGCTGGTCCTGTACAGTTTCTGGTCAATGATAACCCCCAGGATGTTGATAGTGGGGGACTCAGTGATGGTAATGCCATTGAACGTCAAGGGACGATGGTTAGATTCTCTCTTGTTGGAGATGGTCAACAAGATCACCTCCAACAAGATGGCACTCCTGTCATTTGTATGGCGCAAATGTTACTCGCCACTTGTTAGCCCAAGCCTGGGTATTGTCCAGGTCTTGCTGCATTTGGACATGGACTGCTTCAGTATGTGAGGAGTCACGAATGGTGCTGAACATTGTACAGTCATCAGCGATCATCCCCACTCTGAACGTTTGATGGAGGGAAGTGAACAGAGCTCCTTTCTTACCGGGTATACACTGAGAGATTGTCTCCCCTGTTGCGTGGAATCTAAAACAAGGGGCCACAGTCTCAGGATTAGGGGCTGTGATTGTTTAGAACTGAGTTGAGGAGAAGTTTCTTCATTCAGAAAGTTGTGAACCTTTGGAATTCTCTATCCCAGAGAGTTGTGGATGCTCCATTGTTGATTGTATTTCGGGTGGGCATAGACAGATTTTTGGTCTCTCAGGGAATTGAGGGACATTGGGAGCAGATGGGAAAGCGGAGTTGAAGCCATGATTATCAGCTATGATCCTATTGAATAGCAGAGCAGGCTTGAGGGGCCGTATGGTCTACTCCTGCTCCTATCACTTGTGTTCTGATAGGGTGAAGAGGGGTGGGAGGAGCTTAAACACCAGCATGGACCAGATAGGCTAAATGGCCTGTTTCTGTGCGTTACCTTCTATGTGACAATCACATACTAGGCCTTGCCTTTTTATTTCCTGGCTCTGGAATAACAATCAGACAACATTATTTTAGGCAGTTAAATAGCGTTATGCATGGACAAACATTTAATAAGGAATGGATGAATAATTTTGACCAAGGTATATTTGTGCTGTGAAAATCTGGAGTGAGGTTAATGTTGGGGTTGGAGAAAGAATAGGCTAAAGAGTAGAACCCATCCAGTATGGTTTTGATTGGTGACACAGGACAGTTTATAAACTGCTTCTGGTTTTATTTATTCAGTGAAGAACAAAGGGTGGAGGTTGTGACCATCTGAGAGGGGCATCAACTCTCCAAGATTATCTTGGAGTGTCTGGTAAATGAAAAGCTAACCTCCTAGACACTATCAACAACGTGGAAAGTTGTCGGGGACATCAAAAAGAAAGCATTTAGCATTCTTGGAACTTTTCAGATTGTTGGCTCTAAAGATTATCAGGGAAAATAAAGACTGGTTAGAGGTTAGGGGCAGGAGGTCATGAGTCATCGCAGATTCTATTGAATCAAAATTGGCAAACCATGGTCCCAAATTACCCATCAAAATTCTTTCTATTTATGATTCTCACTGGTTTTGTTTTCTGGGTTTGCAGTCCCTGGGCCATGCGACCCAGAAGATTTGATTGATGGCATCATCTTTGCAGCCAACTACCTGGGCTCCACCCAGCTGCTCTCTGACAAAACCCCGTCCAAAAATGTGCGGATGATGCAAGCCCAGGAGGCAGTCAGCAGAATCAAGGTGAGAACTTGCTTCTGCATGTGTTGCCTGTGACCATTAAGTGTTCTTTGACAGGAATATTATCCGTAGTTTTAACATTGGAAATGACAGAGTTTGCTTACACGTCAGCAAAATGGAAGCCATCATCAAAATGAACATTTCTTTCTAATCTCTTGACCATTTTGCATAGATTCCAGTGGATAGGATTGAAGTTTTGCTTGATAATGCCTCTGGCCGCCTTTTACGTGAGACACTAAACAGAGACCTCATCTGCCCCCCTCAAGATGGATGTTATAGATCCCACAGCCACTGTTCCAAAGTAGAGCACGGGAGTTCTTCTCGCATGTCACTGTTTTAAAAGCAAAGCAAATTTTTGGTGCTACCATTTTGATCAAGCTTTTGGCCATCTACCCTAGGTGTCAAAGTCTTGTTTGATTGCTCCTGTGAAATGCCTTGGGAAGTTCTTACTAAATAAATCCAAGTTGTTGTTGATGTCGTTATCACATTTCTGTCTGGGAGCTTGCTGTGCGCAAATTGGCTGTAGCATTTCCTACATTACAGCAGTAACTACACTTCAAAGGGTACATCGTAGGCTGTAAAGCGCTTTGGAACATCCAAAGGTCATGGTGCTACAAAACTGCAAATCTTGTCTTTCTCTCTCTCTCGCTTTCCTCACTCTGTCTCTTTCTCTTTCTTCACTTTCTTTCTGTATCCCTCTCTTTCTCTCACTCACTCTCATTCTCTCTTGCTCAGCCTCTCATTCTCTCTTGCCCTTTCCTGCCCTCGCTCTCTCTCGTTCTCTCACTCACTCTCTCATTCTCTCTTGATCTTTCCCGTCCTTGCTCTCTCTGTCTCTTTCGTTCTCTTTCTCTTATGTCTGCCTGTAGTCTCAGCCTTTGCCCTTGTGAGCTATGGAGCCCAGTGTTGCTTTCATTTGGAGGGAAGCACTGCCCAGAGTTATTAACACGCCTTCTAAATGTTAAATCAATCTACATAAAGGAAAACACCAGTCATAGGTTTCTCTTAGAGATGCAATGTTCTTAATTTAAAGCTATAGCAAAATCATACTCAAGAAATGAAGCATCTGGGCAACTTTGGAACACCAACTGTTAAAATCCAGTCATTTAACTTTTCTTGCATAATCCCAATTGATTGGTGCGTTGTCGAAGAGATATCGACTTGCCTTTTTTCCCTCATGGTATTTTGCCTGAGAGATTTAATTATGAAATGCGATTGTATTCCTTTAAAAGCCTCCATGATTGCAAGCAATAAGGTTTTTCAGCTTTTCATAGCTCTGCATAATGCGTCTTTCAGGATCTTCTGCTAACCATGAAATCCCTTAAATTGTTAATTACAGGACATTTGATTCTTTTTAACCTAGGTTTTAATCTTGATGTGCATTTACTTTAAACTATTTTTTCCCAAAGGGATTAAAATATTCTCGATTTACCAAATGGGCCTTCCAACTGTTAGGAGCCTGTCCAACAGCTGTATTATCTAATGATTAGCCTTGAATGGTGGAACAAACTTGAGGGGCCTAATGGCCTCCTGTTCCTGTGTCAACAGACACCATCAAAACATTTGTAGTGACTGAGAGCAGAGTGAGTTTCTGAAAGCACAGTGGATCAGTGGTACCGTACTCTGCAATTGGTTAAAATCTCAGGATCAGAATCTGATTGGGTATTTTGGGTTTGAAGTTTGTCAGTCAGCCAGTCTTTCAACCGGATGCTACCCTGTTTAAATCCCTGAAAAGTGTACCGGCCCAGATTTTCCTGAAGTGAGCCTCATTAGTTAGATTTTTCCCTTCACCCGTTAACTCAAATGTGCTTTGAGCTGATAACAGTGCAACAAAGGCAACATTGCTTCTGGGACCTCACACAGGACCACCAGTCCAGCTCCTTAACTAACACGATTTAAGAATGGAGAATGAAACAGAGGAACACAGGAGAAGGAAATGGGGTGAATTAGATCAAATCAGGTACAGAAAGAGAAATAAGGGGAGGGAAAGAAAGATTGGATTAAGAAAGAGGGAGAGAAATAAAGACACTGAAAGAAAAAGAAAAAATTTTTTTAAATTACATCTTGTATTTTACGAGCTGCAGGAATGAGACTCCATGGTTTGAATTCCTTTCTTCCTGGGCCAGAAAAGTTGAATTTCCTCATTAAATGGGTCCTCATGCTATTAAATACCAGCCCTACTTTTCTTTGGCAGCTTTAATGGGTAATTAAGCAATAAATTCATCAAACTCACAGAGAGGCAAAGGATGAGCTTCTATTTTTGCAAAGCTTACCATGAAATGTCCAACAACTTGTGTTGATTTGCAACTCCCAGGGAATCTATCCCTCTGCTCAAGTTGCTGGGTGATTAATAATGACGAACATTGTTAAACTCACCATTGTTTGAGCAGTGCGCTCTGGGCCATTCTAATTCATGTGCAAGTAAAATAACATCACTGGGTAGTCTGCCACAGGTTTGAGTTCATAAATGTTGATATTTTTCCTCTTTTTCTTTTCCCTTGACCCTCTTGCCCCCATTTAGATTGGGATGAGTTTGAATATTGAAAGTCTTTGGAAAACACAGTGCTGCCTACAAATAGTGAACTTTTGCCTCCATTTAACATCCATCACCATGGTCCCATTCATTTTCCATTGAGTTGATCCATCTGGCAGACCAAACAAAATCTGCCCTTGTTCCATGTTCTCTACCCTGGAGCTTCTGTTTCTCCTGAGGTTCTTACAGACATACAGGGACACTAGACAAAGTGCCAAAAAGAATGGCCATTGCTAGAACTGAGAGGTTACAAGTATTGTGTAAGACTAAACAGGCTGGGGCTCTTTCCTCTAGAAAAGAGAAGGCTGAGTGGTGGCCTGACAAAGGCCTTTAGAATTATGAAGTGGCTGCACCCGGGTAGACGCAGAGAGTTTCCACTAGAGGATTCCAAAACTAGCAGTCGACAATATAAGATAATTACTAATAAATCCAATCAGGAATTCAGGAGAAACCGCTTCATTCAGGGAGTGGTAAGAACATGGAACGTGCTACCACAGTTTGAGGCAAATGGCATAGATGCATTTAGGGCGGAAGCTAGTGAAACCCATGAGGGAGAAAGGATTAGAAAGACATGTTGATGGCGTGAGATGATGTACGCTGGGAGGAGAATTGCATGAAACATCAGCACAGACCAGTAGGGCTGAGAGACCTGATTTTATGCCGGGCCTTGTGTAATTCTAGGTGTTTTGAAAATCTGCTGAATGTGTAATGAAGACTGCAACGAGCACAATACGAGCTGGAGAGGCAGCACTTATATTCAACTGACCCCAAAAGACACTGAAAGCCTTTAGTACATATCATGTGGACTCCCAAATAATTTTAAAGAGTCGACTCCAAATCACCTCCCCCTTTTCCTAGGGCTGGAGGATTGCTTGACAATCCAGATTACTGCCACACGATAATTCCTCACTACAATTTTCACAGACCTAGTTGATGTTTTCTGAATGTTTCAAGTATTGAAGCAGTGAAGTGCTGATGTGCTTTCACCATAATTATGTTAAATGTATCTTTTACAAATATCCAATCCCTTTGCCTCTTTTTTTTCAAAAGCCTATATTTTTCATTAAACGATGCATTCTGCGCTTTAAGAATGTCTCATTACATATTTTTTTTCAGTTTATTGAAGAACCAAAGAAAAGGAAATCGTAGAATTATTGATGTTCTACACACCAAGGGATTTTTTTTCACCTAGTTTCAGTTCCACAGGTTTTGGGAATTGTAAAGAGATTTGCATGTACAGTGACCCAGGGTTGTGAAAAATCCTCAGTGGGCACATCAGGAAACATCAATTTCTATTGTTTTAATCATAGAACGATACCGCACAGAAGGGGGCCATTCAGCCCTCCATGCCTGTGTTGGCTCTTTGAAAGAGCTATACAATTAGTCCCACCCCTCCCTGCTCTTTCCCCATAGCCTTTCAAATGTTTCCTTTTCATGTCAATATTTAGTTCTCTTTTGAAAATTATTGTTGAATCTGCTTCCACTGCCCTTTCAGGCAGCCCGTTCCAGATCACAGCAACTCGCTGCTTTTAAAACAAAAATAAACTTCTCCTCATCTCTCCCTCTGGTTCTTTTGCCAATTACTTTAAATCTGTGTCCTCTAGTTACTGACTCTCCTGCCAGTGGAAACAGTTTCTCCTCATTTATCCTATCAAAATTCTTCATGACTGGCTGATTCTCAGCTACGCATGAATTGATGGCTGAAACCTACCTTTGATGTCAGTTCAAGTTCACTAGCAATTCCAATGTTCGGTAAATTTGGCTTTGACATTGAAGTTTCACCACATTTTATTGCAGCGTTTAAATCATTAATTGAACTGTTGCTCAAATGTGCTTTTCACACGAGGAACTGTCCTTGCTTCTTGAAGCTTTTATTCTGTTTGATGATAAGCTGAACACTCTATTCTGGGCCTTTTATGTTCATTCAGGGTTCAATGTGCATGTGAGGTGCCAATAATTCAGTATTGCTATCCATGGCACCATTTACAGCTGGACTGCTCAAGAATGCAGAATGTTCTCTTTCTCTCTCCTACACGTGTAAGCTTTACTAATAAAGAATGACCTAGTTTTGAGAAAATAAAATCTTAACAGTTGCAGCCAGATTGTTACAGCACTTACCCAGTCTTGCAAGCTGCCTTGTTTTTGCGAATGAATTTCGGTGCAGATAGGTGAGAGGTGGTGAATTTTGGCAGAAACAATATGGAGGCCTCATGGTCTTTGGAAAACGAGAATTTGAGCGGAATCGTAGAACGGAGGGACCTGAGGGGGTTGGGGGTGGGGTGGGGAGGGTAGTGTACAGATACACAGTCACTCGAGGTAGTGGCAAAAGTTAATAAACAAAGCATTTGGGATTCGATTCTAAGTTGAGAACTTGAGAGGCTTTGTTAAACTTGCCTTGCTTAGACTTTGTTTGATTACTGTGTGTGGCTCTGGTAGCCATATTACAAAAAGGCTATAGAGGGTGAGGGTGCAAAAAGAATATACAAGAATGATAGCACAGCTGGAGCTGGGGCTCTTTTCTCTAGAAAAGCAAAAGCTAAGGGTGATATGATCGAAGCCCTTAGATTACAAAGGGTTTGAAAAGATAGATGTGGAGAAGATATTTCCACTTGTGGGGGAGATCAGAACTAGGGGCCCATAAATATAAGATTGGCACTAAGTAATCTGTTAAGGAGTTCAAGAGAAACCTCTTTACCCAGAGAGGGTTAGAGTGTGGATCTCACAACCACAGGCAGTAGTTAGGGTGAATAGCATAGATACATTTAAGGGGAAGTTGGACATACACATGAGGGAGGAAGGAATGGAGGGATATGTTGATAGGGTGAAATGAAGAGGGGTGGGAGGAGGCTCATGTGGAGCATAAACGGCAGCATGGACCGAATGGCCTGCACATTCTATGTAATTTGATGTAATTGTGGCAGTGTTATATAATCCTAGATGTTTCTGTTTTTCTTGTTGGGTTCTTTTTGGCAAAATAACATGTAGTGACAGTGGTTTGTGGAAAGTGATCATTTGTTCCCTCAAATCCAGCCACTTTTGCCTACCATTTGACTAAAAAGTTGTAAAGGAAAACACATTTGACCTTCTGCACATCTGTAATTCTCATGTGGAAATTAACAATAATCAGAAGACTTGCTACCATTATTTTTGTCACTACTGCATGTCCTGTCAATCCTTGTGTGCCAAGCAACTTCTCCAATTTGGAATTGCTTCTCAGCGAGTGTACCTGCCAGTTTTACTCTAACTGTTCTCCTATCTCTTGTCTATTTCATGCCAAGCAGATGGCCCAGAAATTGACCAAAAGCAGGAAGAAGGTGTAGTACCTCATCAGCTTGATGTTGTGCCTGTTTCGTTTTGCTTTGCCATGTGCTTTTATTTTTGTTAACTTATTGAAACTCGTTGGGGTTTTTTTATGTTTTGTTTTTGCTGCTTACTTTTCTGCATCCAGAGAGTCCCGCAGAATGCAGTCAAGTATCACCTCGGTCGCTTCTTGCTTGCAGGTTGCTGCCAGTGTCTGCGTGGTGTGCCATTTAGTCATTTCCCCTTTTGCTTCTCAGGCGTGCTCCTGGTAATCTGCCAATATAAATTTCATGGCCTCGCAGTTTGAAGAAGTTAAAGGACCGAAGAAGGCAATTGATCTTTTCAAATCACGTTGGAATTAAGCACCAGCACTCTGATTCCTTCAGTTAAACTCTTTCTTTTCACTTTTGAGAGGAATGCAAGGACGAGATGGGTCGAGGCTGCTGAGTGCTGACTGAAATTGGGCCATATTTAAATGGTGACATTTTAATTGATACTGTCAAGCATTCTACTCTTTTTATTTAGCAGTAGCTGCTGATAAACCTTTTGCTTTCCTTTTTGTTTTTCACCCTCTGCCTCCCTCACCTTACACAACAGGAAGTACTTCGCACCCCACCAACTTTGATTGCCTGCAGATTGCTGGATGCAGAAAGTTTTTGTGTTGGATTTTTAAGATATAAAACTAGACCAAGTCTTTCAATGCTTTTGTTGAGAGTGTATTTTGATGTGAGTTTGTTTGTTTTATACGTTTCTTGCTCCTCTGACAATAAGCTTTGTTTTATTTTAAATTTATTTTTTGCCAATGAAAAACAGGAAGAGGGTGATCCCCAAAGCTTTTCTTTTGTTTTGCTTCCTATAACCTTCCACATTCTCCTCCAGTGACACTGAGAAAGCAAAACATTGCCATCTTGTTTCTTCCCTTCCTTTCTCTGTAATGTAGCATGTTGTGTACGTTTCGCACCCATCTGAAAAGGGGTTTTCTAAGACACCCCCTTTTCTGTCTTTGCTTTGTGATCTGGTGGGTTTTTATTAAAACTGCTCCTTTTCGAACCTGGAGTTTAAAGCCTTGATATACGAGGATTGACTGAGGTGTTTGGCATAGAGGCATTTAGGGGGCAGATGGATAAACACGAGAGAGAAAGCAATGCAAGCATGTGGTGATAGGATGAGATGGAGTGGACTGGGAGGAGGTCAGTGTGCGACATAAACACCAACACAGACCAGTTGGGCCAAATGGCCTGTTTCTGTGCTGTAAACACTGTGTAAATACTCAAGTTACGTCATGAGATTTACTTCAATTAATTTTGCTTTTTATTTTTTCAGATTTTTTTTTCATTCTTCAGCTCATCATCATCACCCTGTAACAACATGGACAAGGAACTTGTTCACACACTTAACTGCTGGTGTTGGGATCCCAGGGTTAGATTATGAGGAACAATGACAAAAGCTAAACTCGTATTCCCTGGAATATTGAAAGTTGAGGGCTGAGTTGGTTGAGGGTTTTAGGATTTTGAGATGGTTAGATAGAAAGTTTATCCACTGTGGGAGGGATAAGTTTAGGATAAGGGGACATTAAAATCAGAGTTAAAATCAGAGGAGAGAGGCTAGGAAACACCTCTTCAAGCAAAGGGTGGAACTCTCTCCCATAAAAAGCAATCGCTGCTCGTTCAATTAATCACTTTAAATCTAAGATTGATAGATTTTTGCTGGACAGAGATGTGAAAGAATATGGAGCCAAGGCAGGTGGATGGGGTCAAGATTCAGGTCAGCAATGATCTCACTGAATGACAGGAAAGATTCGAGGGGCTGAATGGCCTACTTGCTGTTGTTACACACAAGATCAACCTTGGGTAACTTGCCAGCTGTATATTCTGTATTCTGATGGGTAGCATTTAACATTCACTTGCTGCTTCATCATAAGGTAGAAAGCATCTCCTTAACACTCTGTCAGTGCAGCCTATCACCCAAACACCAAGGCCTTATCAATGTATTGAAAACCTATTTTTTTTATTTATCCGGATTGTTGTTCTATACTTTTCCAAATGCATTTAAAACCCAGCTTTCTTTCAGTTTATCCTTTTAAACAGAATCTAAACCAATCGCATTAGCTAGGCTTAAAATGCACAAGCATTTGGCTGATGCGAAACTCCATCTCTTCCTTTACTATACGTGCAAATTTAATATTGATTGCCATTAAATTGATACAGCAGTCCGTAATAACTAAAGCTCAGATAATTACCTGCCTATCAGTTCAATGTCATGGGCTCAGTGGAGTAAGACTTTAAAATAAGGGGGATTCCAAGACAATGGGACATAACACCAAAACTAGAGCCAGGCTGCTCAGTGGTGATGTCAGGAAGCAGTTCTTCACACAAAGGGTAGTGGAAATCTGAAACTCTCTCCCACCCCAAAAAGCTGTCGAGGCTGGGAGTCCTTTGAAAACTCTGCGATTTTTGTTAGGTAAATGGTACTTGGGAACCAAGGGGGGTGGGGGTAAAATGGTATTGAAATGCCAATCAGCCATTAGATGGTAGAACAGGCTTGAGGGGCTGAATGGCCTCCCCCCAGTTCCTAATCTCCATATTTGGAAACGGGCGTATGTGTGTTAATAACAGCTGTGCCTCAGTGATGGTCTCCTGAGACTTGCACTTTCTTTCCTGTTACAGGCAGCTGAAGGGGAGGCCCAGCCGATGACGGAAGTCGACCTCTTCATCTCGACTCAGAGGATTAAGGTGCTCAATGCTGACTCACAGGTAAGTGCCAGGATTGAAAGATAAGACCCTCAGCATGTTGAAGTCCTCCGTTTGTCTTCAAAAACCATTGGTTTAAAACAAATCTTGCAATTGATTTGCAAGGAGCAAACACATCCTGGCTGGTTTGAATGTTCCTTCACCGAGTTTCAACGTTATGAAGAAGCTAGCTCCCCAAACCCACCACCCCCCACCAAATTGGAACCTCCTGAGACCAAAGGTCCCATTTTACAAAATTGTATATATAATTAGTTTATTGAATGTGTCGAATTGTGATGACGATATAACTAAAGCCACTCATCATAATTCATAACACAGTTATAGAAAACCATTAAAATAAAAATAAAATATAAAATAATATAAGGATTGCACAATTATGGATATTTCACTAAACAAACAATTACAATACATTGCAAAATGCAATGTATTAATTTACAGAATAAAAATGAAAGATCTACTGCACTCTGCATTTTGTATTAAAATCCATCGATCACGTTATCAGGTTGAGTTCATTAAATTCTCAATCATTGACATACTATTTATGTGTTTTATAAAGTAGGGGATTGGGCGGTTTCAGTCTATTCGTTCGATATCTTATTTGAGGAATGGTGTCTTTACAGTTGGTGTCTTTAAATTTGCAGTTATAGGCTTGAGGGCCGAATGGCCTACTTCTGCTCCTATCCCCATATGTTCGTAGGCTCTGGTTAGGCCACAAGTACAGCAGTGCAACCAGTTCTGGTCAGCACACCTTAGGAAGGATGTGACGGTCCTTGGGAGGGTGCAGAGGAGATTTGCCAGAACGGTTCCAGGGATGAAGGATTTTAGCTAGAAGGTCAGAGTTGGAGATTGTTCTCCTCGGAGTGAAAGGAATTGAGGGGAGATTTTTAAAGTTGTATGAGATTATGACAGGTTTAGATAAGGTTGGCAAGCTGTTCCCATTAGCTGATGGTACAAGGACTAGCTGTCGGAGAACTAAGATTTGTGCAAGAGTTGCGGAGGGTGTGCGAGGAAAAGCATTGTTAATGGAGCGAGTGGTAATGTGCTGGAAGTCGCTGCCCACGGAGTTAGTGGAAGCAAAGATGATGAATTATTTCAAGAAGAAATTGGATGGGCACTTGGGGGAAATAAACTTGCAGGGTTATGGGGTTGGAGCAGGAAGGAATGGAATGACTGGGCAGTGAGTCGGCAGGGACTCGATGGGCTGAATGGCTTGTTTGCCTGTATGAGTCGTGCCTCTGTGTAAAGGAGGAGAGTAAAAATTAAACAAATGTAGGAGGGGAAAGAGAGAAAGAAACATAAGTTGCGAAAGGTTGACGGTAGGAGGAGAGAGGATTATGGTTTTGATCAGCTAGGGTAACCTCTGGTTCTGGGGAGTAGGAGATGTCGACCGGAAGTTTCCAGACTCTTCCCCCTGTGGCGGGACCTGCGAGCCATTGAAATCTCCGTTCACGTTGGCGGGACCAGATGACCCCACTGGCATGAGGGGCGGGAAAATCCCGGCCATAGTTTCTACGGCTTCGCGAGGTAGATTTAAAAAGATCCATGGGCTGACCACAGTCAGTGCTTCAGCGCCAGCGATGTGGGACCTGAGTTATGTGGAGAGACTTGGGCTGTTCTCTTTTGAGCAGAAAAGCTAGGTGGAAATTTGATGGAGATGTTCAAAATACTGAAGTGTTCTGACAGAGTAAATAAAGAGAAACTGTTTCCATTGGTAGGGGCACAGGAGGGGGTGGTCCTAAGGACACAGATTTAACATGATTGACAAAAACACCAAAGTGGAGATGATGGAACGTTTCTTTTCCACTCAGATGAGGGGAAAAAAAATCGCAGCGATGTGTTGTGACCTGGAATGCACTGCCTGAAAGGGCAGCGGAAGCAGATTCAGTAGGAACTTTCAAAAAAGAATTGGACAAACAGAAGGAAAAAAAAAATTCAAAGAGTCAGCACAGTCCCGATGGACCGAATGGCCCCCTGTGCTGAATCAAAGCGTTCAGCAAAACAGCTTCCACGCTAACAACTCGGACAAACAGTGCATGGTCATGGAGGGGCCAGAGCATCAGCCATTCCCACCCTGCTCCAAGCTATTACAGGAAATGGAAAACTTAATGCTTTATTTGTACTTTTGCTGAAAGCCATGCCACTATTACTTAGACTCCACTGGATGGATTTGACGGAATGCAGTCTTAACACATCACCCGGACTGTTTGGCACTGATCTGTAAGCAGGGATTTGTGGCCTTGTCCAGTGACAGCTAATCACCCCTTTGCTCTTTGACAGATTAGCTTGTATTCCAAACCAGCTCTTTGATTTACAGGTTGTGGCATTTTGCATTTAGCTAGTGGTCGCATTTCTGGGAAATCGTGACCGTGTTCGAATCTGTGATGGTTTCTGCTCACTGCCTCGGCTGGTACGTGATACAATGGGACTAGAGGTGGGTTTGTGTAGGTGTGTTTGTGTGTGTGTGTGGTGTGTCTGCGAGTGTGTGTGTGTGTGGTGTGTGTGTGTGTGGTGTGGTGTGTGGTGTGTGTGTGTGTGTGTGTGGTGTGGTGTGTGTGCTGTGTGTGTGTGTGTGTGGGTGTGTGTGTGTTTGTGTGTGTGTGGTGTGTGTCTGTCTGTGTGTGTGGTGTGTGTGTGTGTGTGTCTGCGAGTGTGTGTGAGAGACTGTGTCTGTATGTGAGTATATTTGTATGTGAGTGTGTGCCTGTGTGTATGTGAGAGACAGTATGTGTGTGTAAGTGTTTGGGGTGGTATATATGTATGTTAGTGTGGGCTGGTATGTGTGTGTCTGACTTCGTGTGTTGATGGGTGTGTATATTTGTGTGCCTGTGTGTGGGGTTTTGGTGGGTGTAGGTGAGCGTGTGGCAGTATGTAAGTGTTTGTCTGCATGTGTGTGTATGAGTGTCTGTGTGTGTGTGAGAGATGGGGTGTGCGTCTACATAAGTGTGTATGCATCAGTGTGACGGTGTGTGCCTGTGTCAGGGTGTGTGTGTGGGTAGGTGTGAGTGAGTGTGTGTGTGGGTAGGTGTGTGTGTGTGGGTAGGTGTGAGTGAGTGTGTGTGTGGGTAGGTGTGAGTGAGTATGTGTGTGGGTAGGTGTGAGTGTGTGTGGGTAGGTGTGTGTGTGTGTGGGTAAGTGTGAGTGTGTCTGTGGGTAGGTGTGAGTGAGTGTCGGTGTGAGTGGGTGTGTGTGTAGGTAGGTATGAGTGGGTGTGTGTGTAGGTAGGTGTGAGTGGGTGTGTGTGTGGGTAGGTGTGAGTGGGTGTGTGTGTGGGTAGGTGTGAGTGTGTGTGTGTGTGGGTAGGTGTGAGTGTGTGTGTGTGTGGGTAGGTGTGAGTGAGTGTGTGTGTGGGTAGGTGTGAGTGAGTGTGTGTGTGGGTAAGTGTGAGTGAGTGTGTGTGGGTAGGTGTGAATGAGTGTGTGTGGGTAGGTTGTGTGTGTGGGTAGGTGTGAGTGTGTGTGTGGGTAGGTGTGAGTGTGTGTGTGTGTGGGTAGGTGTGAGTGTGTGTGTGTGAGTAGGTGTGAGTGTGTGTGTGTGTGAGTAGGTGTGAGTGAGTGTGTGTGTGGGTAGGTGTGAGTGAGTGTGTGTGTGGGTAGGTGTGAGTGTGTGTGGGTAGGTGTGAGTGAGTGTGTGTGGGTAGGTGTGAGTGTGTGTGGGTAGGTGTGTGTGTGTGTGTGGGTATGTGTGTGTGTGTGTGGGTATGTGTTTGTGTGTGTGGGTAGGTGCGTGTGTGGTTAGGTGTGGGTGTGAGTGTGTGTGTGGTTAGGTGTGGGTGTGAGTGTGTGTGTGGTTAGGTGTGGGTGTGGGTGCGTGTGTGGTTAGGTGTGGGTGTGGGTGCGTGTGTGGTTAGGTGTGGGTGTGAGTGCGTGTGTGGTTAGGTGTGGGTGTGAGCGCGTGTGTGGGTAGGTGTAGGTGTGAGCGCATGTGTGGGTAGGTGTAAGTGTGAGCGTGTGTGTGGGTAGGTGTGGGTGTGAGTGCGTGTGTGGGTAGGTGTGAGTGTGTGTGTGTGGGTAGGTGAGTGTGTGTATGCGTGGGTAGGTGTGGGTGTGAGTGTGTGCGTGGGTAGGTGTGGGTGTGAGTGTGTGCGTGGGTAGGTGGGTGTGAGTGTGTGCGTGGGTAGGTGTGGGTGTGAGTGTGTGCGTGGGTAGGTGTGGGTGTGAGTGTGTGCGTGGGTAGGTGTGGGTGTGAGTGTGTGCGTGGGTAGGTGTGGGTGTGAGTGTGTGCGTGGGTAGGTGTGGGTGTGAGTGTGTGTGTGGGTAGGTGTGGGTGTGAGGTTGTGCGTGGTTACGTGTGGGTGTGAGTGTGTGTGTGGGTAGGTGTGTGTATGTGGGTAGGTGTGGGTGTGTGTGTATGTGGGTAGGTGTGGGTGTGTGTGTGTGAGGGTAGGTGTGAGTGTGTGTGTGTGAGGGTAGGTGTGAGTGTGTATGAGGGTAGATGTGAGTGTGTGAGGGTAGGTGTGAGTGTGTGTGGGTAGGTGTGTGTGTGTGTGTGGGTAGGTGTGAGTGTGTGTGTGGGTAGGTGTGAGTGTGTGTGTGTGGGTAGGTGTGAGTGTGTGTGTGAGAGTAGGTGTGAGTGTGTGTGTGTGTGAGTAGGTGTGAGTGAGTGTGTGTGTGGGTAGGTGTGAGTGAGTGTGTGTGTGGGTAGGTGTGAGTGAGTGTGTGTGTGGGTAGGTGTGAGTGAGTGTGTGTGTGGGTATGTGTGAGTGAGTGTGTGTGGGTAGATGTGAGTGAGTGTGTGTGGGTATGTGTTTGTGTGTGTGGGTATGTGTTTGTGTGTGTGGGTAGGTGCGTGTGTGTGTGGGTAGGTGCGTGTGTGGTTAGGTGTGGGTGTGAGTGTGTGTGTGGTTAGGTGTGGGTGAGTGTGCATGTGTGGTTAGGTGTAGGTGTGGGTGTGAGCGCGTGTGTGGGTAGGTGTAGGTGTGAGCGCGTGTGTGGGTAGGTGTAGGTGTGAGTGCGTGTGTGGGTAGGTGTGAGTGAGTGTGTGTGTGGGTAGGTGTGAGTGTGTGTGGGTAGGTGTGAGTGAGTGTGTGTGTGGGTATGTGTGGGTGTGAGGTTGTGCGTGTGTGGATGTGAGTGTGTGTGTGGGTAGGTGTGTGTATGTGGGTAGGTGTGGGTGTGTGTGTATGTGGGTAGGTGTGGGTGTGTGTGTGTGTGAGGTTAGGTGTGAGTGTGTGTGTGTGAGGGTAGGTGTGAGTGTGTATGAGGGTAGATGTGAGTGTGTGAGGGTAGGTGTGAGTGTGTGTGTGGGTAGGTGTGAGTGTGTGTGTGGGTAGGTGTGAGTGTGTGTGTGTGGGTAGGTGTGAGTGTGTGTGAGAGTAGGTGAGAGTGTGTGTGTGAGAGTAGGTGAGAGTGTGTGTGTGTGGGTACGTGTGAGTGAGTGTGTGTGTGGGTAGGTGTGAGTGAGTGTGTGTGTGGGTAGGTGTGAGTGAGTGTGTGTGTGGGTAGGTGTGAGTGAGTGTGTGTGGGTAGGTGTGAGTGTGTGTGTGTGGGTAGGTGTGAGTGAGTGTGTGTGTGGGTATGTGTGTGTGTGTGTGTGTGTGGGTATGTGTGTGTGTGTGTGGGTATGTGTGTGTGTGTGTGGGTATGTGTGTGTGTGTGTGGGTATGTGTTTGTGTGTGTGGGTATGTGTTTATGTGTGTGGGTAGGTGCATGTGTGTGTGGGTAGGTGCGTGTGTGGTTAGGTGTGGGTGTGAGTGCGTGTGTGGTTAGGTGTGGGTGTGTGTGCGTGTGTGGTTAGGTGTAGGTGTGGGTGTGAGCACGTGTGTGGGTAGGTGTAGGTGTGAGCGCGTGTGTGGGTAGGTGTAGGTGTGAGCGCGTGTGTGGGTAGGTGTAGGTGTGAGTGCGTGTGTGGGTAGGTGTGAGTGTGTGTGTGTGGGTAGGTGAGTGTGTGTATGCGTGGATAGGTGTGAGTGTGTGCGTGGGTAGGTGTGGGTGTGAGGTTGTGCGTGGGTAGGTGTGGGTGTGAGGTTGTGCGTGGGTAGGTGTGGGTGTGAGTGTGTGTGTGGGTAGGTGTGTGTATGTGGGTAGGTGTGGGTGTGTGTGTGTGTGGGGGTAGGTGTGAGTGTGTGTGTGAGGGTAGGTGTGAGTGTGTATGAGGGTAGGTGTGGGTGTGAGTGTGTGTGTGGTTAGGTGTGGGTGTGGGTGCGTGTGTGGGTAGGTGTGGGTGTGAGTGCGTGTGTGGGTAGGTGTGGGTGTGAGCGCGTGTGTGGGTAGGTGTAGGTGTGAGCGCATGTGTGGATAGGTGTAGGTGTGAGCGCATGTGTGGGTAGGTGTGGGTGTGAGTGCGTGTGTGGGTAGGTGTGGGTGTGTGTGTGTGTGAGGGTAGGTGTGAGTGTGTGTGTGTGTGAGGGTAGGTGTGAGTGTGTATGAGGGTAGATGTGAGTGTGTGAGGGTAGGTGTGAGTGTGTGTGAGGGTAGGTGTGAGTGTGTGTGTGGGTAGGTGTGAGTGTGTGTGTGGGTAGGTGTGAGTGTGTGTGTGTGGGTAGGTGTGAGTGTGTGTGTGTGAGAGTAGGTGTGAGTGAGTGTGTGTGTGGGTATGTGTGAGTGAGTGTGTGTGTGGGTAGGTGTGAGTGAGTGTGTGTGGGTAGGTGTGAGTGAGTGTGTGTGTGGGTATGTGTTTGTGTGTGTGGGTATGTGTTTGTGTGTGTGGGTATGTGTTTGTGTGTGTGGGTAGGTGCGTGTGTGTGTGGGTAGGTGCGTGTGTGTGTGGGTAGGTGCGTGTGTGGTTAGGTGTGGGTGTGAGTGTGTGTGTGGTTAGGTGTGGGTGTGTGTGCGTGTGTGGTTAGGTGTAGGTGTAGGTGTGAGCACGTGTGTGGGTAGGTGTAGGTGTGAGCGCGTGTGTGGGTAGGTGTAGGTGTGAGCGTGTGTGTGGGTAGGTGTGAGTGTGTGTGTGTGGGTAGGTGAGTGTATGTATGCGTGGATAGGTGTGAGTGTGTGCATGGGTAGGTGTGGGTGTGAGTGTGTGCGTGGGTAGGTGTGGGTGTGAGTGTGTGCGTGGGTAGGCGTGGGTGTGAGGTTGTGCGTGGGTAGGTGTGGGTGTGAGTGTGTGTGTGGGTAGGTGTGTGTATGTGGGTAGGTGTGGGTGTGTGTGTGTGTGAGGGTAGGTGTGAGTGTGTGTGTGTGTGAGGGTAGGTGTGAGTGTGTATGAGGGTAGGTGTGAGTGTGTATGAGGGTAGATGTGAGTGTGTGAGGGTAGATGTGAGTGTGTGAGGGTAGATGTGAGTGTGTGAGGGTAGGTGTGAGTGTGTGTGTGGGTAGGTGTGAGTGTGTGTGTGTGGGTAGGTGTGAGTGTGTGTGTGTGGGTAGGTGTGAGTGTGTGTGTGGGTAGGTGTGAGTGAGTGTGTGTGTGAGTAGGTGTGAGTGAGTGTGTGTGTGAGGTGTGAGTGAGTGTGTGTGTGAGTAGGTGTGAGTATGTGTGTGGGTAGGTGTGAGTGCGTGTGTGGGTAGGTGTGAGTGCGTGTGTGGTTAGGTGTGGGTGCGTGTGTGGTTAGGTGTGGGTGTGAGTGCATGTTTGGGTAGGTGAGTGTGTGTGTGCGTGGGTAGGTGTGGGTGTGAGTGTGTGCGTGGGTAGGTGTGGGTGTGAGTGTGTGCGTGGGTAGGTGTGGGTGTGAGTGTGTGCGTGGGTAGGTGTAGGTGTGGGTGTGAGTATGTGCGTGGGTAGGTGTGGGTATGAGTGTGTGCGTGGGTAGGTGTGAGTGTGTGTGCGTGGGTAGGTGTGAGTGTGTGTGCGAGGGTAGGTGTGTGTGTGTGTGTGCGAGGGTAGGTGTGTGTGTGTGTGAGGGTAGGTGTGTGTGTGTGTGTGTGTGAGTGTAGGTGTGAGTGTATGTATGTGTGGGGGTAGGTGTGAGTGTGTGTGGGTAGGTGTGAGTGTGTGTGTGTGGGTAGGTGTGTGTGTGTGTTTGTGTGTGTGGGTAGGTGTGTGTGTGTGGGTGGTTACGTGTGAGTGTGCGTGTGGGTGGTTACGTGTGAGTGTGTGTGTGTGGGTGGTTACGGGTGTGTGTGTGTGTGTGAGTGTGGGTAGTGTGAGTGTATGAGAGTGTGGGTAGGTGTGTGTGTGTGTGAGTAGGTGTGAGTGTGCGTGGATAGGTGTGGGCAGGTGTGTGTGTGGGCAGGTGTGTGTGTGGGCAGGTGTGTGTGTGGACAGGTGTGTGTGTGGACAGGTGTGTGTGTGGGCAGTTGTGTGTGTGGGTAGGTTTGTGTGCGTGGGTAGGTTTGAGTGTGTGTGCGTGGGTAAGTGTGAGTGTGTGGGGGTAAGGGTGGGTGTGAGTGTGTGGGGGTAAGGGCAGGTGTGAGTGTGTGGGGGTAAGGGCAGGTGTGAGTGTGTGGGGGTAAGGGCGGGTGTGAGTGTGTTGGGGTAAGGGCGGGTGTGAGTGTGTGGGGGTAGGGGCGGGTGTGAGTGTGTGGGGGTAGGGGCGGGTGTGAGTGTATGTGGATAGGGGCAGGTGTGAGTGCGTGTGTGGGTAGGTGTGTGTGGGTAGGTTTGAGTGTGTGGGTAGGTTTGAGTGTGTGAGTAGGTGTGAATGTGAGTGCGTGGGTAGTTGAGTGTGTGTGCGTGGGTAGGTGTGAGTGTGTGTGCGCGGGTGGGTGTGAGTGTGTGTGTAGGGGTAGGGGTGGGTGTGAAACTGTGTGTGGGTGTAAGGTCGGTGAGAGTGTGTGGGGGTAGGGGCAGATGATAGTGTGTGGAGGTAGGGGCGGGTGTGAGTGTGTGGGGGTAGGGGCGGGTGTGAGTGTGTGGGGGTAGGGGCGGGTGTGAGTGTGTGGGGGTAGGGGCGGGTGTGAGTGTGTGTGGGTAGGTGTGGGTGTGGGGGTAGGTTTGAGTGTGTGAGTAGGTGTGAGTGTGAGTGCGTGGGTAGTTGAGTGTGTGTGCGTGGGTAGGTGTGAGTGTGTGTGCGCGGGTGGGTGTGAGTGTGTGTGTAGGGGTAGGGGTGGGTGTGACTCTGTGTGTGGGTGTAAGGTCGGTGAGAGTGTGTGGGGGTAGGGGCAGGTGATAGTGTGTGGAGGTAGGGGCGGGTGTGAACGTGTGGGGGTAGGGGCGGGTGTGAGCGTGTGGGGGTAGAGGCGGGTGTGAACGTGTGGGGGTAGGGGCGGGTGTGAACGTGTGGGGGTAGGGGCGGGTGTGAGCGTGTGGGGGTAGGGGCAGGTGTGAGCGTGTGGGGGTAGGGGCGGGTGTGAGCGTGTGGGGGTAAGGGCGGGTGTGAGCGTGTGGGGGTAAGGGCGGGTGTGAGCGTGTGGGGGTAAGGGCGGGTGTGAGGGTGTGGGGGTAAGGGCGGGTGTGAGTGTATGTGGATAGGGGCGGGTGTGAGTGTGTGTGTGGGTAGGTTGTGTGTGGGTAGGTGTGGGTGTGTGGGTAGGTTTGAGTGTGTGTGCGTGGGTAGGTGTGAGTGTGTGTGCGTGGGTATGTGTGTGTAGGGGTAGGGGTGGATGTGACTGTGTGTGTGGGTGTAAGGTGGGTGAGAGTGTGTGGGGTAAGGGCAAGTGATAGTGTGTGGAGGTAGGGGCGGGTGTGAGCGTGTGGGGGTAGGGGCGGGTGTGAGCATGTGGGGGTAGGGGCGGGTGTGAGCGTGTGGGGGTAGGGGCGGGTGTGAGCATGTGGGGGTAAGGGCGGGTGTGAGCGTGTGGGGGTAGAGTGGGTGTGAGTGTGTGTGTGGGTAGGGGTAGGTGTGAGTATGTGTGTGTGGGTAGGGACAGGGATGTGTGTGTGTGGGCAGGGACGGGTGTGTGTGTGTGGGTAGGGACGGGTGTGTGTGTGTGTGGGTAGGCACGGGGGTGTATGTGTGTGTGTGGGTAGGGGTAGAGTGGTTGTGAGTGTGTGTTTGGGTAAGGGTAGGGATGTGTGTGTGTGGGCAGGGACGGGTGTGTGTGTGGGTAGGGACGGGGGTGTGTGTGTGTGTGTGTGTGGGTATGGACGGAGGTGTGTGTGTGTGTGTAGGGACGTGTGTGAGTGGGTGGGTGTGAGTGTGTGTGTATGGGTTGGGGTGGGCATGGGGGAGTGTGTGTGTGTGTTGAGGGAGCTTATTTTCTGCAGGGGTGTGGAGGAGTTTATCTGTGTGTTTACTGGCGTGGGGGAGTTCATGACGGTGGGTGGATGTGTTTCTGTGCTTGTGTGTGTGGGGGAGTGTGGGTGTGTCAGTGTGTGTGTGCGCATGTTAGGGTGTGGGGTAGTGTGTGTGCGTGTCAGTGGCTGGAGGAGTATCTGTGTCAGGGTGTGGGAGAGTGTGTGTGTGTCAGGCTGTGGTTGAGTGTATGTCTGTTGGTCGGGGTGTGTACGTCGGTCGGGGTGTGGGGGAGTGTGTGTGTAGGGGTGTGGGGGAGCGTGTGTGTAGGGGTGTGGGGGAGCGTGTGTATGTTGGTCAGGGTGTGGGAGTGTGTGTGTCGGTCGGGGTGTGGGGGAGTGTGTGTGTCCGCCGGGTTGTGTAGGACTGTGTGTGTGTTTCGGTCGGGGTGTTGGGGAGTGTGTGTGTATGTCGGTGTGGGGCAGTGTGTGTGTGTGTTGGTTGGGGTGTAGGGGAGTGTGTGTGTGTCGGTTGGGGTGTAGGGGAGTGTGTGTGTGTCAGTTGGGGTGTAGGGGAGTGTGTGTGTGTGTCGGTCGGGGTGTGTGAGAGTATGTGTGTCGGTCGGGGTGTGTGAGAGTGTGTGTGTCGGTCGGGGTGTGTGAGAGTGTGTGTGTCGGTCGGGTTGTGTGGGAGTGTGTGTGTGTGTCGGTCGGGTTGTGTGGGAGTGTGTGTGTGTGTCGGTCGGGTTGTGTGGGAGTGTGTGTGTGTGTCGGTCGGGGTGTAGGGGAGTGTATGTGTGTGTCGGTCGGGGTATAGGGGAGTGAGTGTGTGTCGGTCAGGGTGTGGGGGTGTGTGTGTGTGTTGGTGTGAGGGAGTGTGTGTGTGTATGTCGGTCGGTCAGGGTGTAGGGGAGTGAGTGTGTGTCGGTCGGGGTGTAGGGGAGTGAGTGTATGTCGGTCGGGGTGTAGGGGAATGAGTGTGTGTCGGTCGGTGTGTAGGGGAGTAAGTGTGTGTCGGTCGGTGTGTGGGGGTGTCTGTGTGTCGGTCGGGATGTGGGGGAGTGTGTGTGTCGGGGTGTGTGGGAGTGTGTGTGTGTCGGTCGGGGTGTGTGGGAGTGTGTGTGTGTCGGTCGGGGTGTGTGGGAGTGTGTGTGTGTCGGTCGAGGTGTGTGGTAGTGTGTGTGTCGGTCGGGATGTGGGGGAGTGTGTGTGTCGGGGTGTGTGGGAGTGTGTGTTTGTCGGTCGGGGTGTGGGGGAGTGTGTGTGTGAGAGTGTGTGTGTCGGTCGGGTTGTGTGGGAGTGTGTGTGTGTGTCGGTTGGGATGTGTGGGAGTGTGTGTGTGTCGGTTGGGGTGTGGGGGAGTGTGTGTGTGTCGGGGTGTGTGGGAGTGTGTGTGTGTGTCGGTTGGGATGTGTGGGAGTGTGTGTGTGTCGGTTGGGGTGTGGGGGAGTGTGTGTGTGTCGGGGTGTGTGGGAGTGTGTGTGTGTCGGTTGGGGTGTGGGGGAGTGTGTGTGTGTCGGGGTGTGTGGGAGTGTGTGTGTGTCGGTTGGGATGTGTGGGAGTGTGTGTGTGTCGGTTGGGGTGTGTGGGAGTGTGTGTGTGTCGGGGTGTGTGGGAGTGTGTGTGTGTCGGTTGGGGTGTGGGGGAGTGTGTGTGTGTCGGGGTGTGTGGGAGTGTGTGTGTGTCGGTTGGGGTGTGTGGGAGTGTGTGTGTGTCGGGGTGTGTGGGAGTGTGTGTGTGTCGGGGTGTGGGGGAGTGTGTGTGTGTCGGGGTGTGTGGGAGTGTGTGTGTGTCGGTTGGGATGTGTGGGAGTGTGTGTGTGTCGGTTGGGGTGTGTGGGAGTGTGTGTGTGTCGGGGTGTGTGGGAGTGTGTGTGTGTCGGTTGGGATGTGTGGGAGTGTGTGTGTCGGTCGGGGTGTGTGGGAGTGTGTGTGTGTCGGTTGGGGTGTGTGGGAGTGTTTGTGTGTCGGGGTGTGTGGGAGTGTGTGTGTGTCGGTCGGGGTGTGTGGGAGTGTGTGTGTCGGTCGGGGTGTGTGGGAGTGTGTGTGTGTCGGTTGGGGTGTGGGGGAGTGTGTGTGTGTGTCGGGGTGTGTGGGAGTGTGTGTGTGTCGGTCGGGGTGTGTGGGAGTGTGTGTGTCGGTCGGGGTGTGTGGGAGTGTGTGTGTCGGTCGGGGTGTGTGGGAGTGTGTGTGTGTCGGTTGGGGTGTGGGGGAGTGTGTGTGTGTGTCGGGGTGTGTGGGAGTGTGTGTGTGTCGGTCGGGGTGTGTGGGAGTGTGTGTGTCGGTCGGGATGTGGGGGAGTGTGTGTGTAGACAGAGATAAGGAGTTTCTTCTCTGAGGGTAGTGAATCCGTGGAATTGTTAATCCCCACCCCACACAGTGTGAAATCACTGAACCAGACGGTCAATGAATAGAATAGAATCCCATTGCACATTACACATCACAAAACTGAAAATACATCAAACTGTCTAGTAACCTGAAGCGCATCAGGAAAGAAGAGTCAAACGGACTCGAAACGTTAACTCTGTTTCTCTCTCCACTGATGCTGTCAGATCTGCTGAGTTTTTCCAGCATCTTCCATTGTTCTGCTGGAAAGAAAATGCAATGTTTCCTGAGCGAAAGGATTTGACCGCAGATTGCCCTAATTTACTGATCAATATTACCTGAGAGATTACTGTGAACTGTTTTTGAAATGTGTGGGGGGGGAAAGTAACTGATTGCTGGAAAAGGCTATTGAGCACTTTGCTTTGGGTCTCTCAAATTGATGTTTTGAACTTGCGAAGGTCGTGCTAAATTTGTACCTTTTCCTCCCCCCCACTCCCCGTGTCTTTTCTTAGGAAACTATGATGGACCATCCCTTAAGGACCATTTCCTACATTGCAGACATTGGGAACATTGTTGTGCTGATGGCTCGTCGACGCATGCCCCGTTCCAACTCCCAGGACAGTGTGGAGGCGTCTCACCCGTCCCACGATGGGAAGAGGCAGTACAAGATGATCTGCCACGTCTTTGAGTCCGAAGATGTGGGTAGTACTTTTATCTTTCCTGGGAGGGATTAGCTGGAAACATTTTTCGGAGGGTTCAGTTATGTGGATAGGCCCAGGAAGTTGGAGCCATTGCCCCGAAAGCAGAGAAGGCTGAGAGGAGATTTGTTAGAGGTGTTTAACATCAAGTGTTTAAATGGAGAGAAACTGTTTCCAGTGACTCAAGGGGCACAGATTTAAGGCGATTGGCAAAAACACCTGACGTTAAAAGACCGTGGTTTTCCAGCGAGTGGTTAGGATTTGGAATACCCTGCCCGATAATGTGATGGAAATAGATTCATCCATACCCGAGAAAAAGGAATTGGATCAATACTTGAAGGGGAAGAAGAGGGATATGGGGAAGGAGCAGGGGAGTGGAACTAACTCTTTGAAAGAGATAGCACAGGTGTGATGGGCCGAATAGCCTCCTGCGCTTTACTGTTCTATGTGCTAAAGCACATATCTGCTGCCATGTGAATCATTTTCAGCAACCGTAGTTCTTAAAAAGAGTAAACTTTTGATCCCTACGCTCCTTATGTATACCTACAGCACCAAAATATTCAGGCCAGCTGGTCTGTGCTGGTGTTTCTGCCCCACAAGAGCCTCCTCCCACCCCTACTTCATCTCACCCTATCACCATATCCTTCTATTTCTTTCTCCCTCAAGTATTTATGCAGCTCCCCCTTAGATGCTTTTATGCTATTCCTCTCAAACACTCCCTGTGGTAACGAGTTCCACATTCTCACCACTCTCTGGATAAAGAAGTTTCTCCTGAATTCCTGATTGGATTATATTGACGGACCCTGGTTTGATCTGCCACCCATGAGTAGAAACATCTTCTGTACGTATACCTTGCCAAACCCCTCGTCCCTCTCTTTTCTAGAGAAAAGAGCGCCTGCTTGTTCAGGCTGTCCCAAAGGTTGTAACAGATGTTCCTCACAATTATACACTATTTCCATCTGGCCACATTCCTCCCACCTTTAAAAACCTCTTTAAAACCCACTCCTTCAGCCTCCTCCTTCTCTAAAACCCACTTCCTACTCTGGGTTAATTGCCCAACTGTGAAATACCTGGAAATGTTTTGCCCCAATGTTCCGAGCCCAGCTGAGGTTATCCCTGGACAAGCCTGATCCCAGGGTGGAACCCAGCTTGATAGATCGTAACTTTTATTTGTTTGTTTAGAAATGTGGAGAGTAAGTACAGAACAGAGTGACAGGAGTCAGCTGATGAACTTTTAACAAAAGAATAAAACATTTCTTAAACAAGAAAAAATGAACTCCTTCACCCACAACTACATCTTTACAGATGTATGCAGATTTGTAAGGATAACACAAGTTACAAAAGCTATCTTATACTCTAATGTACACAGTAAGTACACAGTCCATGTAAACCTATGGCACACTGTGGTCAGACACACCACACTCTGAGGTGCCATCTGTCACTTGGTTTCAACCAGATGCTATGGATCTCTTGTCAACTCAGCCCAGGCGCTTGTCACACCGTGAGTCAACAAGCCTCACCGCACTCAGTCTTTTACACGAGGGATTCCAATCTCCGCTCTCCAGGATGTCGCATTGGAATCTTCTCCCAAGCCAACGCTTTCTCTCGGATGTCTTCTGCAAGGGTTCACCTCTATAGTTTTGAACTCTCCTTCCAATGTTCCTCTTCGTCTTCCCACATACATTCAAGTTGTCTTCCACACACACTCTCTCACCAACTCAGCCGTCAACAGCACAGCACTATTTCACATGCCCATAGCAAAGTGTTACAGACCTTCAGCTGTCTCTTTGGACCTTCTTGCCTCTTGCAAACTGTTCTTGCTTTAAATCTGCTTTCTGCAGCTTTTGTCTCTTTAAATCTGAAGCTTGGAGCCTCTCCTTCTGCCCCTCACTCTTAGCTTCACTTAACAGGACCTTTTCCAGGTCCCTGTCCTTTCTTTGACTGAAAGGTCATCTTTGGACTTTCTCTTGTTCCACTTCCCTGGGCTTATGGGGCTTTCCTTAGTTTGGGACTTGCTATCTGTCCCCCTTTAGGCTGCTTCTGCTTCACAGCTGCCTTCAAACCAACTGAACTCAAAGAGCTTCCGAAATAAACTGCTGTCTTTCTTCTGTGTTTGTGTTTGTGTCTGCGGGAGGGACTCTGCCTCTGCTAGGCAACAGTCCAATCCGTCTACCCTTGTATGTTTACTTTCTCTTTAGGGGTCCTAAAGCTCCTTATTTGAAATGCAAGCACCTTTCTACGGTGAAACTAAAGCTCCATTTGACCTTCCTTAACACACAGATATAGAAATACAAATCAAACTTAAACTTTAAAACTAAAACTCATTCCTAACACCCCCAAATACCAATATAACTTACTTAAACTATCTTGATTTCCTAACACCCAATAAGGATGCCGTAATGGTGTATTTGGCACAAATGTTATCTGTGTTTTATTTTTTAAACGCAAATGCAATAAGTTGAATTAACTATCTCTTATCCTTCTCGACTGGCCCTGCAGCCTTTGGCATTGCTGACCACACCATCCTCCTCCAACACCTCTGGGTGGGACTGCTCTCACCTGGATCCATTCTTACGTCTCTAATTGTAGCCAGAGAATCACATGCAATGGCTTTCCTTCCTGCTCCGGCTCAGTCACCTCTGCCTCAGCAGGGTTTTTCCTTGCACCCCTTCCTATTTCTCATCTACTTGCTGGCCCTCAGTGACATCACTCGAAACCACAACATCAGTTTTCACACGTATGCTGACAACACCCAGCTCTACCTCACCACCATCTTCCTTGACGACTCCACCATTGCAAAATTATCAGACTGTTTACCCGACATTCAGGATCAGATGAGCAGAAATTTTGTCCCATTAAATATTGGGAAGACTGAAGCCATTGTCTTCAGTCCCTGCTCCAAACCCTGTCCCCTAACCCCTGACTCCGTTCCTCTCCCTGGCGACTCTCTGTGGCTGAACCAACCTCAGTGTCGTATTTGACTCAGAGATGAGCTTCCAACTACACATCCACGACATTACCAAAACCATCTATTTCCATCTCTGTAACATCGCACGATGCCATCTCGCCTCAGTTTACCAACTGCTGAAACCCTGAGCCATGCCTTTGCAACCTCTAGAGTTGACCACTTCAACACGCACTCCGAGCCATCTGCCTACGTTTTACCTTCATAAACCTGAACTCATCCAAAACTCTGCTGGCTGTGTCCAAACTCGCACCAAGTTCAATTCACTCATCCCCATTCACCCTAGCGCTTACTGATCCACATCGTGTCCTGGTTAAGCAATGTCTGCATTTTTAAAATTCCCACCCTTGTTTTCAAATCCCTCATGGCTTCGCCCCGCTCTATCTCTGTAATCTCCTCCAGCCCTACAATCCTCCAGAATAGCTGCGCTGCTCTAATTCTGGCCTCTTGACCATCCCCAGTTTTAATTGCTCCACCATGCCTTCAACTACCTGGGCCCTAAACTTTGGAACTATCTCCCTAAACCTCTCCGCCTCTGTGTCTCTCACCTCCTTTAAGACGCTTTCTAAAAGCTACCCATCGACATCTATCTTAATATCTCCTTGTGTGTCGAACTTTGCTTTATGATGCCGCAGTGAAACACCTTGGGGCGTTTCATTTTGCTAAAGGCGCTATATAAATACAAGTTGTTGTACTGCTGATGAGGTCTGAACGATTGGAAGTGGAGAGGGGTGTGGTGAATAAAGGAAACCAGGGGCTATGGAAGTGTAACAGAAAAGCTGACAGCATTGAAAATGTATAGGAGCTAAATGAGTGTTTGAAAGAGTAGGAGAGGCTTCCCAATTCCCTGGCTGATGGACCACCCATTATTGCACTATGCTATACAAACCGGAAGATTTACCCTGACCTCTATATTCTTCTCCCGCTCCACACCCTCAGATCTCTGCATCTCCCCCCGTTCCGGCCTCTTGCACTTTCCCGATTTCCATCACTCTACCATTGGCGGCCATAGCTTCAACTGCCTAGATCCTAAGCTCTGGAATTCTATCCCTAAACCTCTCCGCCTCTCTCTCTCTCTCTCTCTCTTTCTCTCTCCCTAAACCTCTCTGCCTCTCTCTCTCTCTCCCCCCCTAAACCTCTCTGCCTCTCTCTCTCTCTCCCCCCCTAAACCTCTCTGCCTCTCTCCCCCTTAATGGCGCTCCTTAAAAACTACCTTTTTGACCAAGCTTTAGGTCACCCACATTTTCCTATTGCGGCTTGGTGTCAAATTTTGTTTGATCATCACTCCCTGTGAAACGCCTTGGGACCTTTGACCATGTTAAAGGCACTGTATAGATGCAAGTTGTTGTTGAGGTAGAACATGGCAGCCTTTCTCCTAATGCGAGTGGGTGGGTGGGGGTGGAACTTCAGCAGAGCCATCAGCCGAACCTGTAAGACTTTCCTGAATGAAGTTTGCCCACCAGTTAAATAATTACTTCCGATTCCCTCTTCTTTTTCAGCTCATTCCTTCATTACCCACCGCACATATCTCCTGATGGTGATGTGCACTCATTAATGCTGCGAGGCACGTAGTTGTCTGTGTGAGGTGATAGATAGCTCATGGTTTCCATAGCATCAGTGCTTTTTCAAATAAGTCGCTGCTTCCTTGTTGCCAAGTTTCTATTTTGTTTCTTTTGCCACTCCCCTGTTCTCCCATCCCCACAAAAACCATGGATCAGACTATAAACAAACTTAAGAGACTCTTGTGTTAACAAGTATTAAGGGCAGATGTTAGACATTGTCA
This sequence comes from Carcharodon carcharias, assembly GCF_017639515.1. NCBI lineage: Eukaryota > Metazoa > Chordata > Chondrichthyes > Lamniformes > Lamnidae > Carcharodon > Carcharodon carcharias. The sequence goes on from NC_054470.1 coordinate 113,848,247, forward strand.
CTTGAGGCCGTTATATATTGCTAGTTTTGATGGAAGATCTCTTGAGAATCGTTGTTTAACGGCAGGGAAGAGACTTGCCATGGTACTTTAACTGCTTGTTTTCTTGTAAGAGAAGCACGAAACTGATACCATCTTATCGTAATCCTGTAATCCTAATTATGCCAAGTTTGGCGCAGGTTCTGTGTAATTATGATTCTTCCCTTCTTTCTTCTCCACAGGCCCAGTTAATAGCTCAGTCTATAGGACAAGCTTTTAGCGTTGCTTATCAGGAGTTCCTGCGAGCGAACGGCATTAATCCAGAAGATTTGAGCCAGAAAGAATACAGTGACCTCCTCAACACTCAGGACATGTACAATGACGACCTGATTCACTTTTCAAAGTCGGAAAATTGCAAGGAAGTATGTGTGATTTTTGTGGGTTTCCCCTTAATAATAGCACATATGTGGTGACTCTCTTATGACAGGCAGATAAAGAGGGAACAGTGTTTTAGAACTTTTTCTGACTGTGTGATCCTCCCTTGCATTGAAGAAAAAGAACTTTGAGTCTATGTCACAGTGCAGTCGTGTTCTGATTTTTAAAGAGTTATTGAGGTGTGTTGCAGTGTAATGTTATGGGGAGGTCACAGCTCACACCTGAGAGTTATGATGGGGGTGGGGTGGAGATTAGACTGGGAAAGCTTCTACACCTAGGCCAGAATCTTACATTAATCAGGCGGGCGGGCGCCAGACCCAAACGCACGGGAAATTGTGGGAAATGACGTCGGGCAGGCGTCCCGACATCATCGTGCATGCAAGCAATATTAAGGTCAGTAGGCACATGCGGGAACCAGAGCTGTGTCTGCCAACAATTACGGGGCCAATTATGGCCATTAAAAACCCTTTTGCCCACTATTTTACGTTGCCCGTGTAAAACAGGCAGGCAGCTCGCTTTTAACAAAACCTCATCCAAGGGCAGGATGAAACGTCTGGGGTGAAATATGATTTCAAAATTTGATTTGGAGACTGATGTTTTCTGAGCTCTGCTGGCATGCGCTTGAATGTGCTGCACAGACACGGTTTGCTGCACTTTTTCTCTTCCTGTTTAATCTGCTCGGGTCTGCAGCTCCCTGAGGCAGCTCCGCAGCAGCTGGCTGCCTTCAAAGAGCTCGCTAGAAGTGCCCACCCGTACCCTCACTTCTGTCAGTGCCGGCCCTCTTCACCCCCCTCGACCCCACCCCCCGGCAGCACTGAGGCTTTCTCAGCGCGTTTCACACTGGCTGGCCGTTAAGTAGCTGGCGTGAAATTGCGTTCAGGGGCAGATTGCCAGCAACAGCATACTGCGAGCCCCCTACCGGTCCCACTGAATTGGCGTACACTGCAAGTGTGAAATTCAGGCCATAATCTTATACTGTGATAGTCCAAGTGTCATGTTAAAGGTTGGATGAAATATTTCATTATTTATCGTCTTTAGAACCTCTTCACATTGAGGATTTCTTTTGAAATTCAAAATTAGACGATCTGGATCTATGTTGTTTGCAAATCCGGAGAACCCCCGGCCGCCCGGGGAATTCATTCAGTCACATTCTCTCCCTTTCTTATTTTCTCTGACTATTTTTTGCCAACTAGAAGTCAAGGAATTATCAAAATATATAGCACAGGAGGCCACTCGTCCTATCATTGCCTCTGCCACCTCTTTGAAAAGAGCTATCCAAATAGTCCAACTCCCCCTGCTCTTTCCCCATAGCCCCTGCAGTCTGATTTTTTAAGTGTCTATCCAGTTCCCTTTTGAAAGTTACTTTCCTTTAATTAATTCACGGGATGTGGGCTTCACTGGCTGGACCAGCATTTATTTCCCATCCCTAATTGCCCTTGAGAAGGTGGTGGTGAGCTGCCTTCTTGAACCGCTGCAGTCCCTGTGGTGTAGGTACACCCAAAGTGCTGATAGGGAGGGAGTTCCAGGATTTTGATATTGAATCTGCTTCCACTGTTCTTTCAGGCAGCATGTTCCAGATTACAACAACTTGCTGACTTTTTTGCCAAATATACTAAATCTGTGCCCTCTAGTTACCAAACCTCTGCCAGTGGAGACTCTTATCAAAATCCTTTATGACTTTGAACACCTCTATTAATTCACGCCTTCTCTGCTCTAAGGAGAACAATCCCAGCTTCTGCAGTCTCTCCACATAATTGTTGTCCCTCCATCTCTGGTCCCATTCTAGTAAATATTCTCCGCATCCTCTCCAAGGCCTTGACATCCTCCCTAAAGTGTGGCGTCTGGAATTGGACCCAGTATTCCAGCCGAGGCCCAACCGGTCTTTATAAAAGTTTATCATGTCTGATGTTAATGACACCAGGATGGACTTTCTCTCTACTAAAGCCAAACGCTGAAAATCTGAAATAAAAGCAAAAGGTGCCGGGAATACTCAGCAGGCCTGGCAGCATCTGTGGAGAGAAACTCAGGTAATATTTCAGGTCAAGATGTCCCTTCATTGGCATTCTGATGAAAAGTCCTGTAGACTTCCTCTCTTCATGGTCAGGGTGGTAATCTGGTGAAGCTGCATCTTTATGGAACCCACCTGGTTTTCTATGCACTGGCTTCAATGGATTGAATTCAGGCTGAAGCCTTACAGTGAGGAATCGTGAGGAGGGGTTAAGGCAAGTAGGATTTGAGGGGAAGCTGATTGAGTGAAAGAGAGAAAGGAATACAAAGAACCTGTGATAAGCCACTTGACCCCTTGAGTCTGTTCCACCATTCACTTAGATCGTGGCTGAGTGGATAGAAGACTTAATAGGGTCAGATGAAGTAAGATGGGAGGAGGCCCATGTGGAGTGTAAACAGTGGCATGGACCTGTTGGGCCGAATGGCTGGTTTCTGTGTTGTAAAATTCTATTGATAGTCAAGAGTATTTCATAAAGGAAAGTCAATCTACTTCTCCAATTCTACGTCATCTCATCCTGTCGGCATATCCTTTTATTCATTTCTCCCTCATGTGCTTTTCTACCTTCCCCTTAAATGCATCTATGCCATTCACCTCAACCACTGTCTGCGGTAGCGAGCTCCACATTCTCACCACTTTCTGTAGAGATTTCTCCTGAATTCCCTATTGGATTTATTGGTGAGTGTCTTATATTTATTACCCTAGTTTTGGACTCCATCGTAAGTAAAAACACCTGGATGTCCAAAGAGATTTAGGGCTCCATGTACATTGATGGTAAAAATTGGATGTCTAGATACATATAGGGCCAGATTTTTACAGAGCTGGGAAGACTCTGCGGACCAATAAAAATGCCGGGCAAGACCCAGATGCCAAAGCCCCACCCCCCATTTCTGACAGTTCCAATTTTTGCCAGTAGGGGAGGGAGGTGCGGGCGAATCACACTGGAGAGAAACCTAAACTCAGCAAGGCCATGCTGAGTTCAAACAGACCCCATTTTTCATGTTGCAAGGACCTGAACCCACATTGTGGGAGTCACGACTTGATGGAACAGGCGTAAATGCTCTTGAAGGGTGGATGAGGTCTGTATAACCATCATGATCTGACGGTTTTTAAATGACCCACTTTTTAAACTTAAAGAAAAACAGGCTGCAATAGTCAGTGAGAGTTAAAACAAAGCCCTTGCTGGAATGCTTTGATTGACAGGCATAAGTTAGAAGGGACAGTAACACCTGATCATGCAGTTTCAATAGAGCTCTTGTGGACAATTTCCCAAGAGCTATGATTATGCCATTATGAATACTTGGCTGAGTTTCAAAAGCTTCAATTATCTCAATAGGGAGTTCTGAGTTCACAGTTTGATTGACAGATTAAAAACGCTATTAAAGGATTAACTGTCTTTGATGCGGTGCTCTGAATAGAAGTTTGTTTTTTGAGGTTAATGAGATTTAAAAGCTTTGAATGGACTTTATCAATGGGACTATTTTTCACTAACAAGTGTGTAGCTGTGAGAATTGTATTAGATTGTTAGAATTTTTTTGCATCTCCATCCATGGAGGATGATGGGTTACTGGCTATGGAGGTGGATGAATGGTATGAAGGTCGATGGTGGTGGGTGGGGAGCATGAGTTGGTATTGAGTTGGCATGGAGGGTATGAAGTGTCACTGGGAGGCTGGATGGATGGAAGGGGCTGAGGGAGTGTGAGGGCTAGAGAGCCTAACGACTTCTAAAACAATTGAGAGAGAGTACCAGAGAACCAAAGCCTTCTAACCAGCCCATGCCTATACTCAACTGTCCCCGTAGCTGCCTGAGTTCTGCTTCCAGGATCAACTCTATCTTGTACACAAACCCCCCCCAACCCCAACCCCGCCCCCCTCCCACCACCAGACACACACACACACACCACCCACCCCCCCAGCAAAAATCTCACATTTCCCAACTTGCGGTGCCTGCTAGGGTAGCCAAAATCCAGGCCTATTGTCTCAGAATGCAAACCAGGCTGTACAGGAGTGAAATTAGGAAACACTTCAAAACACTAAGTTTGGTAGAGGTTTGGAACTCTTCTGCAAATAGCAAATGATGCTAGGTCAAATGTTAATTTAAACTGTGAGATTAATAGATTAATAGATTTTTGTAATCTAAAGGTATTAAGGGGTAAGAGGCAAAGAGAGTTAGATCACAGATTTGCCAGGATCATATTGTTCCTATGTCTTTGGTTATTTAAACAGGAAAGCATTTGTTGATGTCATTCCTTTCTTGTGTTCCTCTTGCCAGGTTCATGTTGATAAGCAGAAAGGTGAAATATTGGGTTTAGTGATCGTTGAGTCTGGCTGGGGCTCCATACTGCCCACTGTGATCATCGCAAATATGATGCATGCCGGCCCAGCAGAAAAGTCTGGAAAGTTGAACATTGGGGACCAGATCATGTCTATCAATGGCACCAGCCTGGTGGGACTCCCACTGTCCACCTGTCAGAGCATCATAAAGGTACATTATCCACTATTTAAACATAATGATAGATATCGTTGGAGAAAGAGGTATGATCAGTACTTGGTATTTGTCATATATCTCGGGCCCTCACTCTGTGGTCCTGGTCAAAATTGGTGGTGCTTTTAATGCAGCCATTGGATGTGGCAAGGCCTGCATTTATTACCCATCCCTACTTACCCTTGGGAAGTTGGTGGCTAGCCTTCCTGAATACAATTGAGTGGCTTGCTCGGCCATTTCAGAGGGCAGTTGAGAGCCAACCCTATTCCTGTGGGTCTGGAGTCACATGTAGGCCAGACCGGGTAAGGACGGCAGATTTCCTCCCCAAAGGGCATTAGTGAACCTGATGGGTTTTTACAACAATCGATAGTTTCATGGTCACCCTTACAGAGACGAGCTTTCAATTCCCGATTCATTTAATGAACGGAATTTAAATTCCTTTATTGGGAATATTGGGTGGGATATGAGCTCGGCTCTGGGCCACTAGTCCAGGTCCCTGAATTACTAGCCCAGTAAAGTATTTATCCACTATATACACCCTGCTCTGAGGCCACACTTGCTGGGGAATTTATCCGAAGCCAGGATTTAATGCAGTTCCTTTTCATTTTCTTGCTAACTAGCAAGGGAAAATGATTGGGGCTGGTGGATTTCCCAGCACTGAAATCCCTCAGGCACTGCTCCCCACCCTCCTAGATATTCCCCAATGAAGCAGAATTAAAATTGGGTGTGTTGGATACTGACTTTTAACTCACCAGGCCTCAGTGCAGCTTGTTACACTGATACTCCATTATTGCCTCTTTGTAGCCTGTCTTGGTGGCAAAACACTGTCACAGTACTATTCCTATTTGTCCCAAAAGACCTGTATGTCTTCAATGGCTGTTTCATATTTCTCATCTTTGTGTGTCCCCTCAGTAATGTTAGCTTTTTCATGATGCCAAGTACTGTCTGCCGGTCTACCACTATCTTCACCTCCACAGTTTGCACTCTGCTGGCTGACTGCATACCCAACAGCAGCTTTGACATCAGACTGAATAGCCTCCTTCTGCAGTGTGAAGATTCTGTGATCAGCCAGAACTGGAGCTTCAATCCAACAGCAAGACAAAAGTCATCCTTTTCAACTTCAGTCAGAAACGTTGCACCAGAATCATTTCCCACAGCCCCTTTTCTAGCTATATGCAGACCACCCCCTCCACTTTACCCCTCCCCATGCTAGTTGTCCTAGCTCCTGCCTGTATTGGCTCCTGCCTCTCAGTACAGTGCCTCCAGAATCCTGGTCCTTATTTTCAGATTCCTCCACATTCTCACTACACCCTATCTCTGCAATCTTCACCTATCCTAGGCTACAGTGAACAGCGGACTTATTTTGCACCCCATTTTGTTTCACGGTGTGCTGAAGAATTCCATCAGAAGAGCCCCACCCTCAAAACAGAATCACAGAATGGTTACAACACAGAGGAGGCCATTCAGCCCATTGTATCTGCACTTGCTCTCCAAAGCAGCAATTCACCTACTGCCACTCCCCACTTTCTCCCCATAACCCTGGACATTCTTCCTTTTCAGATAATAATCCAATTCCCTCTTGAATGCCTCGATCGACCCTGCCTCCTGCACGCTCTCAGGCAGCGCATTCCAGATCCTAACCACTCACTTTGAAAAAGTTTCTCATGTTGAACATTTTGAATTGTTTCTTTAAATATTTCCCACTGTTCATTTACCTCTGTACCTTTTAGTCTATTTACCCAATTAATTTTAGCGAGTTCTCCCTTCATACCTACGTAATTGACTTTGTCTAAGTTTAAGATTCTTGTTTGTGATTGAAATATGTCACTTTCAAACTTAACATGGAGTTCATCAGTATTATCACTATTTGCCAATGAATCTTTTACTGTGATGTTGATAATTAACCCTGCTTCATTGCACAATGCTAGATCTAAGACAGCTTTATGTCTAGTCAGTGCCACAACAAATTGCTCCAAGAAAGAGTCACAACATTCTTCAAACTCATCTTCTAGACCACTCTTACCAATTTGATTGTCCTAGTCAATGAAGATTAAAATTCCCCATAACTATTACAGTGCCATTGTTACAAGCTCCAATAATTCCTTGTTTAATGATCTGTCCAACAGTATAAAGCTGCTGGGGGCCTATAAACTCTCCCACCAGTGTTTTCTGACTCTTGTTATTCCCAATTTCCACCCATACTGATTCAACTTCATGATCTTATGGGGTCAGATCCTTTCTCACTAATGTCCTTATGTCATCCTTTACTATCAGGGCTATCCTTCCTCCTTTGCCATTCTGTCTGTCTTTCTGAAATATTGTGTACCTTGGAAAATTTATTTCCCAACCTTGGTCACCTTGTAACCATGTCTCTGTAATGGTGATTAGATCAAAATCATTTACCTTTATTTGTGCCACTAGTTCATTTCTATCAAATCTCCTCTCAACTTTCCCTTCTTCAAGGAAAACTGTCCCAACTTCTCCAGTCTATCTACATAACTGAAGTTCCTCATTCCTAGTACCATTCTCGTGAATCTTTTCTCCACTCTCTGCAATACTTTCGCATCTTTCCTAAAATGTGGTGCCCAGAACTGCATGCAGTGCTCCAGTTGAGGCCAAACCAGTATTCCATTTAACTTAACATAATCTCCTTGATTTTGTACTCTGCACCTCTATTAATAAAGCCTGGAATACTGTATGCTTTATTAACTGCTCTCTTAAACTGTCCTGCCCCCTTCAAAGGCTTATATACACCCAGGTCTCTCTGCTCCTGCACCCTCACTATCCTTCCTATCCTTCAGAATCTTCCTTCAAATCTTCAGCTCCCAACATGCCTTCAGACCACATCGCCCTGAACCTTGATTTCTTCCCGAGCTTATTGGGACAGTTTGCTATGTGGAACCGTTACTATATACTGGAATTGTAAGTTGTTGTTGAGCCCTCAGGCAGCCATATCTTTGGGTTATGGCTCTTGACAGGATGTCAGTGATAAGCATAGAGGTGGAGGGACACCTTCAGAAGCTGGAAGAGTTGCTGGGGAATCTGAGTTTTGCTGGAAAAAGACATGTCGAAGCTTTCCACCTTGGACTCATCAGGATACTTCACAAGAATACCAGTATAAGGGGAAACCAAAAACTTATACTGCATGTGAAGAGAGTGTTGATTGGTTGGCAAGTGGGCGTCAACATGTCTGTTTTTTCAGCAATACTCAAGTTCTATACTCCCAAGCGACTATTTGCTAGGGAATCAGTCAGACAACGATGGGTGAAATGTGATTACACATTGGCCTCAGTCTTGCTTGCTAGTTTTTTGACCAACATAGGTCCCAGTTTATTGAAGAAATAACTAGTTTCATGTTTTTTTTGTAAATGAAGGGTTTGAAGAACCAATCTCGGGTGAAACTGAACATTGTGCGATGCCCGCCTGTCACTACGGTGCTAATTAGAAGACCAGACCTTCGCTACCAGCTGGGTTTCAGTGTCCAGAATGGCATTGTAAGTGGAATCATGTCCTTTGGGTTCGGTGAAGGGCCATCTGCACAAAAGAGCAGGAAAGCACTAAGGCTCAATTCTGTGGGAGATGCGCTAGCATTAATCAAGGGATGATAATGGATAGTGATCTTGCATTTTGTCAGGGAGAAAGAAAGACTTGTATTAAATGCTTTTAACAATCGCAGAGCACCTCACAGCCACCGACAATTTGTGCAAAGCTCCCACAAACTGGAGTTATTCTCCTTAGAACAAAGAAAGTTAAGGGGAGGTTTGATAGAAGCATTCAAACTCTTGAAGGGTTTTGATTAAGTAAATAAGGAGAAACTGGTTGCAGTGGCAGGTGGGTTGGTAACCAGAGGAACACAGATTAATGTAATTGGCAAATGAACTAGAGAGGAGATGAGGAAACAATAGGGAATTTGAAGGAAGAAATTGCAGGGTTGGGGTAAGAGCAGGGGGGAGTGGGATTAACTGGATAGCTCTTTCAAACACATGGGTGATAGGCGAAAGGGCATAGAATGCTGCAGCAATGAGAGAAATGACCATATAACTTGTTCAGGTAACGTTTGTTGAGGAATCATTTTTGGCCAGTGCACCAAGGAGAACTCCCCTGCTGCACCCCACAAACTGGACGGCAAATTATTAACTCCAGCTCCTTAATACAAAATATTATTGAAATGTTTCTTAACTCCATTTCCGAGCCTGATTTCCAAATCTCGTCCACATCCTTCTGTATGGCAAACTCTTCAGTCAGCCTTGGACACAGGACAAGGCTTGTGCCAATTGCGTGAGCAAGATTTTGTGCAAAGTGATCTCGTCACATGTGTTCCAGCTTGCTCACATTCCTCGTCTGTGAGCATTTACCAGACGGTTTTTTTTTTCATGAAAACAGCGATGAGGATTCAAGAATTAAATTATCATGTTGCTGTAAGGCAGTGGTTATTTTTGAATTTTATTTGGAAGCGAATTGCATGTCATTCAATATTGAAGCCAGACAAATGGAATTCTTCCAATAACTGACTAAAACCAACTGTCTTTACCCTGAAATAGTACACTGTAATGATGGTCAAGATTTACCATAGATGTCTCGGTGTTTAAGTTGACCTTAAGTGAAGCCTTGAAAAATCCTTCCAAAAATAGGGGCCAACTTATATGCCAAGTATAAAAGTGAACCGTCAGTATGGGAGTGCTTGGCCCCCATCTTCGTAACTCACCACACGGGATCTGCTCTGTGTGGGCATGTCTTAAACTACTGTCTGTCTTTGCAACATGGCCCGAGTCGCCTTGCTTGATCCATTGCACCCAATTATAAGGTACACGATGGGCTGAATGGCCTCCTTCTGTGCTGTTAAAACTCCGAGATCCTGGACCAGTAAGTAAAGCGTCGATTTGTCAGTTGGGAAGATTGGGGCTGGCCACCATTGCAAGGATAGCATGGTGGTGGCTGAAAAAGAGAGGTCAACTTACATGCTGAGCACCTGCAAAAAAAGCTGGGATTTTCCGGCCCTATCATGCCAGGACTCGCCACAGGGGATTCGGCAACCCAGCCAAAAGTCCATTGATGTTTGGCAGGAGCGGATACCCCGGTGACGGGTGGGGTCATAAAATCCCGCCCATCTTGTTTGGGGCTGAAAAGATGCGTCAATTTATACAACGGCTTGACGTGTATGCCACAATCTGCAATAATATTATACGGTACATTCTAAAGGTAGCACACTATAGACATTTGAATGTGAATTAACATTTCCTGCAATATCGCAAAGCCAATGAAATATTTTTGAAGTGTACTCACGGTTGTGATGTTGGAAGCAATTTGTACACAGCAATGTGGTGCTGACCAGGAAGTCTGTTTATGGTGATGCTGATCGGAGGTTATGGAGAATTCACAAGCTCTTCGTTGAAATGGTGACAGTGGGATCTTTTACATCCACCTGAGAGGGCAAAAAGGGCCTCGATTTAAAACCTCTTTTGAAAAATGGGGCCGCCAACAGTGTGGCACACCCTCAGTACTGCACTGAGTCAGCCTAAATCTTGTGCTCAAGTCTCTGGGGTGGGGCTTGAACCCACAACCCCCTGCCTCCTCAGTTGAGGGCATTGGCCACAGCTGACATGTCATAAGGCAGCTGATTCTTGGTCGCTCTTCAAGGTTATTGATGTAAGTTAGGAATAGGCTATCCTCTGTTGGCCACAAAAATGTATGGGGTGCAGGAACCCAAATGAGTTTGGGGTTGGGGGCAGGGGTAACTTGTTAAATGGGAGGCTAGATATATAACTAAGTCTCCAAACCTTTCAAAATAAATTACTGTATGTATCAGTCTGGCTACTTTTAACACATGTATTTTGGGGGGTGTCTGTAGGTGCTAGGCATGGAGTGAATATGCATTGAGTAGCTGTCAGTCATGATCTCTGCAATGCGCTGACATCGTAGAGCAATAGGTTAGGCTGCCTGTGCTTCTTACATAGCCTTACCTTAAACGAGAAGAACTTCACATTATCTAAGCTAAAATTGAAGCTCTCCTGGGGATTACAGAGAGGTGTGCAGGGTTTTTTTTGTTTTGGTGATGATGCACTTCTTATGATGCACTGCAACATTTAAGGGGTAATTTTACAAAACGGAGTTCACAGCTAGGAGGCCGTTCTGTCGGGATTACTTGTTAGGATTCTGGCCACTCACTCCCTGTGATTTCCCACTGATTCCAGTGAGTGGGTGGAACATAATGTGGAGCCTGTGCCCGAATTCCTCAAACTCTTGCTGATTGTCACCCCGTTCTTATAACAGCTCTGCTCTCAAATTTTTGTTGCTTCTCACGCTGTTTTTATAAATCCTTTGACGGCTAGGAGTGCGCTTGCTGACTCTGGTTGGCCGTAGTCCTGAAGGTTTCATCATATGACCCCCACACGCCTGCCGTTGGTCACCCAACACGTCTGAGCCCCACCTTCCTCCAACCAATTGGAAAGCAGATAGACTATTTGTTACCACTGGTTCGATAATTCTTGGCTGTTAGTCAAACAGCCCTTTCTCCTCATTTCCAATAATCTTATAACTAATAAATCAGCACCCTTTTTACCTTTAATAAAAATTGTAGTGCTTGTTTGAAATTTGGCATTCTTGTGTTTGTCCTGATGAGTGCAAGATGAAAAACTTCAGCAACATATCTCTCTCTTCAGCAATATTCCACTTCGGTACTACCAAGCAGCTGTTATCAAATGAGTGTGCAAAAAAGTGGGGGAAGAAAAACACTCTTTCTGGTCTCAACAATTTTTCTCCCATTTCTTTTTGCACAAAGCAGTGTCCAAATTAATCCTCAAACCCTAGAAACTCCAGGCCAAGCCTGGAGAGTTGGTTACCCTCAACAGGAGCTTCATTTTGTCCAGTTACCTGTTTTTGACCATGGCCAAAGCTCCTGATGAAATTGAAGGTACATTTAATGTTTGTGGACTGCATCCCCGTGCAGAGATTAATGACTGCTCTCCAAACAAATTTCAGATCTGTAGCCTTATGCGAGGAGGAATTGCAGAGCGCGGAGGCGTGAGGGTTGGCCATCGAATCATAGAGATCAATGGGCAAAGTGTCGTTGCAACACCTCATGAAAAGATAGTCCACATTCTGTCCAATGCAGTTGGTGAGGTAAGGGTGATCTGTGTATTTCAATCAGTAACTAAGGCAGCTTATGTACTTCCCGCTGTTCTGTTGTTATTCTTTAAGTAATTTAGTTAAGAGTAATCAAAATAAAGAGATTCTGATCGCGACAGAAAATGATTACTGAGTGGTATTGTATCTGGTCACTGCACCTCAGGAAGGAGATATTGGCTTTGGAGGAGGTGCAGTGCAGATTCACCAGAATAATTACAAGGCTAGAAGGGTTAACTTGAGAGGGCAGGCTGCATAGAATCAGCTTGTATTCCCTTCAGTACAGGGGATTAAGGGATTTCTTTTTTTCTATTCGTTCTCGGGATATGGTCTTCACTGGCTGGGCCAGCGTTTATTGCCCATCCCTAATTGCCCTTGAGAAGGTGATGGTGAGCTGCCTTCTTGAACCACTGCAGTCCATGTGATGTAGGTATACCCACAGTGCTGTTAGGGAGGGAGTTCCAGGATTTTGACCCAGCGACAGTGAAGAAGCGGCGATATATTTCCAAGTCAGGATGGTGTGTGGCTTGGAGGGGAACTTCCAGTTGGTGGTGTTCCCATGTGTCTGCTGCCCTTGTCCTTCTAGATGGCAGTGGCCATGGGTTTGGAAGGTGCTGTCAAAGGAACTTTGGTGAATTCCTGCAGTGCATCTTGTAGATGGTACATACTGCTGCTACAGTGCGTTGGTGGTGGAGGGAGTGAATGTTTGTGGAAGGGGTCTCAATCAATCGGGCCGCTTTTCCTGGATGGTGTCAAGCTTCTTGAGTGTTGTTGGAGCTGCACTCATCCAGGCAAGTGGGGAGTATTCCATCACATTCCTGACTTGTGCCTTAGAGATGGTGGGGTAGATTCATAGGCTAGATAGGGAGAAACTATTTCCTCAACTGGGGTAATCCCAAATAATGGGGCTTAATCTTAAAATTGGGGCCTGACAGCTCAGGGGTGATGTCTTGTGCTTCACACAAAGGGGAGTGGAAATCTAGAACTCCCTCCACCCCAAAAAGATGCTGAGGCTGGGGGCCAACTGAAAATTTCAAAACTGAGATTCGTAGATGTTTGTTTGGTAAGGAGATTAAGGGTTACATAACCAAGGCTGGTAGATGGAATTAAGATACAGATCAGCCTTAATCTAATTAAACGATAGGACAGGCTGGAGGTGCTGAATGGTCATCTTCTGCTGCAGTGTCCATGTTTAGTTTTCAGGAGATGTTTTGCCTTTTTTCTTATTCCCCCTCTGGTGGCAGCATGGGTAACTGTGTGAGCAGTTTTCCTTGAGTTTACCTGGCCAATTGCAGCTTAGAATAAATCTTTCCTCTGTTTGGTCCCTGTGGGAAAAGACCCAGAACTCTGTGTAGCAGCTTGCAGCAGCAGTGAAGGGTTTTGTGGATTAAAGAGAGACTGTTTCCATTGGCTGAAGGGTTGATAACCAGAGGCAAAGATTTAAGGTGACTGGCAAAAAGAAAACAAACATCATGCGGGAAAGCTTTCTTTGCACAATAAGTAGCTGTGACCTGGAGTGCATTGCCTGAGAGGATGATGAATACAGATTCAATTTTGATAGGGAGTCGGACAAATATTTGAAGCAGAAAAAGTTGCAAGGATTTAGGGAAAGAGCTGGGGAGCGAAACTAACTGGATCGCACTAGCAAAGAGCCAGTGCTGACTGATGGAATGGCAGCGGCACAGAAGGAGACCATTTGACCCCTCGTGTCAGTGCCAGCTCTTTGCAAGAGCAACCCCATCTCAAAGGGCTTAATGGCTTCCTTCTACGCCATGCTATTCCACGATTTGCACTGATGTGTAATTTGGGACCAAGATCCAAGAGTTTAACCCTATTGAGTTAAGGGAATGTTAGGGCAGCATTCTAGTTGCAGGGTTAGTTTTTAGGTTAGGGATGGGGTATAAGGTAGATGAGGTAATTAACCCCGAGCTCCTGACTGGCATCCATTACCCCATGTGGAAAAGTGAGTGTGTAGACATTGATTAAAGCAACGATCATCTCAGCTGCCATTCTGTGCACAGTTGTATAACTGCTCTGTCCTCACTCTGCAAGCTCAATGACAGTGGTCCCTTAGACCAATGCCCTACTGCCTTCAGCAGGAAAGGAGGAAATTGTAATTCTAAGACAAATATCAATATTGCAGAAGTATTCTTCCTTCACTGCTAATGACTCACAACCTTCAGCTACAAAGGACTACAGTTCCTAGCATGAGTCTACAAGTGTGGCTTAGTGGGTAGCACTCCCTTGCCTTTGAGCCTGAAGTTCATTGGATCAAATCCCAACCTAGACACTTGAGTAAATGAATCCATGTTGACACTCCTAGTGCAGTGCTGAGCAAGAGCTGCACTTCCAGAGATGCCGTTTTTCAGATGAGATGTTAAACAGAGGCTCTGTCTATCCTCTTAGGGAGGTAGAACTCTCCGTGTTCCATGGCATCACCCATTGTGCTGTGATCCAGTTCCATTTCAAGAGGTGTTTGCTGCTAATAAATCCAATTGGGAATTCAGGAGAAACTTCTTTATCCAGAGAGTGGTGAGAATGTGGAATTCGCTACCACAGGAAGTGGTTGAAGCAAACAGATGCATTTAAGTGGAAACTAGATAAGTACGAGCGAGAAATGAATAGGAGGATAGATTAATGGGGTGAGGTGAAGGAGGGAGGTGAGGAGATGTGGAGCATAAATGTCTATGAAACTGTCCAGACTGCTACACCAGAACTTTGAGATCAAAATGGATGTGATGGATAAAAGGGTCATTTTTGGGTTGACAAGCTGTAACAAGTGGACTGCCACAGGAATCAGTGCTGGGGCCTCAACTATTTACAATCCATGTCAATGACTTGGATGAAGGGACCAAATGTATGGTAGTTAAATTTGCTGATGATACAAAGATAGGTCAAAGAGCAAGTTGTGAAGAGGACAAAAGGACTCTGCAAAGGGATATAGGTTAAGTGAGTGGGCAGAAATGTGACAGATGGAGTATAATGTGGGAAAATGTGAGGTTATTTACTTTGGCAGGAAGAATAGGAAAGCAGCATATTATTTAAATGGAGAGAGACTGCAGAGCTCTGCAGTACAGAGGGACCTGGGTGTCCTGGAACATGAATCACAGGAAGTTAGTATGCAGGCACAGCAAGTGATTAGGAAGGCAAGTGGAATGTTTGAATCTATTGCAAGGTGAATGAAATATAAAAGTAGAGAAGTGTTACTATAGTTGTACAGGGTCTTGGTGAAACAACACCTAGCGTACTGTGTACAGTTTTGGTCTCCTTACTTAAGAAAGGATATAATTACATTTAAAGTGGTTTAAAGAAGAATTGCGTAACTGATTCCTGGGATGAAGGGGTTATCTTATGAGGAAAGGTTGGGGCTGTATCTATTGGAGTTTAGAAGAATGAGAGGTGGCCTTACTGAAACATGAAATCCTGAGGAGACTTGACAGGGTGGATACTGAGAGAATGTTTCCTCTTGTGGGAGAGACTAGAATGAGGGGGCACAGTTTAAAGATAAGGGGTTTCCCATTTAAGACAGATAAGAAATTTTTTCTGAGAGGCTCGCTAGACTGTGGAATTTTCTTCCCCAGAGAGCGCTGAGGCAGGGTCATTGAATATTTTGGAGGTTGAGTTTGATAAATTCTCGATTAACAAGTGTGTCAGAAGTTCTCTGGAGTAGATAGGAAAGTAGAGTTAAGGCCACAATCAGATCTGCCGCAATCTTATCAAATGACGGAGCAGGCTCGAGGGGCTAAATGGCCTACTCGTGCTCCTAATTGGTGCATTCATATGTATGCATGTTTGCAGCAATTGGAGTTGAAGACAATTGGTCTGTTCCCAGGCAGAACATTGTGTGAGCTGTGGGCCTAATGTGAATCAAGCTTAGGATGCAAAGGGAAACTAGGAGTCAATTGACACTGCCGCTGATTCTGGGGTGAAATGTTTATCCCACCTCCTGATTCCAGTTCTTCAAGACAGTCCCAGTCCGAGACTCTGCATCCTGAAACAGGAATGATCACGCATTAAAGAAATGGTCAAGCTAAAAGAACAACTGAAAGATTGGGGGGGTGTGTTGAAAAGTGACCTTTCATTTTGTCACCTTGCCCATTCCATGTAGCGTGATTCTGTCATGTGGCATGTGTGCATTCTATTTCTTTAAAGCGTTGATGACATCTCATTACAGCTTTGGAAAGACTGAGAATGTGGCATGATGCATTTTGATAGGACAATTTGTGATGTAGATTAGGGAAAAGAAAGGGAAAAAAATGCCCTTGGATTGTGAAGGTGTGAGAGAGAGGGAGTGTGGCTGGGTATATGTATGGCTGGGGGTGTGAGTGCATGTACAGAGTGTGAATGAACTTATGGTTGTTGATATGAATGTCAGTTTTGGTGAATCCTGTTTAATTAAATGTGGCCTGCCCTGTTGTTGTTGCAGCTAGTAACAGGTTTTCCTGTTGAAAATTGCCTCGGTTTCTTTTCTTTATTCATTCACGGGACGTGGGCTTCACTGGCTGGACCAACCTTTATTGCCCATCCCTAATTGCCCTTGAGAAGGTGGTGGTGAGCTGCCTTCTTGAACTGCTGCAGTCTATGTGGTGTAGGTACACCCACAGTGCTTTTAGGGAGGGAGTTTCAGGATTTTGACCCAGCGACAGTGAAGGAACGGTGATATATTTCCAAGACAGGGTGGTGAGTGACTTGGAAGGGAACTTGCAGGTGGTAGTGTTTCCATGTGTCTGCTGCCCTTGTCCTTCTAGGTGGTAGAGGTCACGGGTTTGGAAGGTGCTGTCGAAGGAGCCTGGGTGAGTTGATCTGCCTTGCATTGTTGCTGCTTATAAAATAATAAATCCTTTGCTCTGTTGCAGAAATGTCTTCTGAAGTGATTTATCTCTTTATAATAATTTAACAAATTATATAGAATTCAATGTAATGTGACAAATGATTGCCTGTGCTTGGTGAGAGTATTGATTAATCAATAAAGAAATTTGAAGAGAGAGAGATTTGATGAGTTGTATGCTACATTTCATTTGAGAGATTTTACAAGCTTAATAAATGTGGCTATTTATTAAATTTGCCAAATAGTTTTAAAACTGCAATGAGGCAAATGCCACCATATTACTCATCAAGGACTGGTGGTAGATTTTGCAATGGCTGAAGAGTAATTTCATGAGTTTAAAATTAATTGACCAACCAGGGATTCACCATCTGCTGTTCTGAATGTGTTACTGAACTACTTACTAAGAGTGAAGATGGTGAGGAACTGTTGAAGGCCTGGGGGATGTAACCTCACCAATGTGACTTATGTAAGATTCCAACTAATCCAATGTTCTCCTGGCCAGCCTCTCATCTTCCACATGCCATAAACCTCAGCTCATCATAACCTCTGCTACCCTAACTTGCAAAGATCCAGTTCACCCTTGTTTTTTTTTCCCTTTATTCTTTGATGGGATGTGGGCATTGCTGGCAAGGCCAGCATTTATTGCCCATCCTTAGTTGCCCTTGAACTGAGGGGCTCCCCTTGTGCTCACTGACCTACATTGGCACTGGGTCCAGCAATGTCTCAGATTTTAAGTTTTCATCTGTGTGTTCAATTCACTCCATGGCTTTCGTCTCTCCCCATCTCTGTAACCTCCTCTACCCCTACACACCTCCAAGCGTTCTGCACTCCATCAGCCTGGCCTTTTTCTTGTTCACAATTTTCATCACTGCACCATTGCCAACTGTGCCTTCAGCCGCCAAAGCCCTAAGCTCTGGAATTTCTTCCCTAAACCTCTCTGCCTCTCTACCTCTCTTTGCTCCTTTAAGATGCTCATGAAATCTATCATCTTCACCAAGCTTTTGGTCACCTGTCCTAATATGTCCTTATGTGGCTCAGTGTCAAATTTCGATTGTTTTAAAAAAGTAAGTGAAGGAAAATACATCAGTGCTCATGCCAGTCAGCCTGGTTTTTATCAGTATGAACAACTTACATTTATATAGCGCCCCAAGGCCATTCACAGGAGCATTATGAAAGAAAATTTGACTCCATGTTGGGCAGCTTTGGTGTTTCTGTTCTGGAGATGAACCTCATCTCCCTAAAGCTGAAATTTGGCAGTGGGATGTGGGAGTCAGGGAACTGAATTATGTTTGATTTTATTTTCTAAGTAACTTGCTGTTGTTGTTGGTAAACATCACATGCTCCCATTGAATCCAGAGGATGGGGTAGGGTAATTGCTGGTGGAATTTCTCTAGCTCTCTAATGTGTCACTGATGCACAGTCCAGGTCTCACTGCAGTGCAGGAACCTCATGACGACAACTGCTCTGTACACTAGGACTTTTGTTGACTTGCGGAGGTCTTTGTTGTCAAACACTCACTGCTGTAGTTTGTAGAAGGCTGAGCTGGCGCTGCTGCTCCAGTGTTCGATCTCCTCGCCAATGGTGGCCTTTTGAGAGAGATGACTGCTGAGGTATGAGAAGTGCTCAACATATTCCAGACTCTCTCCCTCAACACTAATGGGAGGTGGAATATTTGATTGATCAGGTGTGGGTTTTGTTCTGGCAATATTGAAGGACAGACTGAGTATCTTGCACGCTGAATTGAAGAGATCGAGAGTGGTTTGCAAACCTGGTGCAGAGTGGGCACTGACACTGCGGTCACCTGCAAACTGTAGGTCCTTTAGGCCTATGGTGGTCAGTTTAGGTTTGGCACAAAGGCGACTGAGGTTAAAGAGTTTTCCATCTAGGTGATATTTAATACTCTTATTAGAAGACAGTTGACCTTTGATGAGGTGAATAGTCACTGTCAGGTAAATGGTAAATAGTATGGGGACTATCACACAGCCTTGCTTGACACCGCCCCAGATTTTGAAGGCATCTATCATCGGCTACCACATGATTAAATATCACATAATTAAAATGATCATGATCACATGATTTAAAGGGGAATGGCAGCATAGTGGTTGTGTTATTGGACTAGGATTCCAGAGGCCCGGATTAACGATTGGGAGACAAGAGTTTAAATCCCATCAAAGCCGCTGGGAAATAAACAAACCTGGAATAGAGCTAACGTTCGTGATGGTGATCACCACGAAACTACCGGAGTGTTGTAAAAACCCATCTGGTTCATTAGTGTCCTTTAGGGAAGGAAATCTGCCGTCCTTACCTGGTCTGGCCTACATGTGACTCCAGACCCACAGCAATGTGGTTGACTCTTAACTGCCAAACAAGCCACTCAGTTGTACTCATGAAGCCAGCTCACCACCGCCTTTGCGAGGGCAATTAGAGATAGGCAATAAATGCTGGCCTTGCCTGCGAATGAAATATATAAAATTTCCAGTTGGAAACCCTAAACCTGTGTTTCTAAAGGCAAATTTAGTTGTTATATTTATTCATCCTGTACATTGAGGGAGTGAAGCCCTTCCTGTAAAATAATTCAAGAGGTTGTTTTGTGAGAGTCCAAAATAGTTGTATCAAGAGTTGCTACCTAAATCTTCCACTGTGGGGCTGAACAGAGTAGATGATGCCAGAAATATCCATGACGTTATCGCGTATAAACTTAGGACCAGGTTGTAGCTATAATGTGATTGGAGCTGGTCCCTAGAGTGCACTCAGTAAATGTAATTAGCTCTCCGATCAGTTACACCAACGTGCCCTTGAAGTTACCTTGGTTTATTCAAAAAAACGATTCCACAGTCTAAGGCGAATGTCAAGTTGGTCATTTAACTTTCCCATTAGACGAGATGGAAACTGTATGTCAGCCTCTTCACGGGTTTTATCACCTCTTATTAATAAATCCTTTCTTCTAATGTAATTGGGAGAAACATTAACCTTTGAGCACCAGCAGCAAATTGTCACCCACTGAAGTTGACTCTAACATTCTCATGATATTAGCATCTGCAAAAAGCCTTGAATATGAAAAATTTGCGGTAGCAATAAAGAGAGAGACTTTCCATTTCCATTGCACCGTTCACAAACACAGATTCCCAAACACTTTACAGTCAATAAAGCATTTTTGTAGTGTAGTTATTATTGCAGTGTAGGAAACGTGACAGCCAATTTGCACACAGCAAGCTCCCACAATCAGCGCTGTGTTAATGACCCGATCATTTGTTTATAGTGATGTTGGTTGAGGGATAAATGTTGGCCAGGGCACCAGGGAGAACTGCCCCTGTTCTTCTTCAGCATTGTACCACAGGATCTTTTGCGCCCACCTGAGGTGGCAGATGGGGCCTCGGTTTGACAGCTCATCTACAAAACAGCACCGCTGACAATGCAACATTCTGTCAGCACTGTGCTTGAGTTATTAGCCTGAACCTTTGTGCTCGGACCATGAAGTAGTGTAAATGCTGGGTAAGGTACACCACAGAGCAATTGACATAGTCAAATTATAGCCTCAAATGGTCAGATATTTGTCCCTTTTTCAATGCATTTTTATTTTGCTGCATGAAATCAATTAGAACCTGTATTGCCATTAATACATAACTCAATGTTCATGGCATATCCATGCTGTTAGCATTCACTGTCATTACTGTCCTGAAACTGGCAGAAACTTCTGAAGTCTGCACACAGGCAGTTAAACACACCTCTATTAAATATCCCCTTAGCCTTCTCTGTTGAAAAGAGAACAGTCCCAGCTTCTCCCGTCTCGCCATTTCTCATCCCTGGTACCATTCTAGTAACTCTCTGTAAGGCCTTGATATCTTCCTATTGTCTTGGGCCTGAAGTTTAACAGACTGCTCCAGCTCAGGCCTGTAACCACTGATTTTAATGGTTTAGCATAGCTACCTTGTTTTTGTACTCTACATCTCTGTTTATAAAACTATTTTATAGTGAGTAACTCACCACCTGACTCCCCAAAGCCTGTCTACAAGGCACAAGCCAGGAGTGTGATGGAATACTCCCCACTTGCCTGGCTGAATGCAGCTCCCACAACACTCAAGAAGCTCAACACCATCCAGGGCAATGCAGCCTGCTTGATTGGCACCCCATCCACAAACATTCACTCCCTCCACCACTGATGCACAGTAGCAGCAGTGCGTACCATCTACAAGATGCACTGCAGCAACTCACCAAGGCTCCTTTGGCAGTGCCTTCCAAACCCTTGACCACTACTATCTAGAAGGACAAGGGCAGCAGACACATGGGAACACCACCACCTGGAAGTTCCCCTCCAAGCCACACATGATCCTGACTTGGAAAGCCGTTTCTTCACTGTCGCTGGGTCAAAATCCTGGAACTCCCTTCTTAACAGCACTGTGGGTGTACCTACACCACAGGGACTGCAGCGGTTCAATAAGGCAGCTCACCACCACCTTCTCAAGGGCAACTAGGGGTGACCTTGCCAGAGACTCTCAAATCCTATGAGAGAATAAATGTAAAAAAATTTCTATATGCTATTTTTTATTAGCCTTATCAGCTTATCTTGCCACTTTGAAAGATTTGATTATATGAACCACCAAGTCTCTGTGTTCCTGCATTTCCATTAAAATTGCACCCTTCAGCTTAAATTACCTCTCTTCATTCTCCTTCCAAAATGCATCACATCACACTTCTCTGTGTTAAGTTTCATTTGCCATGTGTCTGCGTTATCCACAGATTCCTATTTCCCTGTCAGTGGTTATAATTGACACTGCTGTGAACTGTAATGTGTGCTGACGTCAGCAGATTGAATTTCCTTCTGCTTGTGTATAGTCGTGTGAACAAATGCAAATTGACCCTGAGCAGTTGTGTCTACGTAGGGGTAAAATGACTGTCCCTACACCCTGAGAGAGAGGAGGGGAAAGGGGAGTTTGTAAGAGGAACTGGTGTGCTATTTTATTAACTTTTTTTTTTGTAAAAAGAAGAAACAGCATTTTTGAGAACATTATTGCAACTACAATCATGAATCCATCTTGTTCCTCATGGTTATGGCAGCAATATAAATATGGTGCATAATGTGACTTTTATTGTTAGAAAATATAAGTTTAGATTTAAATAGCAGACATTGCAGTGAAGATAGAATTTACAGCACAGAAACAGGCCATTTGGCCCAACATGAACTCCCTCCCTCTCTACTTCATCTCCCTCTATAACCATTTCCTTCTATTCCTTTCTCCTTGTTTTCCAGTTTCTTTTTAAACACATTTCACCTCAATCCCACTCCACATTCTGACCACTTCTCTTGAGTGAAGAAGCTCCTCTTTAACTTCTTCGTGACTACAGCATCTTATACTGATGGTCCCTAGTTTTGGTCTCCCCTCAAGTGTTAACATCTTCTTTATATCTATCCTACCCAACACGTCATAATCTTAAAGAATTCTATGGGGTCACCCCCTCAGCCCTCCCTTTCCTAGAGAAGAAAGAAAATAAGTGTTTTTTTTTTAGAAAAAGGAATACAAAGGTTGACATTGCTGGTAGGAACCTTCATCAGAACTGAGTTAAAATTCTCAACCCTGTTTTCAATCTCTCCATGACCTCACCCCCTCCTATTTCTATATCTTTCACCAGCCTACAAATCTCCGAGATCCCCGCGCTCCTCCAATTCTGGACTCTTGAGTGTCCCCAATTTTAGCTGCTTCATCATTGGTGGCCATAAACTCTGAAATTTCCTCCCTGCCTCTCTCTGCTCCTTTAAGACGCTCCTTAAAACTCCTCTCCCCTGTCCTTATATCTCCTTACTTGGCTCGGTGTCAAATTTTGGCTGATTATATTCCTGTGAAACAGTTTGGGACGTTTTACTACATCAGTGTGGGTGTTACATAAATGAAAGTTGTTCTAGGTTCTGTCTTGATCTTTTCCTTCAGCACTGACTGATCTGCTGTGATTTCCAGCCTATCCATGTTGTTTGCGATCAGGGAAGAAAATTTATTTTGACAATGTATCTTATTAGATGTCACTGTTCTAGGAATACATTTAAGGTAAGCCCTCATTCTCTGGGCACAGGATATGTAGAAAATTCTGCTGATCTTCCTCTCTTCTGCCCTAGATTCACATGAAGACAATGCCAGCTGCCATGTACAGACTGCTGACTGCGCAAGAACAGCCAGTTTACATCTGAAAGGGGCTGTCACCATGACCCAGTGTGCAAAGTGGATATGTCTGTGTGGTTTGGTTGTGTTAATCATTGCTGTGTTCCTGCAGTAGCAGGAACAATGATATTTTTAATTTAAACATGCTTTGTTTGACAAAACAAAATTTGTTGAGAAATCTTTGATGCCTTTCAGAGAAGCAGCGTTGTGTGATTTATATAGAAATGAACGTAAATATATTCCCATGGGCTTCTCCTCAGTTAATTCTCAATTAGGCAAAATAACTGGGCACCCATCTAGTTTGATGTTATTTAAGAGAGGACCTTTCACAGTAACCATTTCAACACAGGTGATGGTGTCATTGGGAAATGTGTTTTAAGCTTAAAGAACTGATAAAGAGCATTTAAAAAGTTACGATACTTGTTTTACAGAGCAGGCTATGCTAACAACTGCTCAGAAATATCCAAATTTTCATTCCTAACTTTTAGTTTAAAAAAAATTCCAGAATTGTTTCCCGTTACTTCTGTGAGACATTCCACACGCATATGACATGTTAAATTTAAAACAGTTGTTATTTTAACAATCTTAACTGATTCTGAGTTTTTTTTCCCCTTTCATTTCAATACTTTTAAAGCCCATTTTACTGACACTCCATGTGGAGCTGTGATCATTCCTTTGACTCCAGTTTATAAAGCAAAAAGCTTGATGGCATAATTATCTTTATTAATATTAACAAATCTGTAGCTGAGATTGTAAAACAGGGAACACTATTTTATACTCATGTCTGCTTTTTTCTTTAAGCATAAAAATAAGCAAAGAGAGGGATATATCTCTCCCCCCATCCCCCCCACCCCCCCAAATATGTTTACATAATTCCTTTATCTATAACTGCTGTGTTGTGAAACTTAATTTAGAACTCCATTGGCACACACTAGTTAAATTAATGTTTGATTTTGCAATGTTAAGGTGAGGGAGGAAAGAATGATTTAGAACAGAGGTTTATTGAGTGACATTAAAATGCGATACTGTGAGTAACATGTTAGCGTCAGACATTCAACACATTTTGCAGACTAAACCCTCATTAATAAATTTACGAGACAGTGGATATGGGCATCTAATTCAGTGCAGGGTTAGGATTTTACACTCAGGCCCAAGTAAGGAAATAATTAGGAGACAAATTCTTTGAGCCATTATTTCACCTTGAGTACGATGCTTTTTTTTAACTTGAAACGCTTCAAATTTACACAAGGAAAGACCGGGCTCCATTTAAATTTATTTTTAAAATGTAATTAAACGACCGTGCAGTACTGTGGGATCGATTGCAGCCTGCTTTACAGTGCCATGTCCTGTAGGGGTAGGGGGGGAGCCTGCGCTTCAAGATCTTAACTTTGTCCTCATCATGTAGAAATGTTAAGTGGCTAGGCAGCTCCCTGGAAAAAGTGACTTTGAGTTGAACAAGGTGTTTGCTCACAGCATGGAATCAGAATCTTATTCCATACAGCAATTCGATGCAAAGATAGGTTTAGCTTTAGGTGGGCAGTAATTGCTGGGTAAATAAAACTTCCGGATTCATTTCTGTTTCACTGATGTGTGACGAGTAGGACTCGTTAACCTGCCCCTATTAGTTTCGCAAACACTGATAGGAGTTTCATTCCCATCCTTAGGAAATAAGTTCATTGAGAGCAGAAATGAATCTCCTGAAATTATCGGGGTTCAGCCCTGCTTCAGACCAACAATGCGATTCCCCTGTTTACATGCAAAACAAAAATGTTAACCTCACCTATACCTGTACAACTCTGTAGCATCATTACTTGAAGTAATTATAATGGCGTGGCACAGACTAATGGGTTTCAGTCATTCAGTGACTCATGTGTTAATATTTATAATCAAATGCGTGCAGCTGCCGATGTGAACTTAATGTAAATACAGCTCTAGAATATAACTTTTTTTGTCATGTGGTGCAATAGAAAATAATGTAAAACATCAGGAAGTTATAATGCTGCAGTGTAACAAAGTTGTTCCTTGTAAACTTACATTAACTAATGTGTGTCTGCTATTATGATTGTTGGAATTATGCACTTCTTATGAATGTTGTTCCTATTCCAGTATTTTTTTTGTCGTAAGTTCAGATTTTTTTTTTTGGTGTTTATAATACAATGTTTATTTATTTATTTTACTATTAAGGATATATTTTGGCGGGGTGGGGGGGGAAGGGGGAAAGGGAAAATAGCAATATGTTTAATGATTTACACATTCCTTAACCCTTTTTCCACAAAGTTGAAAACAAAAAAGAATTACTCAGACGTGTTGTGATGGCCTAGATATCGGCACTCTCTTTTTGAATGAAGCTAATTCTTCAGAAGCTGAGTTTGACCATGCATCAGTGGAAAATTGCAACCAGGTTTACTGTTTTCAAAAAAGAGGGCTGAGGGGAGGCAGGGGGAGGTTTTTGCTGCAGTGGGTCGATGTTAACTCTTGGGGCAGATCAACCGGGCCTGGTGATGGGGAGTGAAGCGGTTGAGACCCATTTTGAGGCCCCCTTTAAAATTGGAACTGGGAAAGGTGGGGTGCCAGGCTGATGCTGGAACAACGCTCAATAGATTCAGGTTGGTGGGGGAGGGGAGGGGTCTTGGGCCTGCAGCAAAGGCCCAGATGGTTTCGAATGGGGCCTAAAGGAGCATGTAACCTTCCTGCCACCTCTTCGCCCTCGTTGCCAGTGAATCTAGTCTGGGAACCGACCCACCAGTTTCACTGTGAAATAGCAACTGGGGTCCCACATACGGTATAAGACTCTGATCGTGTATGAAAGGGGACCTGTCGGCTGAAACAGGCAGGCTGGCTGACCAGGGTGGGGGGGAGGGGGGCCTTCTGACAAGGCAATGTATCTTTAACTGCCGAAGTTGTCAACACTCCAGGAACGCTCTGGATACTCTCAAAATTCAAAGGTTAGTCTCCAGGATGCTGCTGCAAGTGAAAAATCATCAAGTGGGGGGAGTTGGGGCATTAAAAAAAAGGCTTGTTTTTTACATTTTCTTTGAATGACTTAGTTATAAAAAATCTTTGGAGATTGGGAGATTGTTTGACAGGGTGGACCGAGGGGCTGTGGATGAAGCCCTCCAGGAATACCAAATTGACAACCCACAAACCAGATTGATTTCAGAGAGTTACAGTCGACCCCAAAGAGTTTAGAAGTGACTGAGCAGAACAGATTAGCAGCGTTCTTTGTGTCCTATTGAAACCTAACTTAATTTCAGAGAAAATAAAACTGCTGGCTCATATATAGTGACAGAAATATATATATATATATATAGTTATTGTTACATTTCATTTTGACGATACAAAACAAATGAGACAGAAAGAGGAAAAGAAACTTTGAAAAAGTTAGTCTCCATTCCCTTTCCTCTCCCTCCTTTGAAAGTATGTTGGGCGAGATATACAAGAGTGACAGTCGATAACAAGAAACCGCACTGAATGTGCAGCGAATGCACAGAGAGTGAGTGATGGCATTCTATCAGTCCAATTTAGAACAGTAATACAGTTTCACAAACATAAACAGAGGGTTCTGGAAAATGCTCAGCAGGTCAGACAGCATCTGTAGAGAGAGAGGAGCAGAGTTTACGTTAAGGGTTGATGACCCTAACTGGAAGAAATTAATCCAGCACTTTCTGTTTTTAATTCGGGATTCCAGCATCCGCAGTGTGTTTTGCTTTCGTTTCGATGTATTCCTCCTGGCTTACTTCCACTGTAGCATTAAACCAGTGCGTGATACAGCCGGGGGTGGGGTGGGATCGGGTTTGGTTTCAGGCAAAGTGCTTTGGAAATGGGCCAATAAAGCATTATTTCATTTCAGTCCAAAGATTGAGGTGTAGTTTTAAAAAAAAAGAAATGGTATCATACAACCACACTGAGCTGATCTATAGACACTGTAATCCATTAGCAGAGAGTGAAGAGGCCTGAAATCCCAGGAGTTAGCTGATGAACATCCTGGACTGGTTCATCATGAACTCCATGTCTCTACTGTGACTGACATTTCCACATGTTGCCTCTCTGTAGCTGCTGTGCTGTGTGTTGCATGTATTTACCTCTGTAACCGATTGTGTCCTGGCACTTTAGATGCAGGGCACGTGTCTCGCAAATCTGACCAATAAAATCTACCAGAAACAAATGAGTTTGCCATCTTAATTTATAAAGGCAACGAATTTTTTGTTGAGGTGACAGAACATTAAAGCTCATGGAACTGCTGATTGCATGACTGTTGAAAACAATGGAGTCTGTGTTTCACTCGTATGCAAGCCTTGCTAGCACATGCAGGGGAACTCAACAATCTTTCACAGCTACTGATTGGGGGCTGCAATTTACTGAAACCACAATTTAATTTCTTGTCTCACTTTCTTTGTTGCATTTTCGATCTAGGGTACAGTCCCGAGAGGGCAGGGGGCTTTGGTTGGGATCTAGTTCCAGTGGGGGGAAGGGGGAGTGCTGGTGGTGGGTTGGGTTTGGGGTGTAGTCCCACTGTATTGGTGTCCAGTCCCAAAGGGATTGGCAAACAGTCCTGGGGAGATTGGGTACAATCTTGGAGTATTGGGGTGCAGTTTGAGGTACCATCTTGGAGTACTGGGTCCCAGTCTGAGGGTAATGGAGTTCCGACTGGGGTCATCGAGGTACATTCTTGGACTGTTGGGTACAGTCCTGGGGGATTGTTTTCAGCAAGTGTCTGTGCACAAGACCTAGTTTGGAGATGCCTGTAGTTTGCTGTGGTGATTTAAGTGTGCGTTTCACATCGAGCAACTGTTGGTACTTGAAGCATGACAGTAGTGTGAATGAACTCTTCATTATTTGGAACATGTTGGTGATTCTTGGACCTTGCAATTTTTTTTTAAGAAAAGCTTTGAAGTGATTCTGCAGCCAGTCCTCTTGGACACCTAGCCAAGCGGACCCTAAATATCCCATCAACATTCAGACATTAGTTCTGTATTATTTTATTTTTAGAAACATTTTCTCAATGTTAAATCCAATAATCCCTTCCCACCACAGAAATAACACCCATGGAAGGTGTTAAAAAAATCATAGAACCATTACCCAAGTTTCAAATGCAAACGTTACGTTTGGAAGCAAATAGGTGACTTAAATCAGGACCAAATCCAGTTAGATATAAAAATCTATGTGTAAATACCAACCTTTTTATCTGTTTACAACAATCTTGTCTTCAGTCATAGATTGACTAGCTGCCAATTCAACCATGTAACTAGTAACTTTGATTCCTCCTTTTACTAGTGCCTGTTTAGTTTGTTTGGGTGTATTTTCAAAAACCTCCCTTATAAATATTTTAATGTAATTTATTGGACCAAATCAGATCCAACCAATTATTGATTGTGTGTTCCTACAGCTACAATAATTGGGAATGGGAGTTGGACACTTAAACAGGATTGAAGCCCTAGTTAAATATACAAATACCTCAATTTCATAGAAGAAAATAGAAAGTACAGCACAGAAACAAGCCATTCAGGTAACTGGTCCACATTGATGTTTGTGCTCCCCACACATCTCATCCCACTCTCTCCTATTCATCTTGTCCTATCAGCACATCCTTCTATTCTTTTCTCCCTTATGGTTCATCTAGCTTCCCCTAAATGTATCAATGCTCTTTACCTCAAAACGTTTGATGTAGCAGCAGGTTCCAAATTCTCACCAGCTCTGGCCCATATTAAAGTATCAATGAAATATACGGAACATGTTGACGCCACTGTTCATTAGTTTTCCCAAGGATGTCATTTCACAATGCGCTGAGCTTAATGTCACTCCCGAATGCAACAAGTCACGGCCAATGTTATTAGGAGAAAATGTTGCAAAATTTCGCTTGAGGAACTGAATGACACAGTGAGCTAGTGCACTATTTTGGAGTTATAGCGATGTACTGAAATCCACCATTCTCTCTGCATAAAGAAAGTTGATCATCAATGAGGAACCTTAGTCCTGCAGTTCGTTTTTTTTCTTTCATGAGATGTGGGTGTCACTGGCCAGGCCAGTATTTGTTGCCCATCCCTAATGGTCCTTGAGCTTAGTGGCTTCACAGGACCATTGCAAAATAGTCAACTATGGTTCTGGAGTCACATGTAGGCCAGCAGATTTCCTTCCCTAAAGGACTTTAGTGAACCAGATAGGTTTTTTTATGGCAATTGATGATAGGTTCATGGTCACCATTGTGGAGACAATCCTTTTAATTCCAGATTTATTAATTGAATTTAAATTCCAGCAGCTGCTGTGGTGGTGGTGGGATTTGAACTCATGTCCCCAGAGCATTAGCCTGGGCTTCTGAATTACTCAACCAGTGACATTACCACTATGTCACTGTCTCCCCTATGCAATGTAAGTAAAATTCCATTGGTACAGACAGACAAGTTGTTCTTGAGGTGGGTTAAGGCAGAATACTGTCTGTGTCATACAATATATGCAGCAATATCATGAACTAGCTTGTAGGGAATAAATATACAGTTTGCTGCATGAGTGATGTTGGAAAACTTCCTCTATGTTGGGGAAGAGCAGATGCTGCTTTCAGTACAATTACAAGCACGTGTGCTTGTCCACGGTAAGAAATAACTTGCATTTATACAGCGCCTTTCACGACTGCTGAGTGATCCAAAGTGTGTTACAGTCCTTCACCTCTATCAGGTAATCCTGCATCCTGAAAATGGCCCCAGTCTGTTCAATATTTCCTTTTATTATCTCTTATAAATTTGAAGAGCTTGCATTTATATAGCACCTTTCATGACCTCAGGCCATGTTAACAGCCAATGGATTGTAGTTACTGTTGTAGGAAACCTGACAGCCAATTTGCCTTTAGCAACTTCCTAGCAACAACAGTGTTGATCTGTTTTAGTGATGTTGGTTGAGGGATAAATATTGCTGCTCTTCGAAATGGTAACAATGGGATCCTTTTATATCTGCCTGAGAGGGCAGATAGGACCTTGGTTGAACATCTCATCCAAAAGGCAGCACCTCTGACAGTGCAGCACTCGCTCAGCAGGGCATGGAGAGTCTCAGCCCAGTCTTTGGAGTGGGACTTAAACCCACAACCTTCGGACTCAGGAGTAAGAGTACTTCTCACTGAGGCACAACTGGCACAGTTATAAACAATTTATCATTGAGCAAGGAACAGATATACAGCAGTGACATTGGAAATTTTCACCATTGTTGGGCGAGATCAGGCACTACTTTTTGTGTAATTTACAGGCATCTATAGGTCGCCATAGTAGATTGATAACTGTGTTGAGGTGTTTGTGTCACACTGCATTGTGTTACAGTCCTAAGGAACAGGAATAAGCTGCAGGGTTTTATTTTTATATATAATCTATATTTTTCTCTATACATATATAACATTAAAGATTAAAATTCCACTAATTCATTTGTTAAATTTTAAACAAAACAGTACTACAAAATGCAAAGGACATGTAATTCTGAGCAACACAATAAGAAACAAAGGGAAAACATTAGTGTTAAACCTGTTCTCATGTTACTGCCTTGCTTTGCCTGGCCTGGCAATTCCTCATTTGCTGTTTTTAAATAAAGTGCCCTTTGACTTGATTAGACCTAAGGAACAGGTATTGAGAAGTAGATTTCTCTTTAATGAACCAGGGCGGTTAGGGAGTCATCAGGATTGTTGGCTTACCAGAGACATGAGATGCTTTTGAACACCATGACATTTTACAATATAAAGGACAAATTTCATCATTTTCCATTGAACTAAGCACATTTTGAGCAGTTTTTCACTGAATCTCCTAAGCTATATTTGCATAGTTTGTTCTCCAACATGTTAGGTATGGTTCTATGTCAGTCTTCCCCTTTCCTCACATTGCACTCTCATCCTTAGACTTATTCCCTTCCAGGCATTATTAGTTGCTGGTGTGAAGCTGCATCCTGGCTCAAATTGCACTCTTGAAATGTCCTGCGTATTTAAAGCACAGTCTCTTGTATCACGCCGATCAGACTGTGGGGCCTCTCCTGATGGCTTTTGTGCTCTCTGCTTCTGTCTCCCATCTCTGACTCAGCATCAGCAAATGTGCTCAGGTCTCCGCAACTCTGAAGATGGAGTAGTCGCGCGTGGCCTTGTGTCTGAGGTGTCTCCCTGCTCAAGGTGCTGTGTTCGGAGCTGCTGGTGATCGCCTATCCGGAAAGAAAAACAGATAATGCTCTTATGATTGTGCTGCGCTCAATGTGATTTCAAATCTCACCATGGCAGCTGGTGGAATTTAAATTCAATTCATAAATCAGAAATATAAAAGCTAGTCTCAGTAATGGTGTCCGTGAAACTATCATTGATTGTTGTAAAAAAAAACCATCTGGTTCACTAATGTCCTTTTGGGAAGGAAATCTGCCACCCTTACCTGGTCTGGCCTACATGTAACTCCAAACCCACAGTAATGGGGTTGACTCTTAACTGCCCTCTGAAATGGCCTAGCAAGTCACTCAGTTCAAGGGCAATTAGGGATGGGCAACAAATGCTGGCCCTGCCAGCGATACCCACATCTCATGAAAGAATTTTTAAAATTACTGTCAGCTTGTCTAGAATCCATCAGAAGAAAATATATTTTACATCAAATTTCAGAGCACAGCAACAGGTATTCCTTTCTTCCTCAGTACTATCTTGAGGCCTTTTATGTTCACCTCAAAGGGCACATGGGTCCTTGATTTAATGTCTTATCCAAAAGACGGTACCTCAGACAGTACTGCACCTCGGACAGTACAGCACCTGGAGTTTCATTCTAGATTTTGGGTTCAAGTCCCTGCAGTGGGATTTGAACTCACAATTTTCTGGCTAAGTCTTTCTGTTGTTCCCTCAGACTCTCCTGCATCCCCAATTAGTTTGACATCATCTGCCAATCTAACTAATTTCCGCTGTGCGTCTGAATCCTCCTTGTCCTGATAGATCCTGCAGTGGCTCAGAAACACTAACAAGACAGAGAGAGAAATTTAACACAGTTGCGATGAGTGCCTCGTACCTGATCGAGTATGTTGGCGCTTGCCACTGCCTCTTCCATGTGTTCCTCATCGGACTGCAAAACTGATCGAATATTTTCTACCAGTTCCTGCACCTCAGGGGTCATTGTGCATGATGAGTGCTCCAAGAAGCTAGCAACCAATAACTTGGTGTCTCTATAGCTGCTATAATCTACCAGTGACCTGGGCCTTGACTTGGGGGTTCCCGACCTGTGACCCTTTCGCAAGGTCACAACCTGCACCTCTGGCCTTTCGTCCGTTTGTGTCGCTGCTTCGCAGCTGACCACTAATTCTGAGCAAAACAGAAAGAATTTGATGAGAATGTTACGCAATGGGGGTGGTGCAAACATGTGCTGAAGTGATGTGGGAAAGGATCAAATTGGGCACATTACACAAGGGAAGTGGGGCAGGACAGGAATTATGTTTCCTTTATGTTTCTACCTAATGCAAACTACATTCCAAATGTGATTTAGGAGATTGGGGTTGGGGGGGGCGCAAGGGAGGTGGGAAGATAAGGTTGCCAACTCTACAGGATTGCCCTGGAGTCGTCAGGAATTGTAGATGAATCTCCAGGATGCTGCGATAAGTAACAACCCAGAGAGAATTATCACAGGGACAATGAGGAAAGTCATACAATCAGGTTATAAAGACTGTTTTTACATACCCAATCAGTGGGGGAAGGCGGAGCATCATAAAGATTGACGTATTGGGCAGCCATTGGTGGGTGTGGGGGTGGAGCAGTTGGCAGCTGGTGGTCACGAGATAAAATTTCCAGGAATACAGAGTTGGCAACCCCTAGGGGGAGAGTTTGTGCCCTACACCTTTCTATCCAAAGCCCCCACACCTCCAGCCCCGACCCAAGTGATTTATTTGGTCACTGCTAGACGTACCCATGTTGGGACTATGTTCGCTGAGGGTGTGCATATGTTACCTCCTAGGTCCAGTGCAGGCCCAAGAAGAGGTCAGGGGTAGTTAATCCTGACGGGGAATCAACCCTCTGAATGAGAGGCATTTGTCTCCTGATGAGGGAAAATCATAAATCAATCTTCCCCCCAAACTCCCACCGCATGAAGCACTGCAGGCTGCCCCCCTTCAGAGTGGCAGGGTTCTGACTGGGATTCGTACATCTGCACCACCCTCTGAAGACAAGAGGGATTACTTCTCCATTTATTAAAATGAATCTGTCCCACTGGATTAGGCATCAGGCAACAACAAATTACATTTCTACAACACTTTGGATGTATTAAACTCTCCCAAAGTGCTTCAAACAAAATTTAATACCAAGCCACATAAGGAGACATCAGGTCAGATTCTGTCAAAGAAGTTGGTTTTATAGAAGGACAGAATGATGGAGAGGATTAAGGGGCGAATTCCAGAGTTTATGGTCCAGGCAGCTGAAAGCACAGCCACCAATAGTGGTGGGGGGGGGGGTGATTAAAATTAGGAATGCAAATGAGACCAGAATTGGAGGAATTTATTTTTATTTGTTCATGGGATGTGAGTGTTGCCAGTTCACAGGGTAGTGGTTCGAGATATACAAACTGGGAGGGGTGCAGCCATTCAGGGATTCAAACACAGGATTGAAAAGTTTAAATTTGATGCATTGCCTTATGTAGGTCAGTGAGCACAGACGAGGGCTGACCAGGACTTGGTGCAAGTTAGGGTAGGGGTAACATCTATTGTAGCAGGTCCCTGGGAGTCAAAATAGAGCAGAGCCTCTGAGACATCAGCTACTCAAGAATTTTTGTGGATGATCTCCTTGGGGGTCAACCGGAAAATGGTGCCATTGCAAATATTAATCCTCATAACTGCTACAGGGAAGGGAAGAATCATGAAATTAAAGCCCTTGCATACAATGAAAGTTTATTTAATTAATAAGATACAAGGAAGTAATTTCAAGGTCGTAACCTAATCTCAGGTTTCAAATAACATTTACAAACCTCACACTTATTAGTTTCCTGGTTTCTAACCTAATGTGACCCTCTTGATCACTTTAGCAACTTGTGATCACTTGTGGACAACTATCATTCTGGGGCTAAACTAGAAAATCAGCATCTCAAATTAAACAAGGCTGTTTGTGATCTTGTTGTCCAGTTTAACAATGAGCTAACCTTCCAGCCCCATATTCTCTCCATCACTAAGACCACCTACTTCTGTAGCATTGCCCTTCTACCTCAACTCATCTGCTGCTGAAACCCCTTGTCTGTGTCCTAGTTAATTCCAGCCTCAATTTTTCCAATGCTTTCCTGGCCAGTCTCCCACCTTCTACCCTGCACAGCTCACCCAATGGTCCATGCTGGTGTTTCTGCTCCACATGAGCCTCCTTCCATCCCGCTTCATCTCATCTGATCAACATATCCTTCTATTCCTTTCTCCATCATGTGTTTATTCAGCTTCCCCTTAAATGTATCTATACTATTCACCCCAACCACTCCCTGTGTTAGTGAGTTCCACATTCTCACCACTCCTTAGATAAAGAAGTTTCTCCTGAATTCTCTATTGGATTTATTAATTACTCTCTTATATTGATGGCTTCTAGTTTTAGTCTCCCTGAGCATTTGAAACATCTTCCACCCTATTGAACCCATTTGTAATCTTAAAGACCTCTGCCAGGTAAACTTCTTTATAATAATATTGGTGAATCAAAGAAAACAGACATTGCAGTAATTGAATTGGATTCATTACAAAAATGTGAACAGCAAGAGTAGGCCATTTGGCCCCTCGAGCCTGCTCTGCCATTTGATAAGATCTTGGCTGATCTGATTGTGGCCTCAACTTCACTTTCCTGTCTACCCCCGATACCCTTTGACTCCCTTGTCAATCAAGAATCTATCTAACTCAGCCTTAAAAATATTCAATCACCTAGCCTCAACTGCTCTCTGGAGAAGGGAATTCTACAAACTGATAACCCTCTTAGAGAAGAAAATTCTTCTCATCTCCAAGTTAAATGTCCAATTAAACTGACCCACTTATTTTGAAACTGTGTCCCATAGTTCTAGTCTCTTCCACATCCTTTCAGCATCCACCCTGTCAAGTCCCCTCAGGATCTTACATGTTTCAATAAGATCACCTCTCATTCTTCTAAACTCCAATGGGCACAGGCCCAACCTGTCCAGCCTTTCTTCATAAGATAATCCCCTTCATCCCAGGAATCAGTCAAGTGAACCTTCTCTGAACTGCTTCTAATGCAATTATATCCTTTGTTAAGTAAGGAGACCAGAACTGTACACAGTACACTAGGTGTGGTCTCATTAAAACACTGAGGCAAAACTTTCCTATTTTAATATTCCATTCCCCTTGCAATAAACCATAACATTTTATTTGCCTTCCTAATCACTTGCTGTATCCAGTTTGGTGACAGTTCTGAATTTATGACCTCCAACGATAACCTTAATGAGTCCATCTCTTGTCATAATTGACCTCCCAGAGGTTTCCTTTCTGGATCAGGAAGTCCGGGTCCCTTCTGTCCATCCTCTTAGTTCCAGCCTCTGACTAGGGATCAACCTCTGGATGCTCCAGTGCTGCCTCTAGAAGTTGACTATCTCTCTTGTTTCTCAGTGATCAGTATACTGAAGACATCATATTCAAGATGCAATCTGACCTGTACATTGTCCACTTTGACCATACTTGCAGGAGTGTTGTTGGCCTTGTAGACATTGTTAAAGGGACACTATGCCAACACTTTAACCCAAACTTTGATGTACAGACAGAACATCTTGTGGGGGATGCCACCTAACCTCCCACTCCAATTGCCA
The DNA here is from genome assembly GCF_017639515.1 of Carcharodon carcharias. Lineage (NCBI taxonomy): Eukaryota > Metazoa > Chordata > Chondrichthyes > Lamniformes > Lamnidae > Carcharodon > Carcharodon carcharias. The sequence continues at coordinate 113,883,996 of NC_054470.1, forward strand.
GCCTATGCTCACAATCTTATGATGTTGCGTTGTTGTGACATGGAATGCGCTGCCTGAAAGGACAGCGGAAGCAGATTCAATAGTAATTTTCAAAGGGATATATAATTATGGAAGAGAAATTTTGCAGAAATATGAGGAAAGAGCAAGGACAGTGGGATTAATTGGACAGTTCCTTCAAGGAGCCAGCAACAGGGGTGACGGGCTGAATGGCTTCCTTCTATGTTGCGTGATTCTATGCGCAAAGCTCTGTATCAGGAGCTCATGTTTCTTAAAAAGTAAATTAATCCCAATTTAACAGCAAAGAAAACAATATCAGGAGCTACTGCATCACAAGAAGGCAATAATTAATGAAGACATTGGGCAGAACTTTGCCCTTTGTTGGGTGGGCTTGGCGGGGACAGTCTGGAAGCCGACCACTGCCCCTGATCGGAGCTGGCCCACGATTTCCCGCTGGTGGGCCAATTAAGGCCCGCCCAATGTGAAATGCGTGCTGCAGCGCTCAACGTTGCCTGTGTGTTGGGGGGGCGGTGGGGGGGGGGGAGGTTGGGGTGGAAGAGGGCAAGTGGGGTAAGTGGGGAATCTCGCACATGCATGTGGCAGTGCGTTGGAAAAGCTCCCTGAGGCACAGAGCTGCCTCAGGGGGATAGAGGTTCTGAAAAACAAAAATAAAGAATTTTTAAATGTTAAAAACATGTCCCCTCATGTGACTCTGTCACATCAGCAGGGACGTATTATGAATGAGATGTAAGTTTTTTTATTTTATTTTTATTTGCTGTTGGAAGCCTCATCCCGCCCGTGGATGAGGTTTCCTAAAAAGTGTAAAGGCTGTTTGGCCTTTTCGCCTGCCCTGCCAACCATAAAGTTGGGTGGGCAGCAAAAAATTTAAGTTGATTAATACTTTAATGGTCTTAATAGGCCTTCTAACTGTCGGCGGGCATGCTGCCGACTTCCGCGCGTGCCTGCCGACCAAACTATCGTGTGACCGCACATTGACGTTGGGATGCTCGCCTGACGTCATCGCGCGTCATTTCACGCTCAAGCGGGTCGAGTGCCTGCCCGCCCACCGAGGTAAAAATTCTGCCCATTGTGAAGTTTTGCTTCTCTGCACGGAGGGATTGTGTAATGGGAGGAATCAGTGTGAATAAACTGCAGTTGTATGAAATTACGCTCTGTGGGCAATTTCAGCAAAATCAGGACAAGTGGGATGTGGCATAACAGGCCCAGCACCTTAAATTTACAGCACAGAAACAGACCATTTGGCCCACTAATCCATGCTGATGTTTACACTCCACACGAGCCTCCTCCCACCTCTCTTCACCTCTCCCCATCAACATATCTTTCTATTCCTTTCAGCCTCGTGTTTATCCAACTCATCTATACCGTTCATCTCACCCACTCACTGTGGGAGTGAGCTGCACATTCTCACCTCTCTCTGGGTAAAGAGGTTTCTCCTGAATTCCCTATTGGATTTATTAGTGAGTCTCTGATATTGATGGCCCCTCATTCTGGTCCTCCCCTCAAGAGGAAACACTCTCTCCCTACCTGCCCTATTGAACCCCTTTCATTGTTTCAGACCTCTAACAGGTCACCGCTCAGTCTTCTCTTTTCTGGAGAAAAGAGACTCAGCCTGTTCAGTCTTTCCTGATAATAATAACCACACACGATCTGATATCATTCTTGTAAATATTTTTTGGACCCAATTCTCTGGTGCCATTTTATAGTAATGGAGACCAGAGCCGTTCACGATACTCCAAGTGTGATCTAACCAAGATCCTGCAATGTTCAAAGCACAAGGATTTCCCCTCCCTCGCATTCCATTTGTTACCTTCTATAACTAGTTCTTGGAGCAGTGGGTCACTGCTTGATCCTCTCAGACCCGACCTGTTCGACTTCCTGCATCCTGATTCAGAATTCCTGCTCCGGGAGGAGTGCACGATGCAGAGTTGCAGTGAGTCGTTGAGAGAACCGCTCGGGGGATTGTTATCTGTAAAACAATGCAGGGGATAATCACATTATGTATCTCAAGCGGTAACCCCAGCCACATTGCTCCCTTGGACACTGTCAGCCATAGATTAGCCTCACCCTCTGAATCAGAAGGTCATTGTCTCAAGACCCGTTCCAGAGACTTGCACCAAGAATCTAAGATATCACCTCCCTCCACAGTACTGAGGGAGTGCTGCCCTGTTGGAGGTGTCGTATGAGGCATTAAATCAAGGCCCCTCCACCGGACATTCAAGACTTAATGGCCATTATTTCAAAGAAGAGCTGCAGAGTTCTCCATGGGCCTCAGCCAATATTTATCCCTCAACCAACATCATTAAAATAGATTATCTGGTAATTTATTACTCAGTGGTTTTTGAAATTGAGTGCACAAATTGGCCACTGTGTTGCCTACACTATAACGGTAACTACACTTCAAAAAGTACTCACATCAACAGTACAGCACGTTGGAGCTTCCCCAAGGTCACTATCATGAAGGGCAGGACCAGAGGGAAACCCAAATGTTTTGTCACTGAGTGGCGTGATTTTGGGAGGGAGAAATCAGGGCATAAATCAACCCGAGAAGACCTCACACTCCAAAGAGAGCTGCTTGAGAACAGCACGGACAGCAGCTCTCAAAGCACATGTTGAATTGAGAACAATGTACCGCTTAGACTAAACATTAAAGAAGTGGAGAGAAGGTCATTTGAAAAGGGATAAATCTTCTAATGTTTGAACCATGGAGAAGGCTGATTGAATTATTAAATTACTATTATTATTCCATTACGGGAAACGCACCAGAGAGGATGCAAAGCAGATTTACAAGGATGTTTTCAAGGGTGGAGAATTTTAGCTATGAGGGAAGATTGGATAGTTGTTTTCATTGGAACAGGGGAGGCTGAGGAGAGACTGAATTGAGATACGTAAAATTATGAGGGGCCAAGAAAGGGTGGTAAGGAAGAATCTATTTCCCAGGGGTACCGATTTAAAGTAATTGGTAGAAGGATTAGGGGGGAATTGAGGAGAAATTCTTCCACCCAGAGGGTGGTGAGGATTTGAAAGGATGGTAGAGGCAGAAACCCTCATCACATTTAAAAAACACTTGTATACATGCTTGAAGTGTCATAACCTACAGGCCTACAGACCAAGAGCTGGAAGGTGAATCAAACTGTTTGTTCTTTTTGGCCAGCACTGACATGATGGGCTGAATGGTCTCCTTCCATGCCACAGTACTTTCTATACTTCAATGAAATAGGATTGTGGTAACAGAATGCTATTTTCTGATATAGAGAAAGACCAAACAGTGTTTTACAAAGCATTTACAGCACAGAAAAAGGCCATTCAGGCCAACAGGTCCATGCTGGTGCTTGTGCTCCACACGAACCTCCTCCCAACCCCTCTGCATCTCACCCTACCACCCTATTCATCTCACCTTTTCATGATAGTTTTAACTCTATAGTCGCAGCTGGTATCAAGCTTGGCAATAGAAAGGTCAAGGGTGAAGCTTTCAGCCAGGAACATTAGAGTTGAGGAAATTATGAGGCCAACCCCAGTTCTTTATTGAGTCAGCTGACCGGAGCCCTGCCAATTTTGGCTTCACCCAACTCGGCCCATTGACCCTCACTGTTGGAGCTCATGTTAAAGAATAGGACACTGCAATATGGGGTTTGCAGGGTGCAACAAATACTTGGCGGCAAATCCTGGCAAGGAATCAACAACTTTGAGGACAGAAGAGAGAGAAAAATGACTGGAAAAGGACAAAGAAGAAAACAGATAAAAATTAAATGTTAAACTGGTGAAATCCAACTCTACTTTTAATTCTAGATTGGTATAATGGCATGTATTCTTGTGACCTGTTGTTAGTTTAGCAACCTTACAGCTATCAGCACTGAAGAACTTGCTATTATATATATATAATATATATATATGCTATATATAAATGACTTGGATGAAGGCACCGAAGGTGTAGTTGCTAAATTTGCTGATGACATAAAGATAGGTAGGAAAATAAATTGTGACATAGATAGGTTAAGTGATTGGGCAAAGATCTGGCAAATGGAGTATAATGTGGACAAATGTGAAATCGTTCATTTTGGCAGGAAGAATAAAAAAGAAGCTTATTATCAAAATGGTGAGAGATTGCAGAGCTCTGAGATTCAGAGGGATCTGGTTGTCCTAGTGCAAGAATCACCAAATGTTAGTATGCAGGTACAGCGAGTAATATGGAAAGCTAATAGAATGTTATTGTTTACTGTGAGGGGAATTGATTACAAAAGCAGGGAGTTTATGTTTCAGTTGTACAGGACATTGGTGAGACCACATCAGGAGCACTGTGTACAGTATTGGTCTCCTTATTTAAAGAAAGATGTAAATGCATTAGAAGCTGTTCAGAGAAGGTTTATTAGACTAATACCAGGAATGGGCGAGTTGTCTTATGAGGAAAGATTGCACAGGTTAGGCTTGTTTCGACTGGAATCTAGAAGAGTAAGAGATGCCTTAATTGAAACCTTTAAGATCCTGAGGGGTCTTGACAGGGTAGATGTGGAAAGGACGCTTCATCTTGTGGGAGAATCTAGAACTAGGGGTCACTGTTTAAAAATAAGGTGTTGCTCATTGAAGGCAGAGATGAGAATATATTTCTCTCAGATGGTTGAGAGTCTTTGGAACTCTCTTCCTCAAAAGATGGTGGGAGCAGAGTTTTTGCATATTTTTAAGGCAGAGATGGATAGGTTCTTGATTAATAAGGGGGTGAAAAGGTTATCAAGGGTAGGCAGGAATGTGGGGTTGAGGTTACAATCAGATCAGCCATGATCTTATTAAATGGTAGAGCAGGGTCAAGGGAACGAGTGGCCTATTCCTGCTCCTAATTCGTAAGTTTGTACGTTCATATAATGAATCATACAGCAGAGAGGGAGGCCATTAGGTCCATTGTGCCTATGCTAGCGCTTTGAAAGAGCAATCCAGTTAGTCCCATCATCCTTCCATCACACCACGCTCCCTCCAAGACTGCCAGCTCTTTCCTCATTGTCCTGCTTTTTTCTTTCTTTTTTCCAAGCAATTATCCAAATCCCTTTTGAAGGTCACCACCACCCTTTCAGGCATCGCATTTCAGAAAAAAATTCTCCTTATCTGTATTCAAAACACGTGCCATGTCAGTAGAGAAATAATAGCTGATCCTGTTCGGTTGATGGGGAAAATGCATTCGACATGCTTAGAGATACTGGAAGGTAAAAATTGCCTGGTATCTAATGCTTTTGTTGAGAGGGTGTTGGATGGGGAGAAGGTAGGAATTCAATAAACAGCTACAAAATCTACAGGTATGGCCAACACTTTGGCCTGTGTGGCCTTGTGCCAGTTACATCTCGAAGTCAAAGACTTTGAAGACTTACTCAGTGGTTCAACTGCCTTTACTGGGTAGAAGTAGGGACTACCAACTCCCCAGGATTGCCCTGGAGTACACAGGGATTAAGGATCTACCTGCTGCAAAGAAAAACCCAGGAGAAAAATCATAGAGGCAGTGAAAATAAAATATTTGAACACATCTGTTTAATAGTTATAAAGTTAGCAGACAAGGGGGAGAAAAGGCTGCTTGACTGACAGTCAAGTATCAAGTATCATCTAACTGGGTCATGAAGAAGCTGCTTGCTTCCCAAAGGGCCATGAGAAGGTAACGTATCAGGGAGATTGACATGGCAAGTGACCAATGGTGGGAATGTAGAGGTGGGGCATTTTGAGGCAGGAGGTCACATGATGAAACCTCTGGAAACACATCAGTGTTGGTGACCCTGAGGGGGTGGGATTATGCGCTGTTACTACTGCCTTACCATCTGATGTCCCACTTGATGTTCTTTCAGATGCCCCATCCATGACCTCTGTGACCTGCAAGCTCGAAACCTGGTAACATAAAACTGTCAAGTTAAAATAGAATATGTCCAAGGTCCTCTGCAATTTCAAAGAGATATTTTAAAATCACAGGAGGTTTTCTCATGGTTACTTTGCACCTTGTAAGGGGCATAAACAGTATCAGCTGCGACTCGGCTGGTAACACTCTTGTCTCTGAGTCAGAAGGTTGTGAGTTTAAGTCCCACTCCAGAGATTTGAGTGCTTAATCCAGGCTGACACTCCCAGTGCAGTACCATGGGAGTGCTGCAATGTCAGAGGTGCCATCTTTCAGGTGAGATTTTAAACCTAGGCCCCATCTCTTTCAGAGGGGGAAGATTGCGGGGTGGATGGGGTTGGGGGGGGTGGGGGGGGGTGGTGGCGGGTGGCGGTAACGTTGTTTCCCTAGTAATCCAGAGGCCCAAGTAGCTGGTAGAATTTAAATCAGTAATGGTGATTGTGAAACTATCATTGATTGTTATAAAAACCCTGGTTCACTAATGTCCTTTAGGGAAGAAAATCTAACTACATGTGACTCCAGATCCACAGCAATGTGGTTGACTCTTAGCTGCTCTTTGAAATGGCCTAAATTCAAGGGCAATCAGGGATGGACAACAACTGCTGGCTTTGCCAGTACCCCATGAAAGAGTAAATAGAAAAAAATCTGCCCTCTCAGGTCAATGTATAGTTCCCACAGCCAATCAAAGAAGTGCGGGGCAGTTTACTTCCTAGCCCAATATTAACCCCTCAATCAACGTCCCTTTTAAAAAGAAAGATTACCTGGGCTTTTATTACATTTCTTTTTTGTGGGATCATGCTGTGTGAAAATTGTCTGCCATTTCCCCTACAACAGTAGCCACACTTCAAAAGTACTGCGTTGGCTGTAAAGCACTTTGGGATGCTCTGAAGTCATGAAAGGCGCTATAGAAATGCAAGGTCTTGCTCGTTATTTGGAAGTGTCGGTTTACAGCATCAACAAGCCTTGATGCACTGTGCTAGGATACAGATCTACACATGCAATTTTTCACCGAAAATTCAGAAAATGCATAAATGCACGAAGAAAAGATTGGCGGCATCAGCCCTTACAGGACCCGTACTGTCCATCACTAAGCACGCAGTTTCAGGTGATCAATGTTAAAAAGCTCAATATTTAAAATAGCTTATAATCCTGGGCACCACACTTCGAAATCCTGGGCACCACACTTGCTAAATGTCTATTATCCAGGCTTGTGATTTAAAGTGGATCAGAATTAGTGCAAATTATTTTCGCTAATATGGAAAAATTTACAGTGCTATGGGGGGAAGGAGCAGTGGGGGGTGGGGCTAATTGAACAAAGAACAGGCAAGATGGGCCGAATGGCTCCTGTCAGTGCTGTAAGATCTTACGTTTCTTATAGCATTGTAAATTAGAAGACAAATATAATTTGTTTTGAAATTACTGCTGTGTCTAATGTTATTGGCTGCAGCAGAAACAACTTGCATTTATATAGCGCCTTTAACATAGCAATGTTATCGGGCAAATATCTTACACTGAGCCACATATTAGGGACAGGTGGGCAAAAGCTTGGTCAAAGAGGAAGGTTTTAAGGAGCATCAGAAAGGAGGAGAGAGAGAGGGGGAGAGGTACAGGGAGGGAATTCTAGAACTGAGGGCCTTGGCAGTCGAAGACAGATCTGCTAACAATTGAATGATGGACTTGGTGGATACTACACTAAGTCAGAATGGCTCTCATTGCCTCTCAAAAACCTTGAAACAAATCAGGGAAATAAATATCCCTGTGGATTTTACTGGCTGCCCGTGTCCTCAGCCTTGTAAACATAGATGGATATCTGAATGCCAGAAGTTAGCAATAGCGTAGCACTGACCCTTCTGTTATTGACTGAAACAATCTTTTATTTTTAGTTCTCTGACCTCAAGGGCATCCATACAATTGTGTCAACTGCGCCAGGGTTACCTGGATGAATTTCCTCAGAGCTGCCCATGCTCATTCTCCTGTTGTAACTACGTCAACAAATGGGGTGGAAATTGTGGCCCAGAAATTGGACGCAGCCGTGTCCCATTCACCAGGCAGAAAATGGCTGCTATTTCATTAAATATGGCAGGTACAGGCCGTGCCAGGAGTGTGGCACCCGCCGTCTTGCTGTCAGTGTCGGAAAAGCCTTTCAGGTAGGGCTGGGTGTAAACCTGGAGCTTCAGCACCTCCCTCCAAATGCCACACCCCCACCTTCCTCCCAATGGCCGCCCAACATGTACAACCTCGTAGCAAGAGCCTTCCCGTGGCCCATCAGAACACAAGCAGGAGCTTTATTACCCGATTGGATAATTCTTGTCTCTCGGCCTGTTTCTTTCTAACGCTAACAATTTTGCAGCAAAAGAGTTGAAAGATTTTTCTTCCAGCTTGTTGCTCCCAGCAATATCCTGGAGGTTGGTCTGCAATTCTCCCCACTTGCCCCTGCCTCACACTTCCCCTCCCCCAAGTTCCATTCACCCACTCCACTGCCCACTCCCCTCCCCTACTCCTCCCCCACTTGCCTCTCCTCCACCTCTACACTTCCCATTCCCCACTTCCACTCCCCTGCTTTCCCCTTACACCGCCCACCCACTGCCCCCTGCCCCACTTACTCCTCCCCATATCACTAGAAGGACTGTGTGCAGAGCTATGAGAGACAGGCCAGTGAAGCGAATAAAGGATTAAAAACAAATGTGAGATTATTAACATTTTATAATGATTATTCTCGCCTGCTATTACGTCGAGGTTAGTGGAGATGGAGGGAGGGCTGGTTTCAGCTCTACACGGATCATTGAGCTGTGATTCCAGACAATACGGTAGGAAGTGTATATGTGGCCTTGACTGACCCTGCAGTGATACACACGCATTTCCTACTGAGGGACTTAATGAAGTTACACCGAAAGGAAAACTCTGGCTCAGCAGAAAATAACTGTGCAAAGGAAGAAAAAACATCCCTAAGAGCTTTCCAGCCAATGAAGTATTTTTGAAGTATGTTCAATGTTGAATGTAGTAAACACAGCAGCCGATTTGCACACATCAAACTCCCGTAGATAGCAATGTAACAATGGCCAGATAATTTTGTTTCATTGAGGATTGGTTGAGGGATAAATATTGCCCGGGATACCAAGGAGAACTCCGCTGCTCTTTTTTGGAATGGTGCCTTGGGATGTATCTCAAAGGGCAGGCGGGGCCTCAGTTTAACATCTGATCTGAAAGATGATACCCTCGATAATGCAGCGCTCCCTCAGTACTGCACTGGGAGCGTCAACCTGGATTTTTGTGCTCAAGCTTTGGAGTGGGACTTGAACCCACAACCTTCTGATTCAGAGGTGAGGCTGTGATCCACTTAGTCATGGCTGACCCAATATTCACCTGTGTAAATTAAGAAGGCTTCAGTTTTGATCCTTGTCCTATTCTGAGACCTGTGATCTCAGAGTTATGGTGATAATGGCAAAGGCTCGAGTTGAAAGGCAAGCACCAGCATGATAGGCTGAATAGCCATGGATTGATGGTGGTTCTACCACTGGCCTCAGTCCCCTGCTGGACTACAGAGGGTGGAGAAACAAGCCATGCAGGTTTCCTGCAGCTGATCACTACCTTTGTGACCTGTGGCCTGTCACAGCAAATGCCAAAAGAGTGAATAACGGGATTGGGATGAACTCTGAGATACGATCATGGGTGAATTGTTCACATGTAAGAAATGAACAGAATAATATGCCGGGGCGGGGGGGCAGGGTGCGGATGGCTCGGCTCCCGATATACTCCACGCCGACCCGCTCCACCACCATAAAGGGCCATGGGGTGGAATAACAAGGGCCGACTGGGACCTTTATTGGGATGGAAATCCCACCCACTGTAGCTGCAGCTACATCAGTCCCAACAGCGCCAGGAAGGTGTCAGTGGCCACTGCCGGGAGTGCAGAAGGAAGAGAAGGTCAAGGGTCATGGATCTCCAGAGCAGCTAAGTCTGGGGCCTTGGGCCAGGAGGGTTTGAGTAGATCAGGTGGGCAAGGGTGGATTCGACCTGTAATCAACAAAGGGCAGCCCCCAAAGTACAACCCCCCTTCCTTCCTGCCCTTAAAACGTTTGATTAAAAATTGGGCTTCCCACTCCCATTCCGCTGACCTCACCAAATGTTTTATGGAGGGGGAACATATTATCAAGGTCAATTGGCTTGAAAATAGGACAGAGCCAGCCGAGGTGGCAGCACGGTGGTATACAGTCGGGAGGGAGTTGCCTTGGGAGTCCTCAACATCAACTCTGGATCCCATGAAGTCTCATGGCATTAGGTCAAACATGGAGAAGGAAACTTCCTGTTCATTACCAAATACTCCCTCAGCTGATGAATCAGTGCTCCTCCATGTTGAACACCACTTGGAGGAAGCACTGAGGGTGACAAAGGCGCAGAATGTACTCTGGGTGGGGGACTTCAATGCCCACCACAAGTGTGCCTCAGTAGCACCACTACTGATCAAGCTGGCCGAGTCCTAAAGGACATAGCTGCTAGACTGGGTCTGCACCACATTCCAAACCCATGACTGCTACCATCTAGAAGGACAAGGGCAGCAGACACAGGGAAACACCACCACCTGGAAGTTCTCCTCCAAACCACTCACCATCCTGACTTGGAAATATATCACCGTTCCTTCGCTGTCACTGGGTCAAAATCCTGGAACTCCCTTCCTAACAGCACTGTGGGTGTACCTACACCACAGGGACTGCAGCGGTTCAAGAAGGCAGCTCACCACCACCTTCTCAAGGGTAATTAGGAATGGGCAAAAAATGCTGGTCCAGCCAGCACTGCCCACATCCCATGAACGAATACAAAAATAGTCTTGTCAAAATCAAATTTGGCTTTCTGCCTTTTAAGCTTGATTTTTTTCTACTTGCCTGTTACTACTTCTGCTTTCAGTAGATTTTTTGCTATTGGCAGAGTAGTTTGGGTGTGGCATGACATTAGCCTTTGGACTGGACTATTTTCCATGCCTTCAGTTAAGTGTGTTTCTCCACTCGGGAATTGCCTTGTATACATCCGTGCTCGATTCGCTCAATTTCTTGACCTGTCCTTTGGCGATTTTCACTGCCGCCTCAGCCTTTCCATTCAACTGGGGATAGTGTGGAGATGATGTGTGGCCCAATCCTGAAACGGCTAGATTTTTCACTTGTGAGCTAAGGACCATTGTTACTCATCACAATGTCTGGAATGTTGTCACAACTGAAGTGTGCTTTCAAGCATTCTACTATCTCTCCAGTCATTGTTGAAGTCAGCTGGTCTAGCTCCCAGTAGTCAGGATAGTAGTCTAGAGTGACAAGATAATCAATTCCTGCTATAATGAAGAGGTCTACTCCCAGCTTCATCCATGGTCTGTCTGGGATGTCATGTGTCATCAACCTCTCTCTAGCCTGTTTAGCTTGATATTTGTTATAAACACTGCACTGGCTGATGTGGTCCTTCATTGCATTGCTCATCTTTGGCCAGTAGAGCACTTCTCTTGCCTTCCTCAGACTCGATTTCATTCCTTGATGGCTTGCATGGATGTGCTTCAGCATCGCTCCTCTCAGCTCCTTAGGAATAATGACTCCACTTCCTTTGTACAGGATGGCATCTTGGGTTGTCAATTTGTCTTGGTGTGCTCAATATACTCTTGTGACCACAGGTGTGTGCTTGATGCTCTTAGGCCATCCTTTCATTACTACTTCTTGCAGCACTTGGAGAGTTGCATCTTGTTGGGCTGTTTGCTTGATTGGAGCAAGGCGCTTGTCTATCACATTCAATGTCTCTGCTGGGTTGATAACCTCCAGAGCATGTCGAGCTGCTGCCTTACATTGAATCTGTTGTAGCTTCCTCAGCTTTCTTCATGGGAAGCACTGCTCTCAACAGCATGTCTACGATATACAACTGTTTCTTTTGCTTGCTTGTCACATCCAGATGATATCTCTGTAAACAACATTACATCCTTTGCTGACACTCTGGAGCAGATAGTACGGTTTGAGAAAAATGCTTTAAAGTGGTTTGTGGTCAGACTCCACTGTTATTTTGTCTCCCGCAAGCAGGTATTGATAAAAGTGCTCACAAGCAAAAACAATAGCCAGGCACTCTTTCTTAATCTGAGCGTAGCATCATTCTGTTTGCATTTACGCCCTGGGTGCAAATGCAACTGGTTGTCCTTGCTGCATTAGGGTTGCTCCAAGACCTGTCTCACTAGTGCCACAAGTTAACTTCATCATTGTCATCACAGTGCCTTCAGCATTGGTTCTGTTGTCACCAGTTGTTTGATTTTGGTGAGCGCTGCTTCTTGTTCTGTGCCCCAATACCACAGCATGTCCTTGACAGCGAGCTTGCGTAGTGGTTAACCTTGCAGTGACAAATTAGGCAAAAACTTTTGCTAGGTAGTTGACGAATCCAACAAATCACTGCACTGCTTTCACATCTGTTGGTCGCTGCCTCACTGCTCCAGCTGTCACCTTGTCAGGATCCGGGCAAAGACTTCTTGCTGTCAGTACATGACCTATGGTTTTTTTTATTCATGGAAGACATGTAAACAAGTGCAAATTGACCCTGAGCAGTTGTGTCTACACAAGGGTGAAATGACTGTCCTTACAACCTGAGAGAGAGGAGGGAAAAGGGAGTTTGCAAGAGGAACTGTTGTGCTATTTTATTAACTTTTTTTTTAAAAAGAGGAAACAGCATTTTTGAGAACATCATTGCAACTACAATCATGAGTCCATCTTGTTCCTCCTGGTTATGGCAGCAATGTAAGTATGTTGCATAATGTGACTTTTATTGTTAGAAAATATAAATTTAAATTTAAATAGCAGACATTGCAGTGAAGATAGAATTTACAGCACAGAGATAGGCCGTTTGGCCCAAATGGTCCAGGCTCCACATGAACTCCCTCCCTCTCTACTTTATCTCCCTCTATCATCATTTCCTTCTATTCCTTTCTCCTTGTTTTTCAGTTTCTTTTTAAACACATCTCACCTCAATCCCTCTCCTCGTGAGAGCGAGCTCCACATTCTGACCACTTCTCTGAGTGAAGAAGTTCCTCTTGAATTTCTTTGTGACTACAGCATCTTATACTGATGGCCCCTAATTTTGGTCTCCCCTCAAGTGTTAAAATCTTATTTATATCTATCCTACCCAACACATCATAATCTTAAAGAACTCTTTGGGGTCGCCCCCTCAGCCTTCCCTTTCCTACAGAAGAAAGAAAATAAGTTTTTTTTTAAAAGTAAGGAATATAAAGATTGACAGTTGAGGTAGGAATCTTCATCAGAACTGGGTTAAAATTCTCAACCTTGTTTTCAATCTCTCTATGAGTCTTTCCCCAGCCTACAAATCTCCAAGATCTCTGCGCTTCTCCAATTCTGATCTTCTGCGTTTTTTTAAAAATTCGTTCACAGGATGCGGACATCGCTGGCTAGGCCAGCATTTATTGCCCATCCCTAATTGCCCTTGAGAAGATGGTAGTGAGTTGCCTTCTTGAGCCACTGTAGGTACACCCACAGTGCTGTTAGGGAGGTATTTCCAGGATTTTGACCCAATGACAGTGAAGGAAAGGCGATATATTTCCAAGTCAGGATGGTGAGTGGTTTGGAGGGGAACTTCCAGGTGGTGGTGGTTCCCATGTGTCTGCTGCCCTTGTCCTTCTAGATGGTAGCGGTTGTGGGTTTGGAAGGTACTGTCTAAGGATCCTTGGTGAGTTCCTGCAGTGCATCCTGTAGATGGTACACACTGCTGCTACTGTACGTCAGTGATGGAGGGAGTGAATGTTTGTGGATGGGGGTGCCAATCTAGCGAGCTGTTTTGTCATGGATGGTGTTGAGCTTCTTGAGTGTTGTGAGAGCTGCACTCATCCAGGCAAGTGGGGAGTATTCCATCACACTCCTAACTTGTGCCTCATAGACTGTGGTCAGGATTGAGTTACTCGCTGCAAGATTCCTAGCTTCTGACCTGCTCTTATAGCCACAGTATTTATATGGCTAGTCCAGTTCAGCTTCTGGTCAATGATAGCCCCCAGGATGTTGATAGTGAGGGAGTCAGTGATGGCACTGAATGTCAAGGAGCGATGGTTAGATTCCATCTTGGTGGAGATGGTCATTGCCTGACACATGGATGTACTTGAATCCATTCCTATTCAGTTGCAATTTTTTTCTTGTTCAGCTTCAGGTTCATCTGGCGAGTTCTCTCTAGCAGTCGCACTAGATTCTGATCATAGTCAGTAGTGGCTTCTTCCATTGTGTCCTCACATGATCCACTACAGTTTCCACATTGGGGAGATCACTGACCATCTCATGCTGTTGATACTCTTCTGGAGCTGTTAAAATGCCAAACAGCTTGTGCAACCATCTGTATCTCCTGAACAACGCTCAGAATGTAGTTAGAGAGCTGCTGCTGGCATTAAGCTTCACTTGCCAGGAACCATCCTTCGCATCTAGGGTAGTAAAACTCTTTACCTTGGCAAGTTGTGGCAAAATTCCTTCAATGGTTGTCATGGGTAGTGAGATCTCTTCAGTGCTTTATTTAGATCCTTTGGTTCTATAAATACTGTCAGATTTCCAGGTTGTTTCACTGTTATCATGCTGCTAGGCCAGTCTGTTGGAATTGTCACTTTCTTGATTACTCCATTCTTTTCCAGCTCTTCTACCTTGTCTTTTAGGCTTGACTTGCGGGCAGCTGGAATTCTTCTCGGCAGATGCTGAAATGGTCTTATACTCTCATCTACTTCAAGATGACATTCTGTAGGTAGACATCCAAACTCTGTAAACACATCTTCGTACTCCTCTAGGATCTGTTTGGCAGTCATGGTTTAGTGTGCTGAGACACATTGTGAACCTCTGTTGGCACGTTTAGGGTTATCAGTCCAAGCTTTAGGCTTGCTCCAGCTGAGATGAGTGGCTGTTGTATACTGGCTGTGATCTGAAACTCCAGAACTTCCTTCTTGCCATTGCATTGGGCTCTCACATTACTCTGTCCTCTCGGTATGAGTATCTTGCCATCATATAGCCTCAACCTTACTTTCGACGGCTTCATTTTTGGATCCTCCAGCAGGCATCATTCTAACAGTCACAAACCATTTATCACCTACAGACTTGACAGAACCAACTTTTTGTATTGTGCATAGTTCTTCATCAGACTCTGCAGTGGCCATCTGTACAGGCAGGGTTTGCTTCTTTCTAGCCAAATACTTGTGTGTGAAATGCTTCTTGCGGTTAAAACACTGCTTTCCCCACCTCAGCCAATGCTTCTTTTCCTTTGTATGGTGTCCTCCACAGGACTTGCATTCTGCCCTTTTTCTGTGATAGTTGTACTCTTTCGACCCAGAATATGTCTCAGCATAATGTATCTCCTGGTCTGTTCTGTCATACATTTGCTCTAGCTGATGTTTTACAACCTCCGTGTTCCTGCATACAAATATCACTTTCTTGAGAGTAAGTTTCTCCTCTCTCAGTAGACTTGCTCTCACTGTCAGGTCTCTTATGCCTGAGACAATTCTATCTTTAATTAGATCATCTTTTAGTTGCCCAAATTCACATGATTCTGCAAGTTGGGTTGGTGCTGTCACATGGACTCTTTCACCTTGGGCCCCAATGTTGAACACATTCCGTTCATAAGTTACATTTACTTGGGGTTCTCGTGGTTTTGCCATTACAATTGGAAATGCCAGTTCTCCACATATCACCTTTCATTTCAACAGTAGCTGAGAGTAGAAAATTTACAGCCATTTTTGTCTCACCCAGTATTTTACTTGCAGCCTTCAGCTTTTCCTTGTCTGTGTATTTTTTCAGCAGTTTGGAACATTTCAGCGTTTCTTTTTCAGTAGTTGTGGCTTCTCTTCCAGCTTTTCAAAACTCAATCTTAGCTCCATTTCTGACACCATGTTGTGAGCTCAAAGACTACAGTCTTTCTGTATAGGGGCTTTATTGAACTGAATGGAACATGGCTGCCCCTGGGCTTTCCCTCATGGCAGAGGTCACATGACTATGACAAGCCAAGTAGGACAATTAGTAACAATTGCATTTCAAAACCCAATTTTGGCACCCACCCACTCCAGGCATTATGGCGGAGAAGTTAAGGGTGGACAGGAAGGTGGTTGGATGGTCACCCACCCAAATTTACATGCTTCCCCCACCCACCATGGGAAACATGCCTACTGGGGGCACATAAAATTCAGCCCAATGTGTAAGTGTATCCCAGAATGTAAAATTCCTCTCAGGAATGGAGAGGAGAAAAATAAATCCTCAGCCAACACTACACTCAAACAACAACTTGCATTTATACAGCACCTTTAACATTGTAAAATATCCCGGGGCATAGGAGACTGATAATGAAGGTAAAAGCCCATGGGGTCGAAAGCAATTTGGCAAATTGGATCCAGAATTGGCTGAGTGGCAGGAAGTAGAGAGTGATGGTCGAGGGATGTTTTTGTGACTGGATGCCTGTGTCTAGAGGGGTTCCACAGGGATTGGTGTTGGGTCCCTTGCTGTTTGTGGTATATATAAACGATTTAGACCTGAATGTAGGAGGGTTGATCAGTAAGTTTGGGAATAACACGAAATTGGTGGGGTGGTAAATAGTGAGGAGGATAGCCTTAGGTTACAGGAGGATATAGACAAGCTGGTCAGATGGGCTGAGCAGTGGCAAATGGAATTTAATCCGGCTAAGTGTGAGGTGATGAGGGTCAGAAACCCTCATAACATTTAAAAATATTTGGATGTGCACTTGCAATGCCATGCAAGGCAATGGGCCTAGTGCTGGAAAAAGGGATTAGAGCAGTTAGGTACTTGTTTGACCGGCGCAGTCTCGATGGGCTAAAGGGCCTTTTTCTGTGCTGTAGACCTCTATGACTCTATGAGGTGCTTCACAGGAGGATTATCAAAAAGCTTGACACTGAGCCACATAAGGACAGCGGGAGATGGTGACATAGTGATAATGTCACTGGACTAGTAGTCCAGCAGCCTGGGTTAATGCTCTGGGAACATGGGTTCAAATCCCACCAAGGCAGTTGGGATTTAAATTCAGTTAATATAAAATCTGGAATCACGGTGACCATGAAACTGCCACTGACTGTCATGAAAAACCCATCTGGTTGCCCTTCAGGGAAGGAAGCCTTACTGTCCTCGTCTGGCCCACATTTGACTCCAGATCCACAGTAATGTGGCTGACTCTTAATTGCCCTCTGAAATGGCCTGGTAAACCACTCAATTCAAGGGGCAATTAAGGATAGGCAACAAATGTGACACCCACTATTCCATGAAAGAACTAGAAGAACTTGGTTAAGTATGTCGATTTTATGGAGTGTCTCAATAGAGAGAGAGAGATGTTTGGGTTTAGGGACAGAATTGCTGTGGTGGGATTTGAACCCATGTTCCCTGAGCTGGTCTGGGTGTCTGGGTCTTTCACGGCTGAAGACATGGGCACCAATGGTGGAATGTTGGAAATAGGGGATGCTCAAGAGGCCAGAAATGGAGGAGCACAGATGTCTTGGAGGGGTGCGGGGCTGGGAGAGGTTACAGTGGTAGGGAGGGGCGAGGGCATCGAGTGATTTGAAAACAAGGTTGAGAATTATAATGTTGCAGGATCAGAAGCTAACGTAGATCAGTGAAAAAGTGGCAATGTTAGACAGATTTTTGATAGACAAGAGATTCCAGGGTTATGGGGAAGGGGGTGGGGGGGAAACAGGAGAGTGGAGTTGAGACCACAATCAGGTGGCCATGATTTTCTTGAATGGCAGAGCAGGCTCGAAGGGCCAAATGGTCTACTCCTGCTCCTATGTTCCTTCCTACAAAAGAAGCATTTGTTGGGGGGTGACTGAATCACTTCCTTTCAACCCTGTCCATGCACATAACTCTTTCCTCCTCACCGCCCCCCCCCCGCAACCCCCCCCCAACCCCCACCCCACCCCACCGCCCCCCCCACCGGTAACTAACTATCCCACAGAATGAGAAGCCTTTCAATTGTACAAAACACAAAAGCAAAACCGGTGACCGATAGAGGACAAGCCATCAGCCCCTCCCCAAAATTAAACTTCACCAGCACCGTAGACCACTCAACTGAGAAACGTATAAAAACTATGGATATTCATAAACAACACATACATCAAATCAGGAAAGACAATGCCTGGCAACATGAGGAAGGAAGTGTTCAGGATTAAGTCAATCCTCTTTCACGGCTGGGCCGAAGGGGAAGTGATGTAGCTGATGCTCCTTGGGCTGGGGTGGGGGGGAGGCGGAACGCAAGTTTTCCACCCGGGACCACTGCCATGTAGCAGCTTGATATTTAAACAAACAGGGGAATAAACCCAAGAAGCAGCAGCTAAGGGGACTGTGAAGTCATTCAAAGCCAGGCCTACCCCAATTTCGCAAGCAGGGTTCAAATCTCCCTGAGTGTCAAAAGGCTGAAACTAGCTGTCACTTTTAATCGAATTAAAAAAAGGCATTGAGGCTTTTTTCTGATTTCTGTCCACATTCCTGTTTGGACATTCTATCCATCTAATTCTCTCATTGAACCTAATCGAAACCAAGAAAGAACCTGCATTTCTACAGCACCGTTCACGGCCTCAGGACACCCCAAAGCCATGTTGCAACCAATGAGGTTTCTTTCTGAAGTGAAGTCGCTGTTGTAATGTAGGAAATGCAGCAGTTTGCGCACAGCAATATCCCCCAAACAGCAACATGATAATGACTAGTGCACCTGACAAGAACCAGGGAACAAGCTGACTGGCAGCATCCAAACGAGTGCCCAGCAGTTAAAATCTGTCGAACACCCGGCTTAAACACGTGGGTGGGAACAGTGCCACAAGTTCAGATCAGGTCCCCTTCCAGGGACCTGAGCAAAAAATCTAGGCCAACGCTCCAATGCAGCACTGAAGGACTGTTGCACTGCCCAAGATGCCACCTTTCGGATGAGGCAATAAACCAAGGCCCTGTCTGCCCTCTCTGATGGATGTAAAAGATCCACAGCCACAATTTCAAAGCAAAGCAGGAGAGTTCTTCCTGGTCAGCATTCATCCCTACTCCACCAAAAAGCAGATTATCTGATCATTATTACATTGCTGTTTGTGGGAGCTTGCTGTGCATAAATTGTCTGGTATGTTTTCCTACATCACAGTGACTGCTTCGAGAGTACTTCATGGCATAAAGCTTTGGAATTTCCGAGCTTCAAAAGGTGCTATATAAAAGCTAGTCTCTCTTTTCTCTGCTGGTTGTGTTGGGTTGCATCCTGGGTCGAATGCTGCTCAGACGGGGAGATGTTGAGTCTTCCGGGGTTTTGTTAGATTACGTTTGGGAGTGTATTTACAGAAATTCCCACAGCCGATAAAAGTTTCCATCCTTGTTTATAACTCCCTCCATACCCCTTGCCCCTCTCTATCTCTGCCATCTCCTCCAGCCCCACAACCCTCTGTGCTATCTGCACTCCTCTAAGTCCAGTCTCTTCAGCATCCTCTGTTTCCATCACACCACTACTGGCGGTCGCGCTATCGCCTGCCAAGGCCTTAAGATATGGAATTCTCTCTCTACACCTGTCCACCTCTCTACCTGTCTCTTTCCAGTTCTAAGACGCTCCTCAAAACCTACCACTTTGACCAAACCTTTGGTCACCGTCATAATATCCCCTTATGTGGCTCAGAGTCAAATTCAGTTTGATAATCGCTCCTGTGGAGCACCTTGCGACATGTTAATGATACTGTATAAATGCAGCCTGTTGTTGAAACAGTGGGTCTGATCAGAAGTTGTCTTCATTTCCTCGGACAGATGTTAAGTGGGTTTTGTTTCTCGAGATCAAAATATGTCCCTATTCATTTGCGAGGAAGCTCACTCCGTTAAGCACAATCCTTTCAATTAAAGTGCCTTCTTGTAAGTACATAATCCATCTCTGTCCTCCCAATATAAATAACATATTGTTCAGCTAACTGGTGGAATTCAGCCAATGTAAATATTAAACTCGAAATACTTCCACTTATAGAAACCTGTCCTCGTATTGTCAATGTGGATCAGTGTTTCTTTGAAAAGAGGATATTTGATTTAATTCCTTTCTAATTACCCCAGGAAAATTCTGTGCTCCCCACTTTGTGGCAATTACATAACTGGTGTTAACAATCGCCCCACAAATAGCAAATGCAGGAAATCTTCAATTTCGGTCTGATCAGCAAGATGAACACATATTGTTCAAAGAGGTTCTTGACATAATATGAGGGTACTATGTGCTTAACAGTCTATTGTACTGGGAAGAAATAGGTCAGCTTAAACTGTAAAATCAGAATACTGGGGGTTTTTTTATTCATTCACCAGATGTAGGCGTCACTGGCTGGGCCAGTATTTATTGCCCCATCCCTAATTCTTTTTTTAATTCATTCATGGGATGTAGGCATCACTGGCCAGGGCAGCATTTACTACTCATCCCTAATTGCCCTGGTTCAGAGGGCATTTAAGAGTCAACCACATCGCTGTGGGTCTGGTGTCACATGCAGGCCAGACCAGATAAGGACGGCAGATTTCCTTCCCTAAAAGGCATTAGTGAACCAGATGGGTTTTTACAACAATGGTTTTGTGGTCCATCATTACACTTTTAATTCCAGGTTTCTATTGAATTCAAATTTCACCATCTGCCGTGGATGGATTCAAATCCGGATCCCCAGAGCATTACCCTGGGTCCCGGGATGACTAGTACAGCAACAATACCACTACGCCATCGCCTTCTTGAATCGCTGCAGTCCATGTCGTGTAGGTACACCCACAGTGCTGCTAGAGAGAGTCCCAGGATTTTGACCCAGCGACAGCAGAGGCAAATTTACAATGAAACACACCGTGTCATGGCACGGAGCCCCCCAAGCGACACGGATTGTTGTGGGGAGCCCAAAGTGAATGAGTTTCCAAACATTCAAACTGGGCGCATGAACTGATGCTACATTCGCAAAGTTACAAAGGGAAACGCAGAGTAAGTGAGTAATTTTTGGGACCGGGTCCCGTGAGTGACAGGAATGACAGGCATCCGGGGTGGTCTCGGCAACATGTCCGCCTCCGATCAGCTACAAAAACACACCCGAAGAAAACATCTTGACCATTTCGCAAAGCGGGTCTGTCTCAGTCTCTGTCAAACCTTCACAAAGTAAATAGTAAGTCTCTGCTATTCCACCAGGAAAGCAATGCTTGGAAAAGTAAGTTTGAAAGGAGATTGAAATGTTCAGAAATGATATGAACAGGTAACCAGGAATTGCTCCTTTTCCATCCAGGTTGCCACAGGTATTACATTTCCCCCTTGTTTTTGATAAATCCCTCTCCTCCCACATTCTCTCTCTCTGATACAAGGCTTGCCAACAATCATAAAGCAGGCCACTAGGGCATACAGTGAGCCAACTCGCTCTACCCAACAATAGTGAACTCTGCCCGCTCCCCTCAGCCCGTGATCGCCAATGCAAGTCGGGAGCTTATTCATCGGTTGTTTGAATGAATAGGCAAGGCCACAGACTAAACATGTCAGTGGTGGCTCCAATGCAACTGGCCTGGCCTCTGTGGGTTTGAGTCCCACTCCTGTCCAGACAGACATTCCAGGGAAATGCTGACCTGTCCACCTTTGGATGTAAAAGGCCCCATGAGGCTATTCTGAGGAAGAGCAAGTGACACCCTTGGTGTCCTAGCAAATATTAATCCCTCAATCAACATCACACAAAACAGATTCTGGTCATTATCATATTGTTTGTGGGAGCTTACTGGATGCAAACTGGCTGTGACGTTCCCCACATTCTCATTTCAAAAGTACTTCACTGGCTGTACAGGTTTGAGACTTCTGGTGGTTGTGAGAGGCGCTATATAATTGCAGGTCATTAAATTTTGGTATGGCTATGAGAAGGTTTTAAAAGTACTAGCCCACCGTGCTAGGACAGGAGAAATTGTAGTCCACACACATGTTTACGATTAACTTTTTACCTCAATAATGCCAAGTCTGACTCAATGACAGGAAATAGATAGAGACAGATTCGCCTGGCACTGCTCTGGGCTATATCATATTAGCTGGTTTCATAGTCACATCTTCAGAATCATTCTTTGGCTCTCACTCCAGACATCATGTCCAGCTCAGAGAGACACCAGAAACTGGACTGGAAAACAAACCGTGGTTGGAGAGAAGATGCTGGGCAGTCCCAGAGCCTCACTCCACGCATTCCCATTCTCTCTTAACAATCAGCAAGCTTTGATGGGGAGAGGAGTTTCAGTAAAACCTCAGCCAGTTTGCTCAAAGCTGAAACATTGACCTCCAGCCAAGTTTTAATTTGACTTTAAATGATTGTAACATGGGCTGGCCTGAAACCACAGCAGCAGCTCGTGCTCTTCCACACTGTTATGAGATTTTCCAGTGAATGATGAGATCTCAGTAAAGTGCAATGTTTCTCCGGTCTCCTAGGTAACAGATGCGTTGTCAGTGCAGGGCTCCAGTCTGCTATCTCTACCTCTGAACAGAATTATACAAACAGACCGACATATCGATGTTCGAGTGGGCATCTAGTCAGCTTCCCTCTCCTATCTGCAGACCTACCGTTCTCGCTCCCTCTCTCTCGGTGATAAATCTGTCGGTGATATTTGGCTTTTCTCGTCAGCAAGTGCTACGTTTCCTCACCTCTTGTTGCAATATTTACCATCTTTACCATCATTCAGACAAGAGGTAAGCTTGGATTTCAACAGTGAAAGAAGCACTGATCAATCTGTGTATTTTCTTGGCTTTGCCTTTGAGGTCCTGGGGTGGAGCGGGAGGGGGTGGAACCCCAAAAATGAAGCTGAGCACAGAGCCCCACTAACTGTAAGTCCGCCACTCAGCGACAGCAAAGGAACGGCGATATATTTCCAAGTCAAGATGAGTTGTGGTTTGGAGGGCAACTTGCAGGTGGTGGTGTTCCCATGTGTCTGTTGCCCTTGTCCTCCTAGGTGGTATGTGCCGTCGAAGGAGCCTTGGTGAGTTGCTGCAGTGTATCTTGTAGATGGTGTACTCTGCTGCTACTATATGTCGGTGGTGAAGGGAGTGAATGTTTGTGGATGTGGTCCCAATCAATTGTACTGCTTTATCCTGGATGATGTTGAGGTACTTGAGTGTTGTAGGAGCTGCACTCAACCAGACAACTGGAGAGTATTCCATCACATTCCTGACTTGTGCCTTGTAGATGGTGGACAGGCTTTGGTGGTGAGTTACTTGCCACAGAATTCCCAACTTCTGACCTGTTGTTGCAGCCGCAGAGTTTATATAGCTGGCTCAATTAAATTTCTGGCCAATGGTGACTCCTAGAATGTTGATGGTGGGGGGAATTTAGTGATAGCAGTGCTGTTAATGTTAAGGGGAGCTGGATAGACTCTCTGTCAGAGATGGTCATCACCTGTGGGTAAATTTCCTCTGGCTTGCTGCCTGAAATTGGGTGGGATTCTCAGGGGGAACATCTAGGTGGTGAGGCCTACCATTGCCAGATTTCTCTCTCCTCACCCTTGCTGAGACTACCCATGCACCAGCAGGTTGGAAGTCAATGGAACTGAATGTGGGGTTGGGAGCACAATCAATGCAATAACCCCCAAGCCCAACTTCTGGGGGGACACAGTGGTGATGTCACTAGACAAGCAATCCAGAGGCCCAGGCTAATGCTCAGGGGACATGGTTCAAATCCCACCACGGCAGCTGGTGGAACTTAAACTCAATTAATAATAAGTCTGGAATTATAAAGCTAATCTCAGTAATGGTGACCATGAAATTGTCATTGATTGCAAAACCCATTTGGTTCACTAATGTCCTTTAGGGAAGGAAACCTGCCATCCTCACCTGGTCTGGCCTGCATGTGACTCCAGACCCGCAGCAATGTGGTTGACTCTTAACTGCCCCCTGAAATGGCCTAGCAAGCCACTCAGTACAAGGGCAATTAGGGATTGGGGCAACAAACATTGGCCTTGCCAGTGATGCCTACATTCCATGAAAAAATAAAGGAAGAATTTCTGCCCAGTGGGCTGGGATTTTCCAAGCCCCTCATGCCGGTGGGATCTTCCAGTCCTGCCGATGTGAATGGAGATTCCCATGCCAGCCGGACCCGCCGCAGGGGAACGCATAGGCTGGAAAATTCCGGCCATGGTCCTTTTCCAAAGCGCATTCCTCGTGCTCACTGGATAAACAAGGGGAGTCTTTACTGACCTGCTCGTCGTTTTGGTTGCTCACCACAGCTTCATATGGGGGAGGTGGTTCCACTGGACAAAACACTTCGATCCCTTTCATCCTGGTTGCATAGATATGAGTCAGAGGAATGACATCATTGCTCAGAATGCTGGAACAACAACAGGAACATGTCTTCAACTAAGTCACAACTACCTACAAGCTCGCTAACAAGACCACTGTTCAGAGCAATTGTAAGATTATTGAGATTTTTTATTTCCTGTTACAGGTGTTGTAGATCTTTATATAATGAGTATGTATCAATGCTGTAAACGAAACCTTTTAGTGGTAGCAATCTTGATGTATGTATTGAAATAAAGATCATGGAATATATGCAGGATTTCTTTGCTGATGATGCAGAATGCAACACACATCATGGCCTACAGTAGCATCACGATCCCTAGCGGTTATTTCCTTTCTGAAAGTACCCAGCAGAGCCTGAGAACCTGCCTACTGCCAACTATATGCCCCCTTCACTACTTATTGATCCAAGTCTCTTCAGCCTCCAATGCCTCAATTTTAAAATTTTCCTCCTTATTTTCAATTCCCTCAAAGGTCTCACCACCCCCTCCCCCACCCCCCAAACTCTCCGTAATCTCCTCCAGCCCCACAACCCTCCAAGGTCTTTGCTCTCCTCCAATTCTGCCTCTTGCGCATCCCCAATGGTAATCATTCCATTTTGGTAGCAATGCTTTCAAACGCCTAGACCCTAAGCTCTAGGATTCTCTCCCTAAACCCCTCCACCTCTCTCTCCTTCTTTAAGACGCTCCTTAAAACCTAGATCCTTGGCCAAGTTTTTGGTCACCTATCCTAATATCTCCTTTTATGGCTCGACCATATCAAATTTTGTTGATAATGCTTCTGCGAAGTATCTTCAGACATTTTACTACATTAAAGATGCTAACTAAATGCAAGTTATTGTTGCTGTTGTGTTAATAGTAAGATACACTTGGAGACAAGTGACAAAGGGCAGTGATATCAGGTTATGGATAGAAGTGGTTTTATTCTCGATCTGCTTACACACTGCTGGGTAAAATCGATTGGTCTAGGCTTGAACAAATTTGATACAAACAATTTGACATTCCAGGATTATTCCCGTTCTGTTCCCAGGATATTTGAGATCCCCCAAAGCAGCATTCCTCAGAACTCAGCATGTAGTCAGTGCCAGTCCACCTGGACCTGGTGAGTCCAGGCTGATCAGCTAAGGGGAAGGGGGGGGGATGCTGAAGGGATCATAGAAGCACCCCCAGCACCCCAAGTCGGCTCTTAGACCACCTTTTCCAGGCCAGACCCCATCCACCCTCTCACCCCCTGGACTCCCCCAACCCAAACCCGTCCAGAATTCTCAGAGAAGAACACTGCCTCTACTCACTCATGGGCTCGGGTTTACACATGCACAGCAGCATAGTACAGGTGCCACAGACACAGAAGATGCAGAGTTGAGAAACCCTGTGTCCTAGAAAGCTCAGACCCAGACCGGGGACCACCACCCCCATCTTATAGTTATGATCCCAGTTTTGATCTTCTCCACAAGTGGAATTATTTTCTCCATATCCTGCTCTATCAAATCTCTTCATTATTTTAAAAAGATCTCTATCTGGTCAGCCCTCGGCCTTCTCTTTTCTAGAGAAAAGAGCCTCAGCTTAGTCCTGATACATATAACCTCTCAG
Organism: Carcharodon carcharias; assembly: GCF_017639515.1. Lineage (NCBI taxonomy): Eukaryota > Metazoa > Chordata > Chondrichthyes > Lamniformes > Lamnidae > Carcharodon > Carcharodon carcharias. The sequence continues at coordinate 113,909,709 of NC_054470.1, forward strand.
TTCTGGTATCATCCTTGTACATGCTTTGAAATAGGGACATAGGCAAAAGATTCTGCCTGTCTGCCCTTCCCTCACCATGGAATTCTCACCAGTTTTTATTCAAGGTAGAAGCTAAGTGGATTCAGTGTAACTCTCCCCATGTTGTGGGAGATCTGTCTAGATTTCCACGCCATACATCCCACTGGGGCTTTCCGAGGCCAAGTTTGAACAAGTAAGTGGTTAAATGGGATGCATGGCATTAAATTCTCCAATTGGGCTGGACTAGACTGAACCAACTGAGCTTCAGCCCTAAGCACAGGTGTTGTGACACCTGGGAGAGGCAAGTATTGCTGGGAAAGCTTAAATGAGTTCATTGGAACAGAAGAAGGCCATTCAACCTTGTGAGCCTGTGCTGCTTTTCAATGAGATCATGGCTGGCCTTGTATCTGAATTCCTTCCTCCCACTTGGCTCCACATCTTATAATATCCTTGTCTAACAAAAATCTATCCATCAGCTGCTTGGTGGTAGAGAACTTGAATATCAAACGATCACAATTTACACTACAGGAGAAAAGAGTGTTGCAGTATAAATTGTTGTCATTGTTTGAAATTTGGAATTCTTGCATTTATCCTGATGAGCGCAAGCTTTGGTAACATGTCTCTCTTTACAGCAATAAATCCATCGATCTTGGATTTTAAATTATTAATTTAGCAAACATCTACTGCTCTTTTGGAAGAGTGTTCCGCACTTCTGCCACCCTTTGTTTGAAAAAGTGTTTCCCAACTTCTCTCCTGAATGGCCTAGTTCTGAGTTTAAGGTTATGGCCCCTTGTCCTAGTCTCCCTGTCAGCAGCGGAAATAGTTCCCCTCTTTCCCCTGCTTCGATCCTTTCAAAATGATAAAAAAAACCTCAATAAAATCACACCTTAACCTTTTGCATTCCAAGGAATACCAGCCATGTTTTTGTAACCTTTCCTTATAATCTAACCCTTTTGTTCCTTCTGAGGCAGTCCCTCGAGACCAAGGATGACTTCCTTCCACTCCGGGGGTTGTGGGTCCTGAGGTGGGCGAAATGCTGGATCCACACACTCTGCCACAGGTGGGGTAGGTAGTGTTTGATGAGACGGGGGTGGGGGGGGGAGGTGTGGATGGGTGGGATGCTTGGACTTTGGTCCGATCCTTCCGCTGTTTGCACTTGGCCTCCACCTGGTCCTGTAGGACACGTTCGAAATGGCTAGCACCTTCTTCTCCCCAGTTTGGATGGTCTAACCTTGGTCTATTCTAACCTCGGGACCCTGGTGATACTGTGGTAGGTTCATGTTGCATTCTTTCCAAGGCCAATATATCCTTTCTAAGCTGCAGCACGCAGAACCCAATACTCCAGGTGCGGTCTAACCAGAGCTTCGAATAGCTGCAGCAAAACCTCCTCCTCTTTATATTCCAGCGGTCTAAATATTAGCCTTTTTGGTTATTTTTGTATCTGGACACTCCAATTTAGTGATCTGTCTACATGGATCCCAAAATCCCTTCATTGTTCGTAGCTTTTCACCATTTATGTTTTAGTACATGTCCATTTTCTCCTCTAACGAGTGGGAATAAAGTTTAAAGGAATACTTTCCTTACCGTGGATTAATCCTGGGAGTGTAGGAGCAGAAAGTGGAGAAGTATGGAGGAGGGGGAATGGGTGGAACAAATTCATCAGGGTCAGGTATCTGGCGAGCTCCTTCAGACTCTTCTTGGGGAATCTGGGCTTCAACCTGTCAAAGCACCGGGAGCAACAAAGAACCATGAGACATTGTGGGATAAACCAGGTAACGCTGTGAACTGATCTTGATTACATAAGCATCTGCAGTACGACATCGAAAAAAAGGGGGAAAACCTTCATGTTATAGCATTGATGCTTAACAAACAGCAATTGCTAAAATTGAGCATTTTTCTCCAACTCTGATTCACTAACAATCAGCACTAGAGAGTTGGAATCAATTATTTCTGTCCTCAATGAGGAGTTTTTAAAGCAGCTGTTTGGTAGTTCAGAACTTGCCTCTTGCTGAAAAGAGGGACATGCTGCTGAAGCTTTTCATCTTGCACTCATCAGGATAAACGCAAGAATACCAAATTTCAAACATGCACAACAATTTATACAGCAAGAGAAAAGGGTGCCTGTAGTATAAATTGCTGAAATGGTTTGAAATTTGGTGTTCTGGCATTTGTCCTGATGAGTACCAGAAGATATGCAGGCATATCTTCAATTACATGAGAAAACCCCATACCTAAAAACTTAAAAGCAGCGGGAATATAAATCCTCAAACTCCCTTTTATTTGAATTATCAGATCAAATAAAACATTGCAGAATGGATAAAATAACATTTTTTTACATCAACGTTTGTCTCTTTTCTTTATTTAAATGTTGCACAGTAAATTTTGCACAGTAGTATTAGCACTCAAATCTCATCAGTAACTGTAGGCTAAAAAGATGGGTTCATGTTTTCAAGATTGTCCCTCATCAGGGCTCTAGATGTTGCAGACTAGCGGTTCTAACTGAGGAACACAGGCATGTTCTTCATTTGGAAGTCCCTGGTCTGGAGACCCTAATGCCTTTAAACAGGTTCGGGGAGCACATGCAAACTACAGCTCCCTTTGTCTGTGACCCTCATTAGATCTACTGCTCTATGTATCTCTGGGCCTCTCTTGGCGGCTTACTTAACTGTGGGATGTAGCCTACCATGATAAAAACATTTTTTAAAAAGACACAGTTCCACAAATAAGATATAGAACAGGCTTGTCCAACCCACAGCCTGTGGGCCCCTAATGTGGCCCCCAGAGTGTATGTTGGGTCAGAGAGTTTGAAGGTTTCTGCTGTGGGCTGCTCCTCCAATCACAGCCTGTTTCAACATTGAACCTATCAGCAGCAAACATGGAAGAGAACCAAGCTGTGACTGGAGGAACAGCGAACACTGGTAACTGTAGAGCACATAGGGCCTCAGCTCACCACGCTTTGCCCCTCAGCTTATAGTGCTTTTGCCTGGCTCTGGCTAAATTTCAAACTATTTCAGCAATTTCTACGACAGGCACCCTTTTCTCCTGTAGCATAAGTTGTTGTGAATGTTTAAAATTTGGCATTCTCCCTACATTGCCCCTGCTCTGGGTACGTTCCCCTGGCACACCCCACGTTACCCGGTTCCTCCCCACATTCCCGGTTTTCAGCCAGCTCTTAACCCTTCCCTGGGTGGGCACACACGTTTGGGAGCTGCTAAGCCTCAGGCTTCTCTTCTGATCTCACCGTAAATTCCCCACCCCCGCAGCCGATTTGGTGAGCGAGGGTGGGCGAGTGAGCGAGTGAGGGTGTGGGTGAGTGAGTGAGTGAGGGTGTGGGTGGGTGAATGAGGGCGTAGGTGGGGGTGGGTGGGTGAGGGTGTAGGTGGGGGTGGGTGAGTGAGTGAGGGTGTGGGTGGGTGGGTGAGTGAGGGTGTGGGTAGGTGAGTGAGGGTGTGGGTGGGTGGGTGAGTGAGGGTGTGGTGGGTGAGTGAGTGAGGGTGTGGGTGGGTGGGTGTGTGGGTGAGTGAGGGCGTAGGTGGGGATGGGTGGGTGAGTGAGGGTCGATAAGTGAGGGTGGGTGAGTGAGGGTGTGTGAATGAGTGAGGTAGGGTGAATGAGTGAGGGTGGATAGGTGAGTGAGGGTGGGTGAGTGAATGAGTGAGTGAGAGTGGTTGGGTGAGTGAGAGTGGGTGAGTGAGGATCTTTGGGTGGGTGAATGAGGGTGGGTGAGTGAGGGTGGGTGAGGTGGTTGAGAGTCGTTGAGTGGATGAGCAAGGGTGTGTGTGAGTGAGGGTAAGTGAGTGAGCGTGGGTGAATGAGGGTGAGTGATTGAGGGTAGGTGATTGATTGAGGGTGAGTGAGTGAGGGTGGGTGAGTGAGGTTGGGTGAGTGAAGGTGGGTGGGTGAGTGAGTGAGGTCGGGTGGATAGGTGAGGGTGGGTGAGTGTGAGTGGGTGATTGAATGAGGGTGAGTGAGGATGGATGGGTGAATGAGGGTGGGTAAGTGAATGAGGGTGGTGGATAAGTGAGGGTGGGTAAGTGAGTGAGGGTGGGTGAGTGAATGAGGGGAGGGTGGATGGGTGAGTGAGGGTGGGTGGAAGAATGAGCATGTGAGGGTGTGTGGGTTTGTGAGGGTGTGAGTGATGAATGAGGGTGGGTGGGTAAGTGAGGCTGGGTGTGTGGTTGTCTGAGAGAGAGTGAGCATGTGTGTCTGACAGAGGGAGGGTGAGGGTGTGAGAGAGGGAGAGGAAGGGTGAGTGCATGTGTGTTGAGAGAGAGAGGTTGAGTGTGTGTGTAAGAAAGGAAGGGGGTGTCTGTGTGTGTGTGCGTGCACGCGTGTGTGTGTCTGTGTACATGTGTGTATGTGTGCATGTGTGTATGAGAGAGAGAGTGAGAAGAAGGGTGTGTGTGTCTGTGTGTGTGTGTCTGTGTGTGTGTGCGTGTGTGTATGTGAGAGAGAGTGAGAAGAAGGGGATGTGTGTGTGTGTGTGTATGCGCATGTGTGTGTGTGTGTGTCTGTGTGCATGTGTGTATGTGAGAGAGAGTGAGAAAAAGGGTGTGGGTGTGTGTGTGTGTGTGCGCATGTGTGTGTGTGTCTGTGTGTGTGTCTGTGTCTGTGTGTCTGTGTGTGTGTGTCTGTGTGTGTGTGTGTGTGTGTGTGTCTGTGTGTGTGTGCGTGTGTGTATGTGAGAGTGAGAGGGAGGGGAGAGTGTGTCTGGCTCTCTCCCAGCCTCAGGGTTCTCATTCACCCCCACCTCACACAACAGGAACTCTCAGGAATCCACAGTGGTGAGGGTGAATAAGTGTGCACCTTGAGATTGAGAGGGAGCTGAACACACACAAACTCTCACCCTTTCACACTCGAATGGTCGTTTTATTTTTTTAAAGTAATAAATAATCAACTTATTGCTGTGATTTTCTTTTCCTCAGCAAGTTGTTTCTTTCCATGCGTCAGCTTTTTTTAAATTTAACGCTGTGCCGAATCTTATCTTTCTGAAATTTGCTCACATCAGCCCCCCTGAGTGTGAGAGAAATTGAAATGTGATCCCCCCCCCCCATGTGGAAATGTTGGACAAGCCTGATATCGAATGAATAGGACTGTGAGACAGCCCAATCCCCTACTCCATAAAACACATAAATAGTATGTCAATGATTGAGAATTTAATGAACTCAACCTGACAACATGTGATCGATGGACTTTAATACAAAATGCAGAGTGCAGTAGATCTTTCATTTTTATTAAGGAGACCTGCATTTTGCAACGTATTAAAATTGTTTGTATAGTGAAATGTTCATAATTGTGCAATCTTTTTTTACTTTATATTTTATTTTTATTTTAATGATTGTCTATAAGTACGTTATGAATTATGATGACTTGTTTTATTTGTAGACACATCATCATGATGATTTTTCAATAAATCGGTTACCTATCTACCTATCCACCCAATGTTTAGTCCAAACTTATCATCACTTGACAACAGCCCACTATGATACATTAGAATTAAGGAGCTTCAACTCCAGACGTTGATTGGATATTCTTCCCATGGTTACTGAAATACATCCTCAAAGAAAAAGAAAGGATTTACATTTATCTCGTGCCTTTCACATCCTCAGGACATCCCAAAGCACTTTACAAACCAATAAGGTACTTTTTGAAATGTCGTAATGCAGCAGCCAATTTTCACGCAGCAAGATCCCTCATACACCAATGTGATAATGAACAGATCATCTGTTTGTACCGATGTTGAGAGATGGGTAGAAATTGGCCAAGCACTAGGGAGAACTCCCCTCCTTTTCTTGCAATAGCATTGTGGGATCTTCTACATTCACCAGAGAGGGCAGGAAGGGCCACAGTTTAACTTCTCATCTGAAAGACGGCACTGCCAGCACTGCAGCACTCCCTCAGTACTGCATTGGGACTGTCAGCCTGGATTTTGTGCTCAACTCTCTGGAGTGGGACTCAAACCGTCGAACTTCTCATTCAGAGATGAGAGTGCAACAGATTTTGACTGGGGATGTGTCCCTTTGAGTGAGGCACCTGCTGGATTTCTGACCATCAAATCAAAAGATTAGCGGTGTTGGCCTTTGCCGGACAAGTGGACATACATGTTCATGGTTAATTAACTCACCACCTGGGGTCGTCTGCCAACAAATATCTGGAGATACTGCAAGGCAGCAGCTACAACACACACTGTGGTGGTCAATGCATTCAATACACATATGGCAAACAGCAGGTCCTGAAAATAAGAAAGGAAAGCATATAACAATTCAGCATTTACTACACAATGTTAGACCAGGAGGCATGGCTGTCATTGTATAAAACATCAATGTAAGACAGTCAATAATAAACCCAACTGGGAGTTCAGGAGAAACTTCTTTACCCACAGAATGGTGAGAATGTGGAACTCACTACCACAGGGAACAATTTAAGGGGAAGCTGGATAACCATAGGCGAGAGAAAGGGTCAGAAGGTTATTTTGATAGGTTGAGATGAAGAGGGATGGGTGGGGCATAAACACTGGCAGAGAGAGCTGAGCTGAATGGCCTGTTCCTGTGCTGCAGACTCTCTGCAGTTTGACATAATTGAGCCTGAGGTTCACTCCTGGAACTGAGACTGACTTACTATGGAGCATTGTCTCATGGACTGGATGGTCAGCATTACTGAGTAGCTAACAAGCCTCCAAACCAGCATAAAATGTATTATGGATGTACGTGTCATTCACATTGACAAATAGAATCTATTAAACTTGAACCAAGATGGGGAAGTGTGCCATGAAATGTAGCGGGGTTGTGCAAAAGTAGCAAACAAGGTATTCTAACATCCAGTAAATCGGAACATACAAACAAACTTGAAAAACAACGTCTCTTCCAGGTAATCCATGTGATGGATTATTTACATGCATTTTCACATAGCCTAGATTGGTATAGATTCAACAAACAGAAATCTTCAAACTTGCAAACTCTTTGGAACAGAGAAGTTTAAGTGGAGATCTAATAGAGGTGTCCAAAATTATGAAGGGTTTTTTAATGGAGTGAGTAAGGAGAAACCGTTTCCAGTGGCAGAAGGGTCAATAACCTGAGGGATACAGATTGAAGAGAATTGGGAAAAGATGCAGAGGGAGTGATGAGGAAAATGATTTCACTCAGCGAGTCGTTGCGATTTGGGATGCGCCGCTGGAAAGAGCGGTGGAAGCAGTTTCAGTCGTAACTTTCAAAAAGGAAGTGGAGAAACACTTGAAGGTGGGAAATTTTGCTGGATTATGGGTGAAAGAGCAGGGTGAGTGGGACTGATTGGATAGCTCTTTCAAAGATCTGGCACATAGATCGTGACGGAGGGCTGGATTGGAGTCATTCCATAACATCAAATCCCGACTGACACCCATACAATGTGGGCTCTGTTTAATTGGGTTCCTGGCCTTTGGAAACCTAAACAACTGGCCATAAATTTGTAAAGCCTCCAAAACGCAGAATAATAAATAAAGATTAAATCCAGCAAATTCATGCCTTTCAAACTGCTCAACTAAGACCTGATGGGTATACTTGATGGAGGTTGCCACCTCGAAAATAATTAATGTTATTCCCTTTGCATTCAAGAGTTGCAGCAATGAGTCCATGTGGTAGGAATGAAGGAATGCATAGCTGATTATAGAAAGAGCTTCATTGTGTGTTTAACTGAGCATTCGACACTTACACTTGATGCTCTTGAGATGGTTATCCATACTCCCTCATATCCCTGGTATCATTCTAATAAATGTCCTCTGCACCCTCTCCAAGGCCTTGTCATCCTCCTAAAGTGTGACGTTCAGGATTTCAGACAATACTCCAGCTGAGGCCTTACCAATATTTCCTAAAGGTTTGGCATAACTTCCTTTTACTTATGTAATCATTGCCGCTCCTCAGGAGCTCACCTTCTTTCCTCCAAATAAGAAGCAGCCTTCTCTATTTACTCAGTCACCTTCCAAGTCTGTTTCCAGTCTTTTAAATCATTGTAACATCAAAACTAATTGATTAAAGAGGTCCTCAGGTTTACTCATTAGGAGAGATTGAGCCAGATTGTGAGGTTTCTGTTTTCAGCATCAGCGGTCTAATCCCAGAGTGCACAGTCCTGTTCCGAGGTCCACTTAAGAATGTCAACAATTCTCTGCCTGCAGGAGGGGTCAGAGGCCTCTGATTTGAATAGACCCAGAATTAGATAGTCTGGACTTGACAATGTAGCTAGTTCCCAGTGTGGAAATTAAAACCAGGCCATTCAGTTGATCGTCAGGAAGCGCTTCTTCACACAGCTCAGATGGGATCTAAGATCATTGGAACAGAGGAGCCCTTTAGCCCTTCAAGCCTGTTCTTCAGTCCAATTAGATCATGGCTGATCTGTACCTCAACTCCATCGACCCACCTTGATTCTGTCATCCTTAATACTCTTGCTTAACAAAAATCCATCAAAGTTGGTTGTGAAATATCCAATTGACCCCCAGCCTCAACAGCCTTTTAGAGGAGAGAGCTCCAGATTTCCACTCCTCTTTGTGTGAAGAAGTGCTTCCTGACATCAACTCTGAATGGCCTGGCTCTCACTTTAAGATTTTGTCCCCTTATTCTGGAGTCAAGAACGAGAGGGCACAGATTTAAAGTCATTTGTAAAAGAAGCAAATGTGACATGAGAAGTGGTTCAGGTCTGGAATGCACTGCCCGGAAGTGTGGTGGAGGCAGGTTCAATTGAGGCATTCAAGAGGACATTGGATGATTACTTGTGTCGGGGTACAGGGAAAAGGCAGGGCACTAGGTCAAAATGTTCATTTGGAGAACCGGTGCAGGCACGATGGGCTGAATGGCCTCCTTCTGTGCTCCTAAAATTCTGTGATTCTGTGACTTTCTCCCCAACAGAAAAAATAATTTCTCTCTATCGACCTTATCAAATCCTTTAATCATCTTAAAATGAAGATGTTTTCTTGGAATGAGCTAGCTGGCTCCAAAGGCTGTGACCCTTGGCTTGGTGTCCCAGAAATATGATTTAATTCACAACAACCAGTTAACATTCAGCCTGAGTTACACAGAGAAATCCTGAATTCAGGATCTGAAACCTGTGCAGAATTGAAATGTGCTTGTGTGTTTGAAACATTTCCTTTTTGTGCCCGTGCCGATTCAATGAATCCCGATGTTCCTGTTGTTTTGATTTAATCAATTGGTCAGGATTTTCCCAGAATCCTAGTTAAGAGTTTTCCAAAGACACTTTGCAGTTACTCGGTGGGTTCCTTGTTACGGCTGAACTGTACCTTAAGCACAAGTCGCACTGTGTCGCAGGAGACGGAGAGAACCGGGTATAATATCAGTATCTCCTTCTTATCATTGCATTTCATTGACTGGTTGTCATCACAGCAGAAGCAACTATTGCCCTCAACAACCTTGACCTTTAAGGAGAAACAGGAAAAGATATTAGAGGGGTTGGTAAGAGTAGCACTGGGCAGCCACACTAAATCATATTGTCTGATCCATTCATATTTGTCAACTGGTCAATTCACACCTTAACATTTGACACATCACTGGGTATTATTTCCTGATACACTGATGGTTGTTTTTTGGCAGTAATGCTAAGCAGAGATGTCTGCCCTCTCCAGTGGACCTCAAATGTCCCTTGGCCCAACTTTTTGAAGAAGAGCAGGGGAGTTCTCCCTGTTGGGTAGCACACTTGCCACTGAGGTAGGAGGCTGTGGGCTTGAGTCCCATGCATGAGATTTGAGCACATAAACCCTAGGCCGACACTCTCAGTGCAGCACGGAGGGAATGCTGCACTGCTGGGGATGCTGTCCTTCAGATGGGATGTTAAACTGAGAATCTGTTTGCCCTCTCAGTTGGGTGTAAAAGATTCCACGGCACCATTTCTTGTTGAACAGCAGGGGGTTTGCCCTGATATCCTGGGGTCAATATTTATCCTTCTAGAAATATCCTTAAAAAGGAAGAGTTTTTTTGGTCAGTATCAAAATGCTGGTTGTGGGAGCTTGCTGTGCGCAATTGGCTGCCTTGTTTCGTATATTACAACAGTGACCTCTTTTCAAAAGTACATGATTGGCTGGAAAGCACTTTGGGACATCTGGTAATCGTGAAAAGTGCTATAGAAATGCAAGTCTTTCTTTCTCTCATTCCATCAACTACTGATGATCAATTGATAGACTTCAGCTATACAAAGCCCTGGTTAAACCACATCTGTGTTCAGTTCTGGGCACCATGCTTTAGGAAGAATATATTGGCCTTAGAGGGAATTTATTGGCCTTAGAGGGAGGGCAGCGAAGATTTACCAGAATGATATCCAGACTACAAAGGTTGCCTTACAAGGAGAGATTGCACAAATTAGGAATTTAGAAGGTGAAGGGTTGAACTTATTAAAGTTTTCCCAAAACATTCAGGGGTACTGATGGCTTAGAAAAAGAGAGAAAATATTTCTGCTGCTTGAGGAGTCCATGACTATATGGGACATAGTCTAAAAATTTTGCACTAGACCTTTCAGGAATGAAACTAGGAAACACACAAAGGGTGGTAGAAGCTTAGAACTCTCTTCTGTAAATGGCAATTGATGCTCAATCAATTGTTAATTTGAGATCTGAGATTGATAGACTTCTGTTAACCAAAGATATTAGGGGATATGGGGCAAAGGTGGGAATGTGGGGTTAGACCACAGATCAGCTATCATCTCACTAAATGGGGGAACAGTTTCGAGGGATTAAATGGCCTCCTTCTCTTCCTACATTCCTGTGTTACAATGATCTTGCACTACTGGTTATGGGAGCTTGCTGTGCAAAAGTAGTTCCTACACTTCCTACATTAGAGCAATGGCTGCACTTTGAAAACAGTTCATTGGCTGTAATGAGCTTTGGGATGTCCTGAGGTTGTGCAGGTGCTACAGAAATGCAAGGTTTTTTTATTTTTATGACTGCCAATGTCAAAGGAATAAGGCACTTTCTATCACTCTCTGACAAAGGATGTGGATGATTTAAGATTACATCGCAGAGTTCACTCAGGCTGCAGAGGCGATAATCACGGCTGCTAATCATTTATTTTATTCCAGTTATATTAACGCCCATTTTATTTTTGAAAAAGAGCTTCTGCTTCTATTTTTGAATCATCCGTAAAGTGTCTGGGCGCAAAACACAGGCCAGGATTTCCTGATCCTGCTAAAGCGGGGGTGGGGCCAGAAAATGCAGTAAGCCTGCCACTAGTCCACTGACTTCAGCAGGACCGGAAGATCCTGCCCACGCTGATGTGCATCACGCTGCAAGGCATAGCTCAGTGGGTAGAACTTCTGTCTCTGAGTCAGAAGGTTGTAGGTTCAACCCTCACTCTAGAGACTTGACCACAAACACTGGCTGATGCTAGTGCAGTATGGGTGAGCGCAGCACTGTGGGAGAATCAGTACTGAGGGAGGGCTGGACTGTTGGAGGGTCAGTACTGAGGGATTGCTGCACTGTCGGAGGGTCAGTACTGAGGGAGTGCTGCACTGTCGGAGGGTCAGTACTAAGGGAGTGCTGCACTGTTGGTGATGTCATCTTCCAGATGACACATTAAACTGAGGACCTGTTTGCCCTCATGGTGGATCAGAAAGATCCCATGGCACCATTTCAAAGAAGAGCAGGGGAGTTCTCCTTCGTACTCTGGCCCAATATTTATTCCCCAATCCAACATAATTGAGAGCAGTTTTTCTAGTCACTGTCACATTATTGCTTGTGGGATCTTGCTGTGTACAAATTGTCTGCCAGCTTTGCTACATTACAACAGTGACCACACTTCCAAAAGTACTTCATTGGCTGTAAAGCACTTTAGGAACATCCTGAGGTCAATTACCTTGAACTTATGACCCTTGAATCAGATAAGTCATCACATTTTGCAGGTTTCTGGGTAAGTTGATTCCTAGATACCCCTGGTTTGCCCTATATGCAGGGTATGTGGATGCGGTCTGGGTGGTACCCTACTGCCAGTGCTGAGCTACATCTGATCTTTCAGCACTGTGATGGAAAGATTTGTAAAGCAACATACGAGAACAGGACAAAAGCCTTTTCTTTCGTTTGAAGTGAGTTTATTTTTTGCAACCATTTCAATGTCCTTTGTAAAAGCCAGTTTCATATTGGATAATTCATCAACAGAATCTAAACCCCCCACTGAAAAGCCTGTGTGCACTTCAACCGTGCAATATCTGCAAAGTCTGATGAATGCCGTTTTTTGAAGAAGTATTTGTCTTCCCGCACCACCCTGCACTCACTCACTGAGCTAACCTCGCTCTGTTAATCCCCAGGGTCAGGCCTCTTCCAGTTCCTAGTTAAAACAGCCAACTTTGTGCCACTGGCTATCTCGGATTCGGCGAATGGACTGAATCTCTGGCTTGCGGCCGCCCCACTGGTTCCAGTGCCTGTAATCATTCTTCTCAAACACGTACTGGTAGCCGCGGTAACCTGGGTACTGGTAGCCCACCCAGGTCCCGCAGGCCACACTGGCGCTGCCAACTCTGTCGGTGAAACCATAGGAGTACAGGCTGGGAACGTCATTGTCAACGATCTCCATCTTGCGGCCCTTAAACTCCGCCATTTCGTACAGGCAGATTTTGTGCTGCTCTGACTCCATTAGGATGGGCCTGAAGGACATGATGTACTCGCTCCTGTGGCTGTTGGACCAGGAGTCCCAGCGGGGATATTCTCCCCTCTCCAGGACAAACATCTCTCCGCAGAAGTTGGCCTGCTCGTAGAACACCCAGGGCCCACAGTCAATGCGAATGGAGCCCACTCTCTCGAAGCCACTGTTGCACAAATTCATGCACTCGCCAGAAAACTCCTTGCAGCGGCCCTGGAAGTTCTCATGCTCAAAGGCCCACATCCTGTAGGCGAACTTTCCCATGTCGAGGTTCCTGGGCTGCGGGTTCTTCCGCTCGGACTGAGGGGTTGTGCGACTCACCTTCTCTGACATGGCTGCTCTCGCTTAGCTCCTGGAAGCCTGGCTGATGATCAGTGGTCGTTTGGCCGCCTCTTTTATACTCTGCTCTGAGCCGAGTGGGGGATTACTCAGACACAGAGGAAGTGCAGAGTCAACAGATCTGAGATAATGAAAACCCCAGTCATCAGGAGTGAGTTCACGTGACACGGAAAGAGGAAAAGGGAGAGAGAAAGGGAGAACGAGAGTCAGCAAGACCTGCTTTTGCTCTTATTCATCATAGGGCACCGACTTCTGGGAACTTTAGTGAAGAGTCTAACTACACTATCAGCATCCCGATGGTTAAAATCACATCGATTCAATGTTCCACTGAGATCGCTGCGATGCAGAACTGTGGCTATTTCCAAACAATCTGACACTTATTAAAAGACATACTTGTGTTTCTAAAGTGCCTTGCACCACCTGAGGACAGCACAAAGCTTTAGAGCTACTGAAGTATTTTTGTAGGATAATCACCATTCCAATAGAGGAAATTATAAGCTGTAATTTAATGACGTTGGTTGAGGGTTAGGTATCAGCCAGGATGCCAGCTCCCCATCAAGATGGTGTCATGGCATCTTCTGCTTCCATCCAAGGGTATTCACAGCACCTCATCCAACAGGTGGCACCTTGGACAGTGCAGCACATCCACAATATTGCACCTGGCATATCAGTCTACTACATTTATGTCACTGGAGTGGGGCTTGAACCTTCAACTCTCCAACTGAAAGGTAGAATTGCCACCCACTGAACCACTCATCTATGCCAAATGTTAGCATGTTGCTGCCAAAAATATGGTGCTGCACTTTATTACGTTTCACACTGTGTCTTGAATCATGTTGATTGAACATAAAAGATACACCAGTCTCAGTTTGGGAATGGTAGTGTGGTGGTAATGTTGCTAGATTAGTATCACAGAGGTCTGAATTAATGCTCTGCAGACATGAATTCAAATCCCACCATGTCTACTCAATTAATTAATAAATCAGGAATTACAATGCTAATTTTGTTAATGAATTTTTTATTCATTCATGGAATGTAGGCGCTACTGGCTGGGCCAGCACTTATTGCTCATCCCTAATTGCTCTTGAGAAGGTGATGGTGAGCAGCCTTCTTAAACTGCTGCAGTCCATGTGGTATAGGTACACCCACAGTGCTGTTAGGGAGGGGGTTCCAGGATTTTGACCCAGTGACAGTAAAAGAACGACGATATATTTCCAAGTCAGGGTGGTATGTGGCTTGGAAGGGAACTTCCAGGTGGTGGTGATCCCATGTGTCTGCTGTCCTTGTCCTTCTAGATGGTAGCAGTCATGGGTTTGGAAGGTGCTGTCTAAGGAGCCTTGGTGAATTCCTGCAGTGCATCTTGTAGATGGTACACACTGCTGCTACTGTGCATCAGTGGTGGAGGGAGTGAATGTTTATGGATGGGGTGCCAATCAAGTGGGCTGCTTTGTCCTGGATGGTATCAAGCTTCTTGAGTGTTATTGGAGCTGCACTCATGATCATGAGATTACTGGATTGTCATAAAAGCCCATCTGGTTCACTAATGTCCTTTAGGGAAGTAAATCTGCCATCCTTTCCTGGTCTGGCCTACATGTGATTCCAGACCCACGTCAAAGTATTTGACTCTGAAATGGCCTAGCAAACCACTCAGTTGTAAGTGCCTCATCATTTCCGGCTCACCAGCAATTTGGGTTGGGCAATAAATGCTGGTTTTGCCAATGACATTCATGTTCCAAGAACTAATTTGAAAGAAGGAAACATGGTACCCAACCCACACACAGTGACAATGTTATACTGTTTAGTAAAGTTGGTTGAGGGCTAAACATTGGCCATGATAATGGGAAGAACTTCCCTTTTTTATACTATGGACAGCTATGAAAGATAGAGCTGAAACCTAATCTTAACACATTTATTAAACTTTTATTTACAGAGATACACATTACAAGCATGCACCTTCAAACCCAACAACCATGGTTTTAATCTGCTCCTATTTACAGGAGCACAAGTGAATCCCCAGTTAATGCCCACCACCTGAATACAATTAAACACCCAATTATTATACAGTCAACATCCTGCTCTTCTTCACAATAGCGGTAGTGGGATTTGCACCTGCTCAATAGCTCCATAGTCATGAATGCGAACGTTCCCTATGGTCACAAAGTTTCCTGATGTCAAGGTCATTTTGAGACAAAGTAGCTGAGCACAGGTTGCAAGCCCAACTTGTATGGATCAGCTCTCATCCCGCTGTGGCCAGGACTGGACAGAAGACCCTACAGTAAGAAGTGATGGCTATTTACATTGTACTGATTATCTCCTGGATACAGAGCAGAAACACTTCACACCATGGCATTCCAACCCTCCGGAGACACAATCCTAGCCCTGCTTAGATTGCAGCACTGCACCTGATGACAGCTCTCACAACCAACCCGTCACTGCAACATAAATGGGCATCAGCTTTGTGTGATGCTGTTTGGTGACAGCCATGTTTGTTCTTTATTGGGTTTGATGTACTATGGGAATTGATTGGCAGAGTGAATTCTGTCGAGGAAGTTGAGTGAGGCATTTTTCAGAGGGGTCACAGGATGATGCAGCATAGGAGGAGGCCATTCAAACCACCGTGTCTGTGCTGGCTCTTTAGTTGAGCTGTCCAATTAGTCGCACTACCCCCCTGCTCCTTCATCCATTGCCCTGTAATTTATTTTCCTTTCAAGTGTCTATCCAAATCCCTTTTGAAAGTTCCTATTGAATCTGCTTCCATCGCCCATTCAGGCAGCGCATTCCAGATCGCAGCAACCCGCTGAGTAAAAATAAATGTCCTCATGTTGCTTCTGTTCTACTCGCCTTGAAACCTGAGCCAAACACCAAGAAATCTGCACCTCACATGGCCCAAATCTTATATCATGTTCATTGATGTTTAGTAAATGTGAAGTTGTGTTAAACCTTTATAAAACACTGGTTCAGCCTCGGCTGGAGTATTGTGTCCAATTCTGGGTTGTGGCACTTTAGGAAGGACGTCAAAGCCTTGGAGAAGGTGCACAGAAAATTTGCTTGAATGGTACCAGGGATGAGGGACTTCAGTCGTGCCTCTTCAAACATGAGAGGCTGGGATTGTTCTCCTTAGAGCAGAGGAGGTCAAGGAGAGATTTAATAGAAGCGTCCAAAAATTATGAAGGATTTTGATAATAAGGAAAAACTGTTTCCACTGGCAGTTAGTAACTATTTAATTACTAACAGTAACTATTCAGAGGCGATAGATTTAAGGTAATTGGCAAAAGAACCAAAGCTGAGATGAGATGAATTTGTTTTTTGACTTCTTGTGATCTGGAATGAATGGAAGAGCAATACAGCAGATCCAATAGCAACTTTCAGAAGGCATTTGCATAAGTATTTGAAAAGGAAAGGCTACGGAGGGGGAGTGGGACTAATTCGATAGCTTTTTGAAAATGCAAGTACAGCCACAATGGGCTGAATGGTCCTCCTTTGCTGTACGATTCCATGAATTATGATTGGGCAATCAAACTGCTCACTGTTACTCGATAAGGAATGATTAGTTTACAATCATTAATCCTGCATTATGGAAGTCACTGTAGATCAATCACATCAGGCACACTGACTGCCAGTAACTGCCAAAAGGACAGCTATTGACAATGAACAACATTAACAAAACCACCACTTAAACTGTATCACACAAATACTCATTTGAATTCAGTCCAATCTGATGAGATCAAAGTATTCAATGGCATTACCATCGCTGAATCCCCCATTATCAACATCCTGGAGGTTACCATTGACCAGAAACTGAACTGGACCAGCCATATAAATATTGTGATTGCACGAGCAGGTCTGAGGCTGAGAATTCTGCAGTGAGTAACTCACCTCCTGACTCCCCAGTGCCTGTCCCACCATCCACAAGGCACAAGTCAGGAGTGTGAAGGAATACTCCCCACTTGCCTGGATGAGTGCAGCTCCAATGCTCAAGAAGCTCAACACCATCCAGGACAAAGCAGCTCGCTTGATTGGCACCCCATCCATCACCTTAAACATTCTCTACCTCTGCCACTGACGCACAGTAGCAGCAGTGTGTACTTTCTACAAGATGCACTGCAGCAACTCACCCAGCTTCCTTCGGCAGCACATTCCAAACCCATGACCTCTATCACCTAGAAGGAGAAGGGCAGCAGACACATGGGAACACCACCACCTGCAAGTTCTCCTGCAAACCACTCACCATCCTGATTTGGAAATATATCACCGTTCCTTCACTGTCACTGCGTCAAAGTCCTGGAACTCCCTCCCTAACAGCACTGTGGGTGTACATACACCACATGGACTGCAGCGGTTCAAGAAGACAGCTCACTACCACCTTCTCAAGGGTAATTAGGTTTGGGCAATAAATGCTGGTCCAGCCAGCGATGCCCACATTCAGTGAAAGAAAGAAAACATCATCCACTTCCAGCTCAAATTGTCCTACATTAAATGAGTTGAGACAGTCTCCACCCAGCACCTCTTAATAGCACTAATTGGCAACCAGTATCAGGATTGCATGTCAACTGCTGCTCAGGGGGTAGCACCCTTGTCCCTGAGTTAGAAGGTTGTAGGTTCAGGCTCTACTCCAGAGACTTGAGTGTGAAATTCTAGGCTGATAGTTAGTGTCATGCAGTGGTGCTATCTTTTGAATGTAACATTAAACCGAGGCTCTGCCTGACGTCTCATGCAGATTCCACGGCGCTATTTCGCAGAAGAACAGGCAAGTTCTCCCTTGTGTCCTGACCAGCATTTACCCCTCAACCAACATCCCCCCAAAAAAGGTTATCTGGACACATATCGTATTGTTGTTTATGGGAGCTTGCAGTGTGTAAACTGGCTGCTGCATTTCCTACATTACAACAGTGACTACGCTTCAAAAAAGTGCTTATTTGGCTGTAAAGTGTTTTAGAATGTCTTGAGGTCTCGAAAGGTGCTATATAAATGTAAGTTCTTTCCTTCTTCCAATCCCAATTAGCAGGAATAAAAGTAACTACATGGTCAATAGACATTTCATACTGGTACTGTAGGTTACTCTTGCTTAATTAATTAATCAATTCCTGGAGAGATTGAAGACCTTCCTGGATTATATTTTGGAGGTTACAACCTTAATAAAATAAGGTACGCCGATGACACTATTCTTATTGCCGATTCTGAAGAGAAACTGTAAAAGGTTTAGGATAGAGTAGTGAGTGAAAGTGAGAAGAAAGGGATGAGCATAAATTGTAAGGAAAGAGAAAAAATACTGTCCAAAAAGAAAATCATACCAGAATGTAAGATCACGGTGAAGACTGAAAAAGGTCAAACAGGTAGACAACTATTGTTATCTAGGCAGCATGTTACATCAACAAAGTGCAACCAAGAAATAATACAAAGGATTGGAACAGCCAAGGCTGCATTTCCAAAAATGAAAGAAGTTATGAGCAATCCAAAATTAGCCATGAAAACAAAGCTGAGTATCCTGGAACGCTACTTCGATTTTGACATTTGGAAGCGGGTGTTGGTTGATCTGCGAAGCAATGCAGAGAAGAATTGAGGCTGCAGAGTTGTGATTTTTGAGGTGAATAATGAAGATATTTTGGACAAGTCACATTACCAGTGAAGAGGCGCGAGTAAAATCTGAGACCGAAAGATCTCTGTTGACCAAGATCAGGAAGAGACAGTTGGAATTTCTTGGGGACATAGTAAGAAATCATGATTTGGAAAGCATGATGCCAATGAGAAACATTGATGGTAAAAGAGTTCAAGGTATACAAATAAGGACCTTTCTAAAGAGCCTCACAAATTGGATGAGTGTATCACCAACGAAGATGATCCATGCCTCCAGAGTGAGAGTAACATGGAGGTCCATGGTTGCCAATGCCCTCTTAGGACATGGAACCTGAAGAGAGACTGTAGGTTATTTTTGAGGAATGTTGGGATAAAAGTTCCCAAGTGCCAAATCATTGGGGTGTGCGTGCTGGGGATATGCTCAATTGCTGATGGATTTCCATGCATTTAATTTAGTGGACAGGAAATTGAGTTCTGGGAAGACAGAATGCTGTCATGCAGACTTCCTGTGGGTGCCATGGACCAAAGATTTTTTGTATTCATTCACGGGATGTGGGTGTCGCTGTCTTGGCCAGCATTTATTGCCTATCCCTAATTGCCCTTGAGAAGGTGGTGGTGAGCTGCCTTCTTGAACTGCTGCAGTCCCTGTGGTGTAGGTACACCCACAGTGCTTTTAGGGAGGGAGTTCCAAGATTTCAACCCAGCGACAGTGAAGGAACAGCCGATATATTTCCAAGTCAGGATGGTGAGTGACTTGGAGGGGAACTTCAGGTGGTGGTGTTTCCATGTGTCTGCTGCCTTTGTCCTTCTAGATGGTAGTGGCCGTGGGTTTGGAAGGTGCTGTCTAAGGAGCCTTGGTGAGTTCTTGCAGTGCTCTTGTAAATGGCACACACTGCTGCTACTGTGTTTGTGGGTTTGGAAGGTGCTGTCAAAGGAGCCCTGGTGAATTCCCAGAGTACATGGATGGGGGGTGGGGGGGGGGGGGGGGGGGGGGGGGGGGGGGGGATTAGGGAGGGGATAATTCTTTACCTTGTACTTAATTCAAGCAAATACATAACATGAAAAAAAATCAGCTCCCCAGCAATATACACCTGCATCTTGATGAACACAAAAAATACAGAAACATAAATAACAACGGCTTGTATTAATGACCAGTGTCCTCTCGATGTGAACATGATCAGGCTTTGAGGGATGAAAGGGAACTGGTATCATCTGACAGAACAAATACAATTCCAAAATTGAATATATCTGCCATAAAAATACAAATCGGTCAGTTCTTGCTAGAAAAGTAATGCTGCAACAATGAATGTCATTTTTAATGCCATAACTAATCATGATTGCTCGTTAAGAAAGCCAGCAGAGGCGAGTCAGACTAAATGGTCTTTCTCTGTGATAAAAGCAAAATACTGGTGATGCTGGAAATCTAAATAAAAACAGAAAATGCTGGAAAAACTCAGCAGGTCTGACAGCATCTGTGGAGAGAGAAACAGAGTTAATGTTTCGATTCTGTATGCCCCAGCTCTGAAGAAGGGTCACACAGACTCAAAACATTGGCCGGGATTTTCTGACCCTGTCGTGAGTGGGACCCCCTGTGGGTGAGGCGGCGCCCCAGCCAGAAGTCCATCGAGTTGTGGCGTGACTGGACAATCCCAGCGGCGGGCAGGTGCAGAAAATCCTGCCTGTTAACTCTGTTTCTCTCTCCACAGATGTCGTCACACCTGCTGGATTTTACCAGCATTTTCTGTTTTTATCTGACCTTTTTTTCTGCTGTGTTTCCCTGATTCCATGAACTACACTGTGAAGAGATATGCTGTGAGTTGTGAATCTCCAGAACTGACTGGTTGATTTACTCCAATGCTCCAAATGCTTCACACAAATGGCATTTCACCCTCAGCCTCCCTGTTATTTTTAAGAATATACTGGATTTTCACATTAAATGCTCATTAACGTCACTGCCGAAAGTTGAAGCTGTTAATCATGTTTAACTAACTTGCTGGAGACTTCTGAAGAGGTAACAGGGAGGGCTGACGAGGGCAATGCGATTGATGTGGTGTACATGGACTTCCAAAAGGCATTTGATAAACAGACTTGTGAGCAAAGTGAGATCTCACAGAATAAAAGGGACAGCAGCAACATAGATACAAAATTGGCTGAGTGACAGGAAACAAAGAAGTTGTTTTAAAAAATTTTCACAGGATAAAGGCATCGCTGGCTGGCCAACATTTATTGCCCACCTCTAATTGTCCTAGAGGTAGTGGTGGTGGTGAGCTGCCTTTTTGAGCCATTGCAATCCATGTGGTGTAGGTACACCCGCAGTGCTTTAGTGGTGAACAGTTGTTTCTCGGACCCGAGAAGGTTTATACTGGAGTTCCCCAAAGGTCGGTGTTAGGATCCCTGCTCTTCCTGATAATATTAATGAACTAGACCTTGGTGTATAGGGCCCAATTTCAAAATCTGCAATGATACAAAACTTAAGTATTGTGAACTGTGAGGAGGATGGTGTAGAACTTCAAAAGTGGACAAATGGCAGATGAAATTTAATGCAGAGCAATGTGAAAGGATTCATTTTGGTAGGAAGAATGCAGAGAGACAATATAGAATAAAGAATACAATTCTAAAGTGGGTGCAGGAGGAGAGGGACTTGGGTGTATGTGTACATAAACCACTGAAGGTGGCAGGACAGGTTGAGAGAGCAGTTAGTAAAGCATACAGTACTCTGGGCTTTTTAAATAGGGGCCTAGTGTACAAAAGCAAGGATGTTATGTTAAACCTAAATAAGACACTGGATCAGCCTCAACTGGAGTATTGCATCCAGTTCTGGGTACAACACTTTAGGAAGGATGTGAAGACTTGAGGGCGAAGAAAAGATTCACAAAAATAGTTCCAGAGATGAGGAACGTCAGTCAGATAGGTAGATTGGAGAAGTTGGAACTGTTCTCCTTGGAGAAGAGAAAGTTGAGAGAAGATTTGATAGATGTGTTCAAAATCATGAGGGGCCTGGACAGAGTAGATAGGGAGAAACTGTTCACATTGGTGGAAGGATTGAGAACCAGAGAGCATTAAGGTAATTGGCAAAAGAAGCAATGGTAACATCAGGAGAAACATTTTCACACAGTGAGTGTTTAGGATCTGGAATACACTGCCTGAGAGTGTGGTGGAGGCAGGGTCAATCGAGGCACTCGAGAGGGAATTGGATTATTATCTGAAAATGAAAAAATTGCAGGGCAAAGGAAGAATGTGGGGGAGTGGCACTAGCTGAATTGTTCCATCAGAGAGCCAGCATAGACATGACGGGACAAATCGTCTCCCTCTGTGCTATAACCATCATATGGTTCTATGATTTAATAATGTGATAATTGTTGCTATTATGTCAATTAACCTCCCTTGACCCAGAAAAAGAATATTTCTGCAGGAAGCGAATTGGTTTTTTTTAGAGATTTTTTAAAAATCAAATTTTAGTTTTTACATTTTTATCTTACTTTTCCTTTTTCTCTTTTTATTTTTCTCTCTTAATGCAATGCTTCTTTCCTTCTCTTTATTTCTTTCTGTACCTGATTTGAATCCATTTCAGTCTATTCCCTTCTCTGTTGTTCCTCTATTAGTTTGCCAATTCTGAAGTCACGCAGGTTAACCCATCTTTCACTGAAGTCCCAGATACCCTGTTGCCCTGGCCGTGCTGCTATCAGCTCACACTCCCAGTGAGTAATGGCTCAAAATATGTTAGAGCAACAGGTACTGACAAATTCTAACCAACAGGGCTCATCACAAGGTCCTCTATTACAGCAAGGTCTGGGCAATTAAAAAAACGTGTTTGTGTGCGTGTGTGTGAGCATGTCTGGGTGTGTGTCTGTCTGTACATCTATGTATGTGTGTGTCTGTGTATCTGTGTGTGTGTTTGCATGTATCTGTGCTGTGTGTGTGTGTTTGCATGAGTGCATGTGTATCTGTCCGTGTGTGGCTGTGTGTGTGTGTATGTGGCTGTGTGTGTCCACCTGTCTGTCTATCTATCTGTCTGTCTGTGTGATTGCAAGCTCAAAAAGGTAATTTTTCATGATTGCATCCTGTTTCTCACTTTCTGAACTCAACCATAATGTTTTATATTTTATCCCGATCCAGCATATCACATGTGAAATTATACCATTTAATGAAACATCCGTGTAAAATCATACACGCAAATTATGTCTGGTCTCTGTGTCGGTGAAAGATGGGTGCATCAGAGAGGAGCCGGTCCAATTTTCTTCTGGAGAAGGTCTTGTCTTTTAAAGGCAATGCAGAACATTATACAGCTCAGGCAAGTCCAATTATATTGTTTTCATCAATTTTGATAAGGGTTTTGACACATACATCTCTCACGAAGGACTATCCGTTACACTGTTGAATACTTTTTGCCCCTATTCCTCTTGTCTTTTTGAATTTTGTATCCGAAGATTATTGTGCTAGGTAAGTCTCAGCTCCCTAAGAGCTTAAATTATTCTTCCCACTGATATCGAAGTAGGTTTTGATCAAATTCCCAGAATAAACAGAGAACCCTTTTTGCAAATACTTTGGCAATGTAGAATCACAGAATGAGAGAGCTTGTGGCTCTCTGAAGGATCTATCCATTTTTAAAAAATTATTTCATAGGATGTGGTCATCGCTGGCAAGACCAGCATTTGTTGCCCATCCCTAATCGCCCTTGAACTGAGTGGCTTGCTAGGCCATTTCTGAGAGCAGTTAAGAGTCAGCCACATTGCTGTGGGTCTGGAGTCACATGTAGGACAGACCAGGTAAGGACGGCAGATTTCCTCCCCAAAAGGTTACATTAGTGAAGCAGATGGGTTTTTATAACAATCAATGATAGCTACATGGTCACCGTTACTGAGATTAGCTTTCATATTCCAGACTTATTAATCAAATTTAAATTCTATCAACTGCTGTGGTGGGATTTGAACCCATGTGCCAGAAGCATTACCCTGGGCCTCTGGATTACTAGGCCAGTGACATTACCACTACATCACCACCTCCATCCACCACTCCCCACCCAGATTTTTTTCTATAGCCCGGTGAGCAGTTCTGGGCATCACACCTTAGGAAGGATCTTTGACCCTGGAGGGAGCGCAGTGGTGCAATGCAGATTCACCACAATACCTGGACTCCAAGGTTAAATTACGCGAATGGGTTACAGAAACCAGCATTGATCTTCTAAATACCAGGGAGTACAAGGTTTTTAAGGTCTTAAGCAGAATGGTTAGGGTCACAGGAACATAAGATTTAGGAGCAGGAGTAGGCCATTTGGCCCTTCGAGCCTGCTCCACCATTTGATAACATCATGGCTGATCTGGTTGTGGTCTCAACTCCTCTTTCCTGCCTGCCCCCACCCCACCCACCCATTGCTTCAACTACTACAGGAATGTTAGGGACTCATTTCATTCATCTCCTTGAACACATGTTGTTGAATTGGTGCAGGGTGGGGCCTGCAGAACAGTTACCAAGGCTGGAATTTGATGAACGGTGAATATTAAACAACCCACGGCCACTATTTCAAAGAAGAGCTGGCGGGAGGTGTCCTGAACAACAACGTTGAACCTTCAATTACTTTAACAAAGAAGACCAGAAAATGTCGTCATTTATTGCATTGCTTTAAGTGGGACCCTGCTGTGTGCAAATTGGCTGCTGCCTTGCCCTCCATTAATAGTGACTACACTTCATTGGCTGTAAAGCACTTTGGGACGTGCTGAATTTGTGAAAGGTGCAATAGAAATGCACGTTCTTTTCGTTGAAACACTACTACTCATTTGTTGAACCTTTTTCTCCCTGCAGAACTTTGCTTTTAAGCCTAGATAAACTTAGCAAAGGTGAGAAAGTTTATATCCTGTGCTCATTTTTATCAACAACTGCTGTCGGTTGGCACTCACAGGCCTGTCAAGCAGCTGATGAGAGCACTCAGAGATTTAGGATGACAGCTGTTCACCAGAGGTGAATGTGAGGTCAAATATCCAGGGTTTGGTGCCTCCCAACTGGGGAGCGTGTTGCAGAAAGTGACTGCTGAATGTCCGCACTTTCAATTGACCATTTCACTGTGGTTAGAGTGAGGACAGAGTGTGGTTAGGCACAACGGCGGCAATGCATTCTTGCAATCAATGGTGACTTTTGCTGCTCACGAAGGTTTTGTGGGCAATGGGTAGTGTCCCTGCCTCTGAGCCAGAAGTTCTAGGATCAAGTCCCACTCCAGTACCTGATGGCCATGGAAGGTGTGTTGATGAGGCCAGACTGGTTGATTATCAACTTGCAAATCCTTCTAATACACCTAGGGTCAGCAGTAGGAGTCGGAGAGTTTCCTGGTCAGTCATGTATAGTGCCCCTCATGTTATAGCCTCTGGTGAAAGGCTGGTGACCTGTTCCAGGAAGAACAAGCTACTGAAACAGATATAAGCATGTGCTTTGTCTGCCTCATATGTCACTAGCGCACTGAAGCCTAAGTAAGCAAGTTTACTGCTCATGAGAGGATTGAATGGATATTTACTGATCATGGACCCAACGTTAAATTGCAGAGACAAAAGGCCGTCCAGGTCCTGACAGAACATTTAATTCAAGGTTTCACTGGGACTATTTACCAAGCGGGAAAGCCATTCCCCAATTAGTTTCATTTGTTTCTTCTCTAGAACATTCAATTTGTAACAAAACAAGAACAAACTAGTAAAACAAAGCCCCCTACCAGTTCAAGTAGCTAACCTACACTGGCTCCCAATCCAGTAACACTTCGACTTCAAAATCCTCATCCTTGTCTTCAAATCCCTCCATGGCCTCACCCCTCCCTATCTCTGCAATCTCCTCCAGCCTTATAATCCTTTGAGATCTCTGCGCTTCTGGCCTGCTGCACATCCTTGATTTTTGTCGCTCAGCCTTTAGCTGCCTGCAGCCCTAAGCTCTGGAATTCTCTCTTTGCCTCCCTCTCCCCCTTTAAGATGCTCCTTAAAACCAACCTCTTTGACTAAGCTTTTGGTCTCATGTCTTAATATCGTCTTTTGTGGCTCAGTGTTGAATTCTATTTGACAGAGCTCCTGTGAAGTGCCTTGGGACATCTTGTGACATTAAGGAAGCTATATAAATGAGAGATATTCTTATGCCAGTCTTCAGGCAATCCAATTCACTCCACATGATATCAAGAAACAGCTGAAAGTACTGGATACTGCAAAGGCTATGGGCCCTGACAATATTCTGGCAATAGTACTGAAGACTTGTGCTCCAGAACTTGC
The DNA here is from genome assembly GCF_017639515.1 of Carcharodon carcharias. NCBI lineage: Eukaryota > Metazoa > Chordata > Chondrichthyes > Lamniformes > Lamnidae > Carcharodon > Carcharodon carcharias. Next base: position 113,935,477 of record NC_054470.1, read on the forward strand.
CACGCCCCTAGCCAAGCTGCTCCAGTACAGCTGCAACACCAGCATCTACCCGGTTATGTGGAAAATTGCCCAGGTGTGTCCTGTACACAAAAAGCCAGACAAATCCAAACCGGCCAATCACTGCCCCATCAGTCTACTCTTGATCATCAGTAAAGTAATGGAAGGGGTCATCAACACTTGCTTAGCAATAACCTGCTCACTGACTATCAGTTGGGTTCTGCCAAGGCCACTCAGTTCCTACCTCATTACAGCCTTGATTCAAACATGGACAAAAGAGCTGAATTCCTGAAGTGAGGCAAGAGCGACTGCCCTTGACATCAAGGACGCTTTTGACAGAGTGTGGCATCAAGGAGCCCTAGTAAAACTAGAGTCAATGGGAATCAGGGGGAAAACTCTCCGCTGGTTGAAGTCATACCTAGCACAAAGGAAGCTGGTTGTAGTTGTTGGCGGTCAGTCATCTCAGCTCCACAGGACATCACTGCAGGAGTTCCTCAGGGTAGTGTCCTTGGCCCAACCATCTTCAGCTGCTTCATCAATGACCTTCCTCCCATCATAAGGTCAGAAGTGGGGATGTTCACTTATGATTGCACAATGTTCAGCACCATTCATGACTCAACAGATACTGAAGCGGTCCAAATGCAGCAAGACCTGGGCAATATCCAGACTTGGGCTGACAAGTGGCAAGTAACATTCACAGCACACAAGTATTAGGCAATGACCATCTCCAACAGGAGAGAATCTAACCATCGCCCCTTGATATTCAATGGCATTACCATCACTGAATCCACCAATATCAACATCCTGGGGGTTACCATTGACCAGAAACTGAACTGGACTAGCCATATAAATACTGTGGCTACAAGAGCAGGTCATAGGCTGGGAATTCTGTGATGAGTAACTCACCTCAGGAATTCAGGAAGCATGCCCACCATCTACAAGGCACAAGTCAGAAGTGTGATGGAATACTCTCCACTTGCCTGGATGAGTGCAGCTCCCACAACATTCTAGAAGCTTGACACCATCCAGGACAAAGCAGCCCCGCTTGATTGGCACCACATCCACAAACATTCACTCCCTCCACCACTGACGCACAGTAGCAGCAGTGTCTACCATCTACAACGGGCACTGCAGAAACTCACCAAGCCTCCTAAGACAGCACGTTCCAAACCCATGACCAGTACCATCTAGAAAGACAAGGGCACCAGATAGATGGAAAGACCACTACCTGGAAGTTCCCCTCCAAGCCACTCATCATCTTGACTTGGAAACATATCGGCCGTTCCTTCACTGTCGCTGGGTCAAAATCCTGGAACTCCCTCCCTAACAGCACTGTGGGTGTATCCACACCACATGGACTGCAGCGGTTCAAGAAGGCAGCTCACCACCACCTTCTCAAGGGAAAGTGGGATGGGCAATAAATGCTGGCTCGGCCAGTGAAGCCCACTTCCTGTGAATGAAAAATAAAAAAGTTGGCAAAGCTCCATGTGAGCTGTAACAAGGTTCAAATCTTGTTACATTCCTCCAGGGAGTTAAATCAAAAAACTGGGATACTTTTTTTTATTTTTGTAGGAGTCATGAAGTCTGTCATATTGAGCCATACACCAAAATCTGTACAGTTAGAGGCAGTGCTCTCTCCTGCTTCGAACTCTTACTAATGGAATGGGTGACTCATTCAAAGCAACTGCCAAGCTCATATTCTTTTCAAAATCAAAAGTGATTCTGTGATCTTTCGGGCTGGATTTTATCCTTGTTCCCCTGTTTCCTCAGTTCAAAAGGGAGCCCACCCTTGGGAAGAACATCTGGCCCACTGTAACTCAATGGCCATTAGTAGATCGGAGGCACGGTTTCAGCCCCTCAGGGACAGGAAGCTCCACCTCAGAGAGTTGTTGGCCTATAGAATGGCCAGCAACTCTGTAGTCCCAGCAGCACCAGCTAGATGCAGTGGACCCTACTGGGACTGCAGGCAGTCCCCAAAGGAGATCATTGCTGGAGCCAGAAACTAAGGCAAGTGAGAGGGGATTTCGCCAGGGTGATGCTGGCAGGTCTCAGCGAGGGGGCTTAAGGTTTAGGGGGCCTGGTTTGAGAGGGCAGGGGAATTATGACCTTGGGGAGGGTAGATGGGGTGTTGCCTTCAATGGACCCAGGGGATGAGCATAGGAAGTCTCCTTGTCTGACACTAGCCCGCCCAGTAAAAGCTGCCAGGGCACCCGCATGATATGGCCCCCTCCAACCCCGCCACAGATAAGATAGTGGCAGGGGCAGGATGAGGCATTTACATGACCATTAATTGACCGCTTAAGGGCCTCAATAGGCCCAAGGACAGGCAGGTGGCCTGATGCCTTCCCAGCCCATTGTAAAATTTCGTACAGGTCAGGGACAGGGGGGTAGGCAGCAGGCAGGCCGCTTGCTGTATTTTACAAGCCTCCCCGACCTTCGGACCCACTGGCAAGAGAGTAAAAAAATCCAGCCCTATTTTCTCTCTAGTGAGAAGCCACTTTCACAGGGAGTGCTTGACAATAACACCAACAGTGTCTTAATATGGGCTCAAGACGCTCATCCTTGTATGAAAAGTTACCTTTGGAGCAGTCATGAAGCTCCTTATTTACAAATTCCAAGAATGACGTGCTAAACCAATCTACCCTCTCAGGTGGACATAGAACATTCTGCTGCAGTATTGCAATGACAACCAGGGAATTTCTCCCCAATGTCCTGACAATGTTTGTCCCCCAATCATCACAAAAAACAGATTATCCGATCATTATCAGATCACTGCTTGTGGGATCTTGCTGTGTATAGATTGACTGCTGCATTTCCACCATTACAACAGCGGCAAGTCCTTCATTGGCTGTAAAGCACTGTGGAATATCCTGAGGTCATGAGGGGTGTTGTATGGTGCAAGACTTTTCAAGTTCTTTAAAGGTAAGCGTTGAAAATTGGAGAAAGATTCAATCACCTCACACCCACGCAGTATATCTGGGGTTAACCACAGCCAGGATTGTCCAGGATTAGGATTTCTACTCATCTTCTCAATTAGAATCATTGGCTGACATGAAGAGAATAAAAAAAACAATATTCTCCTGGCAAAAGTCAATAAAACCTATACTTTTATTTAGTGCCTGTTGGATAGACTGGGGTTGTGCTCCTCAGAACAGAGAAGGAAGGGGAGATTTAATAGAGGTGTTCAAAATCATGTGGGATTTTGATTGAGTAAATAATAAAATTGAGCTGTTTCCAGTGGCAGGAGGATCACTAACCAGAGCGATACAGATTGAAGATAATTGGCAAAAGAACCGGAGGGTAGATGAGGATTTTTTTTTTAACACAGCGAGTTATTGTGATCTGGAATACGCTGCCTGAAAGAGTGATGAGAACAGATTCAATAGGAACTTTCAAAAGGGAATTGGATAAATACTTGAAGCAAAGGAAAATGGGCTATGGGTGAGGAGTAGGGAAGTCGGGCTGATTGGATAGATCTTTCAAATATAAACACACGAGGGAGAAAGGATTGAAAGGACATGCTGATAGGGTGAGATGAAGTAGGGTGGGAAGAGGCTCATTTATAATATAAATACCAGCATAGATAGGATGGACTGAATGGTCTCCTTCTGTGCTCTATCATTCTATAATTGTTATGGGAATATCACATTATGGAACCAACAAATATTAAATCAGAGCATGATACTCTTTTATGATTGAAGTCTACCCCCAACCCTTATTCAATTTGGCTTCTAGTTCTTTAAAGGTACACTTAACGTTTCAAGTTATTCCCAAGGGTTAGATCCATTATCAGAGTTTACCACTACAACCCCCCATCACTCCCGCCCCCGACCCGATTGCTAATCCATAAGAGACAGCCCTGCCATACTCACCAGCTCACAGTCCACAATGCCAGACACAAACTGAGCACTCTGGCATGAGAGAACAAATCCAGCCAAGTTCAGGAGGACACAGACAACGGACAGCAGGATGAACAGGTTTACCTAGAGCAAGAGAAGATACCGATCAACAAAGGACCACTCGTCCATCAGTCTGGCACAGCACAACACGGAATTCCATGTACTCTTCTAAAGTGGACATCAGAGAGTAGCTTGCAAAAGAGGGGATTGGTTGATGCTCCTTCACTCCAGAAAAGTGAAGCCTGTGTGGCGATCTAAAAGAGGTCTTTAAAATTACAGAAGGGTTTGATCGGGTGGGAACAGAGAAGATGCTTTCATTTGTGGGGGAGACCAAAATTCTGAGTCATAAATATATGATAGTCACTGATAAATCCAATGAGGAATTCAGGAGAAGCGTCTTTACCCGGAGAGTGGTGAGAATGTGGAACTTGCTACTGTACAAGTGGTTGAGGTGAATAGAATGGATATGTTTATGGAGAAGCTAGATAAACATATGAGAGAGAAAGGAATAGACAGAAATGCTGATAGGGTGAGATGAAGAAGGGTGGGAGGAGGTTCTTCAGGAGAATAAACACCAGCATGGATCAGTTGGGCCGAATGGCCTGTTTCTGTGCTGTGAATTCAGCATGGGCTGGGGGAGCATCGGGGACCTCAGTTGCTCAAACTCTGAACTCGAAAACTCAAGAGGAACTTGGACACAGAAGAAGATGGAGATTGGAAAGGCTGCATGGAACTTACAGCATCAAGATTTGAAACATGTGAAATGACAGCACTGGAAAACTAATTGTGGAAAAAAAAATGTGCCGCAGCTTGAAAGTTGCAGTTCATTAAACTCCCAGTAGGGGCATGGAGTAAAAGCCACACTTGGAACTTTTGAAAACCCCACTTAAGCAAGATTCATAATTATAGCGTTAGACAGTGTTTAATGCGAATATACTATTCAATAAGCAGTTCACAAATACTGCATTGTTCCATGCATTGATTAAATAAGTAACCCATAGTTTTTATATTGTGTTTTCTCTTTACCCATTTACCACTCTTAAGGAGAAGCTATCTGAAGAGTTGGTTCAATACCCTCCAATCACAAATGCCAACCACAGAATTTCACATTGACTGTCAGCATGTCAACGCTCGCTGACAACTATCACCAAAAACTGGGCCCTTTGTCCTGGTCCAAATGGAGTGCAGCTGCTGTTCAATGCAGACTGGGGACCCTCTTACCTTAGCTCCTCGAATTAATGGGGGGATTGGCAGCCTCTGCCCAACACTTCCAAAAACACAGGTTCCTGCTAATGGTACACAAAGATCACAAGCCCTGACATTAGCACAGGCACACGTAGGCACAGAGACGCACACACACACACACACACACACACACAAACACAGGTACACACAGACAGGCAATGACATACAAGCAAGCAGACATGTATGCATGCACACACAGACATGTATACACACACATCAACACAGGCAGACACTCATGCAAAGACACACCTGCAGACATGCTCTCATACATAGACAAAAGTACATACAAGCAACATGTACGAAGACACATAGATACATGCACAAACAAAGTATACGGGCACAGATGTGCAAACAAACATACATACATCCACAAAAATACACACACATGCACAAGTACGTAAATGTGCACACAGACAAACAGACATCCATGCGCACACGCACAGATGCACACATACACACAAAGGCCATACATAGATATAATGCACACAGACACAGACACACACACTATTCCAGTATTGGTGGGGACATCTATTTTCTCACCTTAGCTAGTATCTAAAATGTAACTGACTCAGAAATGGAACCATGTCTAAATAACAGGCATTAGTGGGGGTAAAACAGGTAATAATAAGAAAAAAACCACATTAAATCATTTGTGCTTGTATGTGCTTGTGTCTGTGTATGCGAGCATGCCTTGTGCACAGAATTAGGTCATCTATCACCTCAGCAATGAGATATATTGTTGACTGTGAACTGCTAATACAGTGAAGGATTATAAGACCATAAGACATAGGAGCAGAAATAGGCCATTCGGACCATCGAATCTGCTCAGCCATTCAATGAGATCATGGCTGATCTGAAAACCCTCAACTCCACTTTCCTGCCTTTTCCCCATAACTCTTGATTCCCTTACTGATTAAAAACCTGTCTATCTCAGCCTTGGATATACTTAATGACCCAGCTTCTACAGCCCTCTGCGGTAAAGAATTCCTCAGGTTGACTATCCTCTGAGAGAAGAAATTCCTCCTCAGCTCTGTTTTAAATGGACGCCCCCTTACTCTGAGATTATGCCCTCTGGTCCTAGACTCTCCCAGAAGGGGAAACAACCTCTCAGCATCTACCCTGCCAAGCTCCCTAAGAATCTTATATGTTTCAATAAGGTCGCCTCTCATTCTTCTAAACTCCAATGAGTACAGGCCCAACCTACTCAACCTCTCCACATAAGAAAATCCCTGCACACCTGGGATTAACCTAGTGAATCTTCTCTGGATTGCGTCCAATGCCAGTATATCTTTCCTTAGATAAGGGGACCAAAACTGTTCACAGTATTCTAGGTGTGGTCTAACTAGTACCTTGCATAGTTTTAGCAAGACTTCCCTATTTTTATATTCCCATTCCCTTTGAAATAAAGGCCAACATTCCATTTGTCTTCCCTATTACCTGCTGAACTTGTATGTTAGCTTTTTGGGATTCATGCACAAGGACCCCAAATCCCTCTGTGTCACAGCTTTTTGCAGTCTTTATCCATTTAAATAATATTCAGCTTCTCTATTCTTCCTGCAAAAGTGCATAACCTCACATTATATTCTATCTGCCAACTTTTCGCCCATTCATTTAACCTGTCTATATCCCTCTGTGGACTCTGTGTCATCTTCACCACTTGCCTTCCCACCTATCACAAATTTAGCAGTAGTACATTCACTTCCCTCATCCAAGTCATTAATATATATTGTAAATAATTGAGGCCTCGGCACTGATCCCTGTGGCACTCCACTAGTTACAGGTTGCCATCCTGAAAATTACCCCCTTATCCCAACTCTCTGTCTTCTATTAGTTAGCCAAGCCTCTATCCATGCTAACATACTACCCCCAACAACCATGGGCTCTTACCTTATTAAGTAGCCTTATGTACGGTACCTTATCGAATGCCAATTGGAACGCCATCTACTGGTTCCCCTTTATCTATCCTGCTTGTTACCTCCTCAAAGAATCCTAATAAATTTGCCACACCAGTAGAGTTAGCTAGTGTGTGGTTACATAATACATTCACAGAAAAATATTACCCACCCAAGTTTACATCTCTAAATCCCTCCATATCCTTGTTGCTCCCTCTCTCTGTAGCCTCCCCAGTTGGCAGAAACTCTGTTCCTTTTTTAACTTAATAAAAGGTTTTATGGAGGGATAAACAATGTGAGTACCTTATAAGTTAGATTTGTAAAGTGATAAAGGAAGCAACCAAGCACAATAGGACAAATGACCTCCTTCTGTGCTCTATTATTCAAGTGTCATCATCCCAATGCTGATCATATGGGATCTTGCTATGCGCAAAATGGCTCCCACAGTTTATGCATTACAACAGTGATTGCACATCAAAAAAGTACTTCATTGACTCTGAATTACTTCGGGATGTCCCAAGTCTGTGAAAGATGTTATATAATTGTAACTGTTTCTTTTATTACTGTCCAGTGGAATGGGGGTGGTACAGTATACTATGAGAGTTTGCGTTTGAATCCATGGCCTTGGACAACAAAATGGAAGCAGTACTAAGTTAGTGATAAATGATTTGATGGATTCACACCCAGCACAAATGAAGATGGTTGTGGTTGCTGGAGGCCAATCATCTCAGCCTTGGACATCACTGCAGAGTGCCTCAGGGTAGTGTCCTGGGGCCAGTCAGTTTAAGCTGCTTCATCAATGACCTCCCCTCCAATCATAAGGCCAGAAGTGGGGATGTTCACTGATGATTGCACAATGTTCAGCACTATTCACGACTCCTCAGATACTGAAACAATCCGTGTCCAAGTGCAGCAAAATCTGGACAGCATTCAGGCTTGGGCTGATAAATGGCAAGTCATATTCGCACCACACAAGTGCCAGGCAATGACTATCTCCAATAAGAGAGAATCTAACCATCTCCTATTGATATTCAATGGCATTACCTTCACTGAATACCCCATCATCAACATTCTAGGAGCTACCATTGACCAGAAACTGAACTGGACTCGCCATAAAAATACTGTGGCTACAAGAGCAGGTCAGAGGCTGGGAATTTTGCAGAGGGTAACTCACCTCCTGATTCCCCAAAGCCTGTCCACCATCTACAAGGTACAATTAAGTCAAGAGTATGATGGAATACTCTCCACTTTCCTGCGGCTTTCCAACAACACTTAAGAAGCTGGACACCATAGAGGATAAAGCAGCCCGCTTGATCGGCACACCATGCACCAACATAAACATTCACTCCTTCCACCAACAACACAGTGTGTATCATCTACGAGATGGACTGCAGCAACTCGCCAAGGCTCCTTCAACAGCACCTTCCAAACCTGTGACCACTACCACCTAGAAGGACGAGGGCAGCAGACACATGGGAATACCACCACCTGGAAGTTCCCCTCCAAGCCACTCACCAACCTGACTTGGAAATATATCACCATTCCTTCACTGTCGCTAGGTCAAAATCCTGGAACTCCCTCCCTAACAGCACTGTGGGTGTACCTACACCACAGGGGCTGCAATAGTTCAAAAAGGCAGCTCAGCACCACCTTCTCAACGGCAATTAGGGATGGGCAATAAATGCTGGCGTTATGACACCCTGCATCCAATGATAGAATAAAATAAAGTAGATCATACATATTACAATGATATACAAACTTCACATTACATAGAATGTCTAGCATAGAAACAGGCCATTGGGCCCGACAGGTTCATGCCAGTGCTTGTGTGCCCTACTTCATCTAATCCTATCAGCATATCCTTCTATTCCTCTATCAGTAAGCAGCAATGGAACAGTGATAAGTATCAGAACCCACACTCTGTACCCTAAACGAGCGATGCTACGGGAAATTTACTAGTTTTAGGTTTATTCTTTAAAAGTTTCATCCCATTTCTTATGAGTGTACTTAAAAAAAAACCTGAGCTCTGTTGGGTTTTTCCCTTTGAGTCAACTGGACTGACCCGACAGGGAACCTACCAGGGTATCAGTTACAGCGCATTGGGGAAGCACTCTTGCCCAAGTGGAAAGGCTCTGAATTTGAGTCCCCTGGCTGAGGGAGTGCTCCACTGTCTGAGATGCCGTCTTTTGGATAAGTGGAGGCCTTCCCATCTCTTAAGACAATGGCTTGCACCCATGACGGTCAACTCTGTGCTAAGCTGGTGTGGCTCAGCGGCCCCACACTGGCATGGCAGTCTCTGTCACATTTGCTGCAGATGAAGACAGTGAGCTGGGAACATAGGAACATAGGAGCAGGAGTAGGCCACTCAGCCGGTCGAACCTGCCCTGCCTTTCAATATAATCATGGCTGATCATCCACTTCAATGCCTTTTCCCCATACTATCCCCATATCCATATATGTCATTTGGTATTTAGGAATCTGTCAATCTCTGCTTTAAACATACTCAATGAGTGAGCTTCCACAGCCCTCTGGGGTAGAGAATTCCAAAGATTCATTGCCCTCTGAGTTAAAAAACTTCTGCTTATCTTGATCCTAAGTGTTTTCCCCCTTATTTTGAAATTGTGTCCCCTGGTTCTACACTCCCCAACCAGGGGAGACATCTTACCTGCATCTACCCTGTCTATCCCTTTGAGTATTTTGTAGGTTTCAAATAGATCACCTCTCATTCTTTGTGACTCTAGAAAGTACAGGCCCAGTTTCCCCAATACAAGTCTGGTGAACCTTCGTTGCACTCACTCTATGGCAATCTTATCCGTCAAAAACTGCACACAGTACTCCAAACGTGATCTAACCAAGGTTCTATACAATTGAAGATTTCACTGCTCCTGTACTCAAATCCTCTTGCAATAAAGACTAACATACCATTAGCCTTCCTAATTGCTTGCTGCACCTGCATGTTAGCCTTCAGTGACTTATGGACAAAGACACCCAGGCCTCTTTGTACATCTACATTTTCTAATCTCTTACCATTTAAGAAATACTCTGCACATCCATTCCTCCTACCAAAGTGGATAACCTCACATTTTTCGACATTATATTCTATCTGCCATATACTTGTCTACTCAATAAATCTGTACAAATCCTCTTGAAGCCACTTTGCATCTTCGTCACAACACACATTCCCACCTAGCTTTGTGTCATCCGTGAACTTAGAAATATTACATTAGGACCCACATCCAAATCATTGATATATATCGTGAACAGCTGGGGCCCAAGTACTGATCCTTGTGGTACCCCACTAGCCACAGCCTGCCAACGTGAGAATGAACCATTTATTCCTACTCACTGTTTTCTGCCTGTTAGCCAATCTTTAATCCATGCCAGTACATTATCTGCTATCCCATGTGCTTTAATTTTGCTAACCAACCTCCTGTGGGGCACTTTATCAAAGGCCTTCTGAAAATCCAAGTATACTACATCCACTAGCTCCCTTGTATCAATTCTGAGTAACATCCTCAAAAAACTCCAACAGGTTCATCAAACATGATTTCCCATTCGTAACTCCATGCTGACTACACCCAATTAGGTCATTATTATCCAAGTGTCCATTTATCACATCCTTTAGAATAGATTCTAGCATTTTCCCTATTACTGATATAAGGTTAACAGGTCTGTAGTTCTCTGTTTTCTCTCTCCCTCCTTTCTTAAATAGTGGGGTAACATTTGCTACCTTCCAATCTTCAGGAGCTGTCTTAGAATCTACAGAATTTTGGATGCTGATCACCAATGCATCCACTATCTCCATGGCTACCTCTTTCAACACCCTGGGATGTAGAATATCAGGGCCTGGGGATTATCGACTTAAAGCCCCATTAATTTCTCCAATACAACTTTCTTACTAATACTAATTTCCTTCAATTCCTCTGCTCCCTAGTCTCTTGGATCTCTAATTCTGGGATATTTCTTACATCTTCCTCAGTGAAGACAGACACAAAGTAATCATTTAACTTCTCTGCCATTTCTCTATTCCCCATTATGAATTCTCCTGACTCTGCCTGTAATGGACCCACATTTATCTTAGCCAAACATTTCCTTTTTACATACCTAAAGAAGGTTTTACAGTCCATTTTTATGTTTTTTGCTAGTTTATATTCTAATCTCCCTTTCCTTATCAGTTTCTTGGTCCTCCTTTGCTGTATTCTAAAATCCTCCCAATCCTCAAGTTTACTACTATTTCTGGCAACTTTCTAGGCTACTTCTTTAAATCTTATACAATCCTTAACTTCCTTTGTTAGCCATGGTTAACTGACTTTTCTTTTTGGGTTTTTGTGCCTTGAAGGACTGTATAGTTGCTGTAAACGATGTAATAATTCTTTAAAGACTATCCACTGCCTGTGTACCTTCATACCTTTTAATGTATTTTCCCAATCCACCTCAGCCAATTTGCCACTCCTACCTTCATAATATCCTCTATTCAAATTTAACCTCACTTTCAAACATAATATAAAATTCTATCATATTATGGTCACTCATCCCCAAAGGTTCTTTACAACAAGATTATCAATTAGCCCTTTCTCGTTACATAATACTAGACCCAAAATAGCCTGCCCTCTAGTCAGTCCCTCAACATACTGCTCTAGAAAACCATCCCTAGCGCACCTCAGAAACTCATCCTCCATAGCATTAGTGCTCATTAGGTTTACCCAGTCTATGTGCAAATTGAAGTCACCCATGATTACTGTATTAACCATGCTACATACTTCTCTAATCTCTTGATTAATACCACCCCCAGGTGCACGATTCACTGGCCTCTGTTTTCTCTGCACTTTATTCTCGGCCAGCTGAGCTTTTCATTTCTGCTCATCTCTTCCAATGCCCATCCACACAGTCAGCCTCCAGTGGTCATGGCCATCAGCAACTGTCTCCCAGTTGTCAGTGCCAATGTCCCCATCTTCATATCTCACTTGCAGGTGTCCTTGTATGTGGAAGTATGGATGCCCAGCAGGTTGTGACCCAGTGGTCATTTCACCATTCAGAAGCTCTTTGGGTATAGCACTGTCATCCATCTGATGAACATGACTGAGCCAGAGCGGATGGTGTATGCTGATGGAATTGTTATGCTCCAGGACCTCTGAGTTGGTGACCTCTGCCAAGAGATGCCAAGGACATGTCTGAGGCGGCAAAGGTGGAGGCTGTTCAGCCTTTTCTGCTGTCTACCATATGTTGTCCAAGTCTCACCTGTGCACTGAAGATACAGGCTTGATAGACTCACAGTTTGGTGTTCTCACTCAGGTTGCTGTTGTTCCACACTCTCTTACTCAACTCGGACATAACAGCTGCAGCTTCTGTGATGTGTGTGTTGATTTCAGCATCAAGTGGCAGATTGATGGTGATTGTGGAGCCTCGCTACGTGAAGTTACCTGCACCCTCCAGTGTCACACTGTCAATGCTGATAGATGGCGGTATGGTAACATCCTGGACCATGACATTTGTCTTCCTGATGTTGATGGTCGAACCAAGCTCTTTACAGCTGTGAGAGAGTCTGTCCATTTGCCATCGAAAGTGTTCTTCAGTTTTGAAGGGGAGTGCGGCATCATCAGCATAGAGCAACTCTCTGATGAGGACTTCATACACCTTTGGGATCTCAGATGAGCAAGACCGAACAGCTTTCTGTCAGTTCTGGTACATAAGTAAACACTCTTTGTAAATGACCTGAAGGCAAATTACAGCAGCAAAGAGATTTCACAGAGTGCCAGTGTCAAAACTCAACCCTATTTGACCCCACTGCAGATCTCAAATGGTTCTGATTAGGGTTGCCAACTGTGACTAAATGTATTCCTGGAGGTTTCATCACATGACTTGCCCCACACTCCAGCCATTAGTCGGCCAACACATCCATCCTTCTAACGTGCTGCCTTCCTACAGCAGATGGAAAGCAAGAAGACTCATTACCCAATTGGATGATGCTCGACAGTCAGCCAAGCAGCCATTTTCCCCCCATTTTCAATATTTTTATATCCGATGAAGAGAAATGTTCAAAGAAAATGACAAAAAAAAAATCTTTTTTAATGTCCCAATGATTTTTCTCCAGGGTCACACATAGCAGTGCCCTTGGAGATTGATCTTCAATTCCTGGAGACTCCAGGCCGATTCTGGAGGGTTGGCAATCCTATTTCCAATGTTGGCTAATCCCCTGGCTGAGGGAATGCTGCACTGTCTGAGGTGCCGTCTTTTGGATTAAGATCTTAAACCAAGGCCTCATCTCAGATGGACGTAGAAAATCCATGACCACTATTTTGAAGAAGAGTTGTGGAGTCCTGATCAATATTTATCCCTTAGTCAACATCACTACAAACAGATTATCTGGTCATAATGGGTATTGGTAAACACTTGAAGACAAAACATTTGCAGAGCTCTGGAGAAACAGTCAGGGAGTGGGACAAATCGTACAGCTCTATAAAAGAGATAGTACAGACATGACAGGCCAAGTGGTCTTTTGTACTGTATGATTCTATGGTCATTGGCATATTGATGTTTATGGGAGCTTGCTGTGTGCCAACTAGCTGCTGGATTTCTTACATTACAACTCTGATCACACTTCGAAACAGTGCATCATTGGCTGTAAAACACTTTGGGATGTCCTGAGGTAATGAAAGGTGCTACATAAATGCAACACTTTCTTTTATTACTGTCCCGCGAGATGGCAGGCAGGGTGTCAATAGGTGAGAGTGTGCAAGGTGACAGTTTGTGTCTAAACACGTGGGCCTGAACAGCAAAACATAAAATCAGGTCCTGCCACATTGTTTCAAAGCAGTTTTGTTTTAAAATTGCTTTTCACTGGTGATTATTTGAGATACTTTGGTGACCCCAACTGAATAACCTTTATGAGCCAAGCCAAAACACACTCTGCATTTTGAGGTCAACAGAATTTTATTTGGACTCCATTACCAGTAAGAAGTTCAATCATTAACCATAGCAACATGGGTTCAGGCTGAAACTAGAGGAAGCTCCAGTTCATGTTTGTTCAGTGATAGTCAGTTTATCTTTTCCACAAAGATGGAAAAACTGACATTTATATAGCGCCCTTCACCACCTCAATACATCCCAACCTTTGAAGTGCTTCTTAGGAATGGACGTTCAGGCCTGGGCAGTAGACCTCATCACACAATTGCCACTCAGTCCTGCACATCCGCTACCTAACGTCCTGTCACAATTGCCACGTGGGTGTTGAACACCATAGAGTCACTTGCATCATTAAGATGCACAAGGAGGTCATTTGGTCCATCGAGTCCAAGCTGAAAGCACTTTTCAGCTAATGGGGGTGAAGTGGGTGGGTAGTATCTAACAGGCAATAGAAAAATCAAAAGAAGTGGAAAACAGGCTTCCATTTCACAATTGCCCCATTTTGTGCTTTCAAATTTCTGCCCACCACCACAGCCAATAACTTACAAAACCACAAGGTACAGAAGGACTCCATTAGCCCATCCTTTCTTTGAAAGAACTAGACAATTAATTCCTGCTCTTTCCCCTGCAATGTTTTCAGTCTTCTCAATGATATATATTGACTCTGTTTCCACTGCTCTTTCAGGCAGTACATTCCAAATCACAACAGCTCACTGCATAACTTTTTCCCGCTCGTCTCCTCCTATGGTTCTTTTGAGCTTCCCCGAGCGCTTCTAATAAGTTTTCAGAATGGCAAACAAATAGATCTGGGAGCCATGTTCCCTTCTATTTTCTCCAAACCTAATGGACACCTTTATCACTCAGATCAGAAATAAATCCTTTTCAATTGCTGAAAATAGAGACATATTGCCGAAGCTTTTCAACTTATTTGCAGAAAATGGATCCCGCCGTATGAATGTATGTCGCTTCTCGCAAGCATAAATGAGCCCCATTTTGAGCTCGACTGATTTCCTTAAATTAGTTGTTAGTGTAGCTTTTGGCTTGCTTTTGATTGTTCAATAAGTGCTGCCCAATCAAATCTAATAGTAGACATTTTATTTTAGGTTTTGCAAACGTGAGTTGATTGAGTACAGTCTGTATAAAAGCGAGTTCCACATTCTCACCACTCTCTGATAAAGAAGAATTCCTTATTGGATTTATTAGTAATTACCTTATCCTTATGGTCCCTCGTTCCAGCCTCTCCCACAAGTGGAAATATCTTCTCTACCTATCAAACTCCTTCTTAATTCCAAAAGCCTCTATCAGGTGAAAAAAATAGTTTTAAAAAATACCTCACCTGGTGAGAGGAGCTTTTATTTTTAATACAACTCACTTAAATTAACCTTTTCCCCTATCCTACACATTACTTGAATCTATAGGCAAAGAAACCTTTATTAGAAGATTATGGGCCCCAGTTATACCTGCCTCTTTATGGGGTATGTGGAACATTCCTTGTTCCAGTCTTCCTCCGGCTCCCTCCCACTACTCTTTCTCTGGTACATCGATGACTGCTTCGGTGCTGCTTCATCTCATCTGGACCTGGAAAAATTTATTAATTTTGCTTCCAATTTCCATCCCTCCATCATTTTCACATGATCCATCACTGACACTTCCATCCCCTTCCTTGACCTCTCTGTCTCAATTTCTGGTGATAGACTGTCCACCAATATTTATTACAAGCCTACCGACTCCCACAGCTACCTCGACTACAGCTCCTCACACCCCACTTCCTGTAAGGACTCCATCCCATTATCTCAGTTTCTCTACCTCCATCACGACTGTTCTGATGATGCCACTTTCCAAAACAGTTCCTCTGACATGTCTTCCTTCTTCCTTAACAGAGGTTTTCCACCCACGGTGGTTGACAGGGCCCTCAACCATGTCCAGCCCATCTCCAGCGCATCCACCCTCACTCCCTTCTCTCCCTCCCAGAACCATGATAGGGTCCCCCTTGTCCTCATTTATCACCCCACCAGCCTCTGCATTCAAAGGATCATCCTCCGCCATTTCCACCAACTCCAGCATGATGCCACCACCAAACACAACTTCCCTTCACCCCCACTGTTGTTTGTGGAGGTTGCTGTGCTCGAATTGGCTGCTGTGGTTTCTACATTACAACAGGGACATTGCTTCATTGGCTGTAAAGCACTTTGGGGTATCCTAAAGTCATGAGAGGCGCTATAGAAATGCAAGGCTTTCTTTTTACTTTCCACAATGCCATCGTAAACATGGCGAGCTATTTTCTTTCCCACAGGCAAACTTTTTTAAAAAGTAGGCCACTTTGTAAAATGGACAAAGTTAATCTCAAACACCAGAAATTTCCCGCACTCCCAGCATATAGGTCAGAGGTCAGGCACAGGTCCCATGCTGATCTCCTCACTGAGATGTCTTCCATTCAAAGCCCAAAGCTTAGGGCCCAGGCAGCTGAAGGCACGACCACCAATGGTGCAGCGATTAAAATTAGAGATGTTCAAGAGATCAGAAGTTATTTTTGGTTTCCTCTGCCCCTTTAGAATGCCACAGTCTTTAACCAACTCATCTCTACTCGGAACTCTTTCAACATCAAACTGGCATTCATGTTGCACCCTTAAAAGTCCCAAGTTCCTTCAGAGGAATGTTATTGGAAAAAAATCTGACACTGAGTCACATAAGGAGATATCATAGGGCAAGTGACCAAAAGCTCGGTCAAAAAGTAGGTTTTAAGGAGCGACTTAAAGGAAGAGAGAGAGGTGGAGAGGTTTAGGGAGGGAATCCCAGAACTTAGGCCCCAGGCAGCTGAAGGCATGGCTGCCAATGGTGGAGCTGTTAAAATCAGGGATGTGTAAGAGGCCAGGATTGGAGCAGTGCAGAGATGGCGGAGGGTTTGAGGGCTTGTCATGAATTCATCAACTATATTAGGGAAGTAGCTAAACACAGGGTTTTCTTCAAAAAGACATGTTGAAACTTCTCCATGATCACTAAGATAAATAAACAAAGGCTCAGGACATCTTTGTAATATTATAGCTGACATTATTCAGCCCTGACCAGTGACATTCCAGAAATGCCATTCCCATGACTGCAGCCCAACTTGAGCAAGTGTCATTTGATCATCTATACTTATCTTTGTAACATTCAAATTCAATCTTAATACATAATACCTTTCAAAGAACGTAACTGATATGACGTTAACTAATTTCATAGGAATCCCCACCATTCCGTTAGTAGAGAAACTCTCACAGCTTTACCTAAGACATGACAATTTTATATTTTGGTTTTTATAATCAATATCAAAGAGTTTTACATGTTAGCACTAGGTTGTAACTTACAGTCCAATGCCATGAAGATGCGTCCCAGTACTTGGTTAACCTTGCTACTCTCCCATTGCCTACAGGGGGTACTCAATGCCACGGCTAGCTCACACCATCAAGGCCATGTTGCAATCTGGGTGGAATTGTGACCCTTGACCTCAAACAGATTGCCATTCTCTGCCACCACACTACAGCCTCCTCCCTTTATGATGAAGACAGTAGGGTTGCCAACTCTGGTTGGACACTTCCTGGAGGTTTCATCACATGGTTTCCAACCTCTAACTGCACCCCCCCGCCACCTTCAAGCATCCATCATCAATTCTCTATAATGTCCAACCTCACTAAGCCCACCTTCTTACACTCAATTGGAAGGCAGACAGACTTTCCATTCTCTAACTGGATGATTTTCAATCATCAATTGAACAGTCTTTGATCCCTCCCCCCACCATTTCCATTATTTTTATAATTGAGAAATTTAACTGTTATTCATGAAACTGTGGCTACAAGAGCAGGTCAGAGGCTGGGAATTCTATGGCAAGTAACTCACCTCCTGACTCCCCAAAGCCTGTCCACCATCTACAAGGCACAGGTCAGGAGTGTGACGGAATACTCCCCACTTGCCTGGACAAGTGCAGCTCCCACAACACTCAAGAAGATTGACACCATCCAGGACAAAGCAGCCCGCTTGATTGACACCCCATCCACAAACATTCACTCCCTCCACCACCGCACAGTAGCAGCAGTGTGTACCATCTACAAGTTGCACAGCAGAAACTTACCAAGGCTCCTTAGACAGCACCTTCCAAATCCACAACCACTACCACCTAGAAGGACAAGGGCAGCAGATGCACGGGAACACCAAAACCTGCAAGTTCCCCTCCAAGCCACTCACCATCCTGACTTGGAAATATATCGCCGTTCCTTCACCGTCGCAGGGTCAAAATCCTGGAACTCCCTCCCTAACAGCACTGTGGGTGTACCTACATTACATGGACTGCAGCGATTCAAGGTGGCAGCTCACCACCACCTTCTCAAGGGCAATTAGGGATGGGCAATAAATGCTGGCCCAGCCAGCGAAACCCACATCCTATAAATGAATTTTTTTTTAAAACCCTCATTCATGCCTTTATTATCTCTCTATTACCTCCACTATTCCAGCACAGTCCCTGCTGGTTTCCCAGATTCTACCCTCTGTAACCTTGAGACCATCCAAAACTCCGCTGCCCATGTCTTAACTTCCACCAAAACCCTTTCACACATCACCCCTGTGCTCGCTGACCTACACTGGCTCCCCATCAAACAATCTCTTGGATTTTAAAATTCTCATGCTTGTTTTCAAAACCCCTCCATGGCCTCACCCCTCCTTATCTCTCACTACCCTCTGAGATATCTGCATCCCTATAATCCTGGTTTGCTGAGCACCCTCAATTATAATCACTCCACCATTGGTGGCTGTGCCTTCAGTTCCCTGGGCCCCAGTCTGTGGAATTCCCGTCCTACACCTCTCTGCCTCTCCACCTTTCTTTCCTCAGTTAAGACAATCTTGGAAAACCGCCCTTTTGACCAAGCCTCAAATATCTTATTACGCGGCTCGGTGTTAAACTTTGCTCTATAATGAAGCACCTGAGGAGGTTTCATTACATTTGAACAAGCAAGGGGGAAAATACCTAATTATTTTTAATGTCCTGAGGATAACTCTGTCCTGGAGAATAGACTTTAGCTCCCGGAGACTCCTGATAGGTTAGTGGTAATGTCACTAGGCTACGAATCCAGAGGCTCCACTTTAATGCTTTGGGGACATGGGTTCAAATCCCACCATAGCAGCTGGTGGAATTTAGATTCAATTAATAAATCTGAAATTGTAAAGCTACTCATGACAAATAGAAACCCATCCACTGGCCTTCATGTGATTCCAGACCCATGGCAATGTGGTTGACTCTTAAGTTCCCGCTGAAATGGTCTAGCAGGACAATTAGGGGTGGGCAACAAATGCTGGCCTTGCCAGTGATGCCCACATCCCATGAAAGAAAATCCTGGAAGGATGGCAACCTCTAAAATGGTGGTGGAATTTTCTACCAGTTTCTTTAACCCTAGTTCTCTGGGTTGCTTGCCTCCTCCTCCTTTCCATTGCCCTTAAAGCAGGGTCAGCTTTTATATCATGCCACTATTCCAAGTCTCTGTCTTTCTAATCCTCTCTGTTGTATATGTTAGCAATTCAGTTACAAAATATTAAATTTCTTTTTAAAGAATTTCTCTGATTTTAATTGATTCGAGGAGGTGGATTAAAAAGTACTTCAGGTCACTTTATTGCAATCAATCTGAAGGTGTGATGTGATGTTGTAAAGTATTACGTAGAATTTACATCATAGTAACAGGCCACTCAGTCCAACTGGTCCATGCTGGTATTTATGCTCCACATGAGCCTCCTCCCACTACTCTTCATCTCACCCTATCAGCATATCCTTTGTTTCCTTTGGCCCTCATGTGTTTATCTATCTTCCCCTTAAATGTATATTTTCACCTCAACTATGTGCTGTGGGGGTGAGTTCCACATTCTCACCATGCCCTGGATGAAGAAGTTTCTACTGAATTCCCGATTGGATTTATTAGTGACTCCCTTATATTGATGGCCTCTCTCATTCTGGCCTCATTTGCAAGTGGAAACATCTACTCTATGTCTACCCCATTGAACCCATTCACCCTAATGGCCTCCGTCAGTTTTCTCTTTTCTATCTTTCAGACTGTTTCAAAAATGGGAAGTGAAATCTCTGAAAGGCATAAGATTATCTGGTGCCTGGAGAAACTCTACCCACAATAAACTTTCGGTAGTTTGGTTTTGGAGGCAGAGGGTTTTCTGTTGTGTCCTTGTCAGTTCTCAGCTCCTCCCCCATTCATTTTCGCCACCAGCTGACAAGCGCAAAAAAGGAAGGAAAAGACAAATAACAGACTGAAGAGCAGGGTTTTGAATCTCCGAACAGCTGGCTCAGAGGTGAGAAGGCTACTCACTGCGCCACAGCAGACGCCTTGCTATATTCTTCCAAAACCTCATAAGAACTTTATCAAATGTTTCCCAAAAAGTTAAGTAAATTAAATCCACTAAGCCACCTCATCCAATTATTTGGTTCCTTTGTTAAAGAATTCCAGATTTGTGGGATGTAAAAGATGGCAAATTCCTGGACAAATCCTCCTTTACGCCGAACCCTCCTATTGAACCAACAAGTTTTACAATCAGGCACTTCTAAAGCTTTAAAACAGTTAGTGATGATCATTGTTTTGATTGATGAATGGAGAGTGAACTTCCTACTGCAGCTGCAACAACACTCAAGAAGCTTAACACCATCTAGGACAAAGCAGCCCTGCTTGTTCAGCATACCATCCATCACCTTAAACATTCACTCCCTCTACCACCGATACACAGTGGCAGCAGTGTGTGCCATCTACAAGATGCACTGCAGAAATTCACTAAGGCTCCTTAGACAGCACCCTCCAAACCCACGACCACTATCATCTAGAAGGACAAGGACAGCAGACGCATCGGAACACCACCACCTCCACGTTCCCCTCCAGGTCACTCACCATCCTGTCTTGGGACAATATCACTGTGCCTTCATTGTCGCTGAGTCAAAATCCTGGAACTCCCTTCCTAACAGCACTGTCGTTGTACCCACACCACATGGGCCTGAATTTTCAGGATGGCGGGATCAGCCCTCACCATCCAAAGAGTTGATGAAGAACACATCTGTGCCAGCTCCAGTAGGCTAGATACCATTTTACGCTCTAACGAGCATTGATTGGCATAAGGCGGGATTTCTGCCCTTCATTGGGAGGAAGTCCCACCTTGGGGAGCTGCCAGCCAATCTGATTGGCTGGCAGCTCTCCAGTCCCTCCAGGAACAGCACGGCAGTGGCCGGAAGACGCACAGCAGGGAACTGCCTGGAGCTAAGTGTCGGGAACCAGAGGAGAGGTAAGTGACAGGGGTCATGGGGTGGGGAGGGTAGGGAAGGCCAGGCCTGGGAGGGGGTAGGGTGGTTTTGAGGAGGGCGATTGGTGTCCCGGGGGATAGGCTGGGGGAGGGTCACCAGGTATTAAGGGAGGTCGTTCCAAGTCAGAAGGGGGATTCAGACGGAAGCGCCCCATCCCCTTCTTCCCGCCCGAGATCAAACTCTGTTCGTCTTCAGGTTTGCCCCCTGATCTGTCATCTGTCCGCCAGCCTAGAAATTGGGGCTGGACGGGAAAAGGCCATTGAGCGGCCACTTCAGGGCCGTAACTGGGGCAAGGGCAGGCTTCCCATCTCAGGTAAAATTGTGACCAGGTCGGGGCGGGTGGGATCCTGGAGGGAATCCTATCCATGCAATTTCATGCTCGTCCCCATCGCCTCAGTGGTACGTGCGGGGGTGGGGGGTGTAAAATTCAGCCATGGAGTGCAGCGGCTCAAGAAGGCAGCTTACCACCTTCTTAAGGGCAATTAGGGATGAGCAACAAATCATGGCCTGGCCAGTGATGATCACATTCCAAGAACATTTTTTTTACATAAAGCTATTGTTCCCTGTGTGTGCAAGATCACAAGTTCTCACATGTACAGATCTCAAAAGAAAATATTAACTCCAGAAGATTAGAATCTGCCATTGTGCAAACTAACAGTGCCAGGACACCCATCGGTCCAAAGTGGACAATTAGAAACAGCTTCACAGTGGTCCTTTGGTCATTGAGAGGCCATGAGATGGGCCATAACCTCATATAACACGAGACACGAGGAGATCCCAAACAGATTTATATTGAATTGCACAGAATATTATAGTACAGAAACTGGCCATTCGGCCCAACTGGTGCTGGTGTTTGAGCTCCACACGAGCCTCCTCCCACCGCCTCTTCATCTCACCCAATTAGCATATCCCTCTATACCTTTCTCCTTCATGTGTTTACCCAGCTTCCCCTCAAATGCATCTGTACTATTCACTCCCCGTGGTAGCAAGTTCCACGTTCTCACCACTCTCTGGGTAAAGGTGTTTTTTCCATGAAGTCCTTAATTTATCAGTGTCCATCCCACATTTATGACCCCCCCCCGCCCCCCCCTAGATGTCATCTCCCCACAAGTGGTAACATTTCTCTATGCCTACCCTGTCAAGCCCTCTTTCAGGTCACCCCCTCAGCCCTCTCTTTTCTAGAGAAAAGAACCCCAGCCTGTTCAGTTCTTTGTAGTAGATGTTATAACATCTCAGTTCTGGCGTTAACCTTTTATGATAATTTTATTGTGCTTTCTCTTGTGCTTCTCTATCCTTTTTGGAGACCAGAGCTGTTTGTAGTTTGACCAGCAGGAATTTCCTGGCACTGCTTAGAACTCATTAGAGAAAAAGTTGAAGAGTGGAGTATGAAACTGGTGTGTTAAAGCGACGGTGTCAACACCACGCAGATCAATCAGTTCGAGAATAATTCTGATCACCAGATAAAACTGCTAAGTGACAATGGTCAGGGTTCAGCGTTGGGGTTGTCAGAGTTCCTCCCCACCTGATCTTTACCCAGCTGACACCTACAGAAAAGCATGAGGACCTCGATTGCAGAGTGGGAACAGGCTCAACTGTGATGTCTTCCATGGCCAACCAGCCATGCAATAGCTCATTGTCTAGACTCCCACATTTGAAAAGCCACCTTAATATCCACCCTGCTTCCAAGAAGGTAGGGGAGACAATTAATAAATAGAATCATGATTTGCCTCTTTCTGTTTCCCCACCCCAATTTCCCTTGCTTTCTTTAATCATTAGGCAATAAATTCTGTTCACACCTTGAAGAGTTCCTGGACAATGTCAGCTGTTGCTCAATGGATAACAATCTTAACTCTAAGGCAAAAGATTGTGGGTTCAAATCCCACTGCAGAGAAATAAGCACAAAATTTAGGTCAATACTCCCAGCTTGATATGGAGGGAGCGCCACACAGTCAGAAGGACAATACCGAGGGAGCGCCGCACGGTCAGAAGGACAATACCGAGGGAGCGCCACACCGTCAGAAAGACAGTACCAAGGGAGGGCCGCACTGTCAGAAGGACAGTACCGAGGGAGCGCCGCACCGTCAGAAGGATGGTACCAAGAGAGCGCCGCACTGTCAGAAGGACAGTACCGAGGGAGCGCCGCACCGTCAGAAGGACGGTACCGAGGGAGCGCCTCACCGTCAGAAGGACAGTACCGAGGGAGCGCCGCACCGTCAGAAGGACGGTACCGAGGGAGCGCTGCACCGTCAGAAGGACAGTACCGAGGGAGCGCCGCACCGTCAGAAGGACGGTACCGAGGGAGCGCCGCACCATCAGAAGGACAGTACCGAGGGAGCGCCGCACCATCAGAAGGACAGTACCGAGGGAGCGCCGCACCATCAGAAGGACGGTACCGAGGGAGCGCCGCACCATCAGAAGGACAGTACCGAGGGAGCGCCGCACCATCAGAAGGACAGTACCGAGGGAGCGCCGCACCGTCAGAAGGACAGTACCGAGGGAGCGCCGCACCATCAGAAGAACGGTACCAAGGGAGCGCCGCACTGTCAGAAGGACGGTACCAAGGGAGTGCCGCACTGTCAGAAGGACGGTACCGAGGGAGCGCCGCACTGTCAGAAGGGCAATACCAAGGGAGCGCCACACTGTCAGAAGGATGGTACCAAGGGAGGACCGCACAGTCAGAAGGACAGTACCAAGGGAGCACCGCACCGTCAGAAGGGCAATACCGAGGGAGTGCCGCACTGTCAGAAGGACAATACTGAGGGAGTGCCGCACTGTCAGAAGGACAGTGCCGAGGGAGCGCCGCACGGTCAGAAGGACAATACTGAGGGAGTGCCGCACTGTCAGAAGGACTGTGCCGAGGGAGCGCCGCACTGTCAGAAGGACGGTACTGAGGGAGCACCGCACTGTCAGAAGGACAAAACCGAGGGAGTGCTGCACTCTCAGAGGACGGTACTAAGGGTCCACCGCATTGTCAGCGGGTCAGTGTTAAGGGACTGCTGCTCTATCAAAGCTTTCAGATGAGACATTAAACCGAAGGTTCACCCTCTCACGAGTGGAGATAAAAGATCTCAACGAGGGGCAGGGCAGTTCTCCTCGGTGTCCTGGCCAATGTTTATCCTTCTTTAATGCCATGATCCAATGCTTCCAGTGGGATCCCACACTTGCAGGCAGTGCAGGTCATAGGTTAGAGGTCAGGCATCAAACATTATTCCTTACTTGGCCCTCAATGCAGGGCAGTAGAATTAGTTTGGAGATCTGAACATGGGTGATTACTGCAGCAATGTAAGTTACTGATAATTAAATTAATTTAGGCCCTTCACGCTGTCAGGCTAATTAACATTTTGCAACCAGCCTCACTGACGAGAGAACAGCTCATCAGAAAGATATGTAGACCTTTCAAAGCACTGTGGAAATGCAATAAAAAGCCTGCAGTGTGTTCAAATGGACAGTAATCTTTTGTTTGATTTGTATAAACTCCCTTGAGGGTGTCAGTGGAATTCAAGTCTTCATAGTAATACCAACAGGAAAGCAACCTGCTTTTCAAATTCTGGTAATTCACACCTCTCCTATAACAACAACTTGCATTTATACAGCGCCTTTAGTATACTAAAACATCTGAAGGCGCTTCACAAGCGTGTACTCAGAAAAAGGTTTGGCACTGAGCCACGTAAGGAGATATTAGGAGGGATGCCCCATATTTTGGTCGAAGAGGTAGGTTTTGGGATCATTGCAGAGGAAGAGAGCTGAGGAGGGGTTTAGGGAGGGATTTCCAGAGCTTGTGGCCCAGGCAGCTGAAGGCACTGCCGCCAATGGTGCAGTGATTAAAATCAGGAATGCCTGAGAGGTCAGAACTGGAGGAATGTAGGGACCTTGGAGGGCTGTGGGGTTGGAGGAGGTTACAGAAATAGGGACGAGGCCACAGTGGAATTCTCACAAGAGTGAGAATTTTAAAACGGGGGTGTTCCTCAGCTGGCAGTCAATGTAGGTCAGTGAGCACAGGAGGTAATGGGTGAACTGGGGTGAATACAGGCAGCAGAGTTTTGGAAGAGCTGAGTTTTGTGGGAGGTGAAAGATGGGACAGCAGGCAGGAGAGCGTTGGAATAGTTGAGTCCACAACTAAGAAAGCCGTGGATGAGGGTTTCAGCAGAAGATTAGCTGTGGCAGCGGCAGCGATAGGGTAAAGTTATGGAGGTGGAAATAGGTGTTCTACATTCAACAATCAAAATGCCAGATTTACAGCCAAAATAGTGTTATCAAAATATGTGATTCTCTTCACATCAATTAAACAACAGCATTTCAATGGACAATACCAAATTTTACTGGATTGTTCTCAAGATTCATTGTTCATTTGCAGTTGTCCTAAGAAGATGATCGTGAGTCTTCTTTAACCTTTGTAATTATAGCACTCTGACAGTGGTGGTATGTAGAGAACCTCACATTTTAACTCTGCAAAGATAAAGAGAGACAGCCATTCTAAATCTCAGTCAGGACAGAGGATGACTTGGACAGGAACTTACAAGTGACAGTGTTGCCATGGAATCCTTAACATCTTTACCTTCTTGGTAACCTTCTGCTGTGTCCCAACTTCAGTGCAGTACTGAGGGAGTGCTGCCCTGTTGGTGGTGCTATCTATTGAATGAGACATGAGGACATAAGAAGTAGGAGCAGGAGTAGACCACATGGCCTGCCGAGCCTGCTCCGCCGTTCAATACTGTCATGGCTGATCTCAAACTTCAACTCCACCTCCACGCCCCCAACACCCACTGCCCTTGATTCCCTGAGGGCCCAAAAATCTGACTATCCCAGCATTAAATACAGTCAACGATCGTCTGGGGTAGAGAATTCCAAAGATTCACAACCCTTTGAGTGAAATAACTTCCCCTCATCTCAGTCCTAAATGATTGGCCCCTTATCCTGAGACTGTGCCCCCATGTTTTAGATTCCTCGACTAGTGGAAACAATCTCTCAGCGTCCATCCTATCAAACCCCCTTCAGGATCTTGTAGGTCTCAGTGAGATCGCCTCTCGTTCTTCTAAAACTCCAGAGAATATCAACCCAATTTACTCATCCTCTCAAAATACGAAAACTCTTTCATCCCAGGGACCAATCCAGTGAACCTTTGCTGTACCACCTCCAATGCAAGCATATCCTTCCTTCAAAATAGAGACCAAAATTGCACACAGTATTCCGGGCATGGTTTCACCAAAGCCCTGTACAATTGTGGCAATTTTTTTTATTCTTATACTCCGATCCTATTGAAATAATGGCCAACATGAAATTTGCCTTCCTAATTACTTGCTGTACCTGAATGCTGCCTCTCTGTACTCCTTGTCCAAGTATACCCAAGTCCTTATAAGCATCAACATTTACAAGTTCCACACCTCTAAAAAGTATTTTCTATTCTTACGACCAAATAACCCCACACTTCCTCACATTATTGTCCTCTGCCACCTTACTGTCCACTCATTTAACCTGCCTATACCTCATTCAGCCTCCTCACAGCTTACATTCTCAACTGGCTTTGTCTTGTCAGCAAACTTAGATACTTTACTCTCTGTATCTTTGTCTAAGTTACTAATATAGATAATAAATAGCTGAAGCCCCAGCAATGATCTTTGTAGCATAGGGGGATGGCGTAGTGGTATTTTTGCTGGACTAGTAATCCAGAGATCCACGGTAATGTCCTGTCCCACAGGCAGGACAGACCCAGCAGATGTGGTGGCACAGTGGTATACAGTCAGGAGGGAATCCTCAACATCAACTCCGGACCCAATCAGGCCAAACATGGGCAAGGATTACAATGTACCACCTTCATGAATCACACGTTGCCCACCACTTGGAGGAAGCACTGAGGGTGGCAAGGGCACAGAATGTACTCTGGGTGGGGGACTTCAACGCCCATCAATGACAGTGGCTCAGTAGCACCACTACTGACTGAGCCCTAAAGGACATAGCTGCTAGACCAGGTCTGTGGCAGGTGGTGAGGGAACCAACAAGAGGGACAAACATACTTGAACCCATCCTCACCAACCTGCCTGCCACAGATGCATCTGTCCATGACAGTATTGGTAGGAGTGACCAACGCACAGTCCTTATGGAGGTGAAGTCCCGCCTTCACAGTGAGGATACCCTCCATCGTGTTGTGTGGTACCACCACTGTGCTAAATGGGATAGATTTTGAACAGATCTAGCAACTCAAGACTGGGCATCCATGAGGTGCTGTGGGCCAACAGCAGTAGCAGAATTTTACTCAAACACAATCTGTAACCTCATGGCCCGGCATATCCCCCACTCTACATTACCATCAAGCCAGGGATCAACCCTGGTTCAAGAAGAGTGCAGGAGGGCATGCCAGGAGCAGCACCAGGGATATCTAAAAATGAGGCATCAACCTGGTGAAGCTATAACTCAGGACTACTTGCGTGCCAAACAGCAAGTGATAGACAGCTAAGCGATCCCATAACCAACAGACCAGATCTAAGCTCTGCAGTCCTGTCACATTCAGTTGTGAATGGTGGTGGACAATTAAAAACTCACTGGAGGAGGAGGCTCCACAAATATCCCCATCCTCAATGATGGAGGAGCCCAGCACATCAGTGCAAAAGATGAGGATGAACATTTACTACAATCTTCAGCCAGAAGCGCCGAGCAGATGATCCATCTCGGTCTCCTCCGGAGGTCCCCAGCATCACAGATGCCAGTCTTCAGCCAATTCAATTCACTCCACATGATATCAAGAAATGGCTGAAGGCACTGGATAATGCAGAGGCTATGGGCCCTGACAATATTCCAGCAATGGTACTGAAGACCTGTGCTGCAGAACTTGCCCCACCCCTAGCCAAGTTGTTCCAGTACAGCTACAACACTGGCATCTACCCGCCAAATGGAAAATTACCCAGGTATGTCCCGTACACAAAAAACAGGACAAATCCAACCCAGCCAATTACCCCCCAATCAATCTACTTTTGATCATCATTAAAGCAATGGGAAGGGTCATCAACAATGCTATCAAGCGGCACTTGGTTAACAATAACCTGCTCACTGCACTCAGTTTGGGTTCCACCAGGGCCACTCAGCTCCTGACCTCATTACAGCCTTGGTTCAAACATGGACAAAGGAGCTGAACTCCCGAGGTGAGGTGAGAGTGACTGTACTTGACATAAAGGCTGCATTTGAGCGAGTGTGGCATCAAGAAGCCCTAGCAAAACTGGAGTCAATGGGAACAAAAACAAAAAATGCTGGAAAAACTCAGCAGAGAAAGACAGTTAACTGTTTCAAGTCCATAAGACTGTTCTTCAGAGCTAAAGAGAAGTAATCATTTTTACTTCTCTTTTGCTCTGAAGAAGAGTCATACAGACTCGAAACGTTAACTCTGTCTTTCTCTCCACAGATGCTGTTAGACCGGCTGAGTTTTTCCAGCATTTTGTTTTTGTTTCAGATTTCCAGCATCCACAGTAATTTGCCTTTATCTTGGAGTGAATGGGAATCGGGGGGAAACCCTCTGCTGGTTGGAGTCATACCTAGCACAAAGGAAGATGGTTGTGATTGTTGGAGGTCAGTCATCACCGCTCCAGGACATCACTGCAGGAGTTCCTCAGGGTAGTGTCCTCAGCCCAACCATCTTCAGCTGTTTCATCAACGACCTTCCTTCCATCATAAGGTCAGAACTGGGGATGTTTGCACAATGTTCAGCACCATTCACAACTCCTCGGATACTGAAGCAGTCTATGTCTAAATGCAGCAAGACCTGGACAATATCCAAGCTTGGGCTGACCAGTGGCAAGTAACATTCGCATCACACAAGTGCCAGGCAATGACCACCTCCAACAAGAGAGAATCCAACCATCACCCCTTGATGTTCAATGGCATTACCATCATTGAATCCCCCACTATCAAAACCTTGGGATTGCCATTGACCAGAAACTGAACTGGACTAGCCATATAAATACTGTGGCTACAAGAGCAGGTCAGAGGCTAGGAATCCTGTGATAAGTAACTCACCTCCTGACTCCCCAAAGCTTGTCCACCATCTACAAGGCACAAGTTAGGAGTGTGATGGATGAGTGTAGCTCCTACAACACTCAAGAATATTGACACCATCCAGGACAAAGCAGCCCGCTTGATTGGCACCACATCCACAAACATTCACTCCGTCCACCACTGACGCACAGTAGCAGCAGTGTGTACCTTCTACAAGATGCACTGCAGGAATTCACCAAGGCTCCTTCAACAGCACCTTCCAAACTCACGACCACTACCATCTAGAAGGACAAGGGCAGAAGATAGATGGGAACACCATCACCTGGAAGTTCCCCTCTAAGTCATTCACCATCCTGACTTGGAAATATATCACCATTCCTTCATTGTCGCTGGGTCAAGATCCTGGAACTCCCTCCCTAACGGCACTGTGGGTGTACCTACACCACATGGCCTGCAGCGGTTCAAGAAGGCAGCTCACCACCACCTTCTCAAGGGCAATTAGGGATGGACAATAAATGCTGGCCCAGCCAGCGAAGCCCACATCCCGTGAATGAATAAACATAAAAACTCGACACAGCCTGCCAACTTGAAAATGTCCCATTTATCCCTTAAACCAAGGCTCCACCTGCCCTTTCAGGTGGGCATGAAAGGTCCCACAGCCAATATTTCACAGAAGAAAAAGGAAGTTCTCCCCAGTGTCCTGGGTCAATATTTATCCCTCGCCCAACTCAATCAAAAAAACAGATCATTTGGTCATTATCAGATTGTTGCTTGTGCATAAATTGGCTGCCACTCACATCGCCTATATTGCAACGCTTTAAAATTACTTCATTGGCTCTTAAGCGCTTTGGGGTGTCCTAGAAGCTATAGGAGTGCAAGTTACTTTTCTTTAACTATAAATCCTAACCCAAACCTCAGGACCCCAACATCTCAATGAGGGTTGGAGTGTCTAATCGCCACTGGAAGGATTAATGGAAGAAGAATGAGAGGCTGACAGTGAAAGAAGCAGCTAGACTGGCTTAACCGGAACTCCAACAACAAACATCCTCACTTCTGACCTTAAGATTGAAGGAAGGTCATTGATGAAGCAGCTGAAGCTGGTTGGGCCGAGGAGTTCAGCTCTGTTGTCCATGTTTGAACCAAGGCTCTAATGAGGTCAGGAGCTGAGTGGCCTTGGTGGAACCCAAATTGGGCATCAGTGAGCAGGTTATTGTTAAGCAAGTGCCGCTTGATAGCACTGTTGATGACTTCTTCCATCACTTTACTGATTACTAGCACGGCACTTAGACCTCAAACCATACAAATAGCAACTCTAACCAAACTCATGTCCGCCTATTCTATCAGTTTAACATAATAGTTATCATAATTTGCACGTCATGAGATCGTTAATCAATAACACACAATCACAAAATTTACCAATCGCTGTGATCTTGATTACTAAGTCAATGACAACACACACCTATTTCTGCCAGCGATACTCGAGGCCCCTTGCTGTACAGGCCTAGGTGAGAGTTTAGCAGATCATTCTGTATCTTAAAGACATCTCACTTGAAGACAACAGACACATTGACTGGGGGTCAGGGGACTACTGAGCTGCCAGATCCTGTCAGAATATTCACTGCATCTCCAGCCATTCTTTAACCACAGTTTCAAAATTATTATAAAGCAGGGCATATTAGCTGCACGAATGGGCCAGATCAGCAGCCAGTCCCTCCGGAGGTCATCATTGTCAATTGACACTCCACCATCTCTCCTACCAAAGTTATCAGGTGTTAGCTGTGGCAAGGTGGGTAGCACTATTGCCTCAAACGCAGAAGGCTGTGGGTTCACATCCTACTTGAGATTTTAGCACAAAGTCTGGGCCAGAAATCCCAGCGCTCTACAACCTCAGGTGCCATCTTTTGGATATGTTGCAACAAGGCCTCATCTCCCCTCTCAGGCAGAGATGAAACATCCCATAGGACTGTCTCAAAAAAGAATGGGAGCACTTTTCTTAGTGCCCTGGGTCAATACACTATTTATCCCTCATATGGATTATCTGATCATTAGCACTTTGCTGTTTGTGGGATCCTGCTGTGCACAAATTGGTTGCTGAGTTTCCAATATTAGAACAGTGACTACAATCTAAAAAAGTACTTCTTTGGCTGTAAAGGGTTTTGGGACATCCCAAGATTGTGAGAGACGCTATATAAAAGCAAGTTTTTTTTTTGGAGTTACTAATCCCCCAAGTTCACTTTAACCCCTATTGAACAGAGAGCACCATAACTCCAGCTATGAGGGAACTGATCCATTGTGAGACCCTGGACTCTGGAAGCAATGTTTTCAGATTTTTGAAGATGGGTCTGTTTTAATTATGCGCCGTAGTGTCAGTGAAGCAGATCTCCAGCTACAGACATTTGCAGGTATGAATACACAAGAATGCTGCCACTCTTCCACATGCACAATTTACCAAAAAAAAGTAGAAGTCCCAAAATTGCAATGTATTTTTCACCAGAATTCAGCATCAAACCAGGGTGAGTAGCCTTGATGATCGGTAAATTGAGGTGAAAGCAGATTCTGTTGGTTTTCTGCTCCAATACCAAGCACCCCAAACTTTCCTTGCACACTGGCTTTTCCTATTATTGATCCACCAAGTCCTCAAGGTGCTGATTGTCATCTATTACAATGGGGCCCCTATTTGCTGGATTTACACTGATAATGCAGTTAGGGGGGATATGTTAGAATGAGAAATATTGGTTGCTGTTGCAAGTATCGGCCAAGACTGGCAAAGAGGGGATCTCATTGAGCCTCAGGATTGCTGAAAATGTGAGTAACCATTACTACATTTTGGGCCAACTTGATAAATGTTTTTCATTGGCCACTGGTCTGGACTGACACCCCATCCACCAAAATAAACACCGCTTCCACCACTGACGCACAGTAGCAGCAGTGTGTACCATCTACAAGATGCACTGCAGGAACTCACCAAGGCTCCTTAGACAGCACCTTCCAATCCCACGACCACTACCATCTAAAAGGACAAGGGCAGCAGACACATGGGAACACCAACACCTGCAAGCTCTCCTCCAAGTCACTCGCCATCCTGACTTGGAAATATATCGCCATTCCTTCACTGTTGCTGGGTCAAAATCCTGGAGCTCCCTTCTTAACAGCACTGTGGGTGTACCTACACCACATGGACTGCAGCAATTCAAGAGGGCTGCTCCCTAAAATTAGAAATGGACAATAAACGCTGGCCTTGCCAGCAATTCCCACATCCTGTGAATTAATTGAAAATAAAGGACAACTTTTTTTTGCTTCTGTCTGCTTGTGAAAGTGTATTCCACCTTTGGGGCAAAAATTAAATGGCATCAAATAGGTGAGGAGAGAGGGTGGAACGGTGGCACAGTGGTTAGCGCTGCTGCCTCATAAATCTAACAACCTGGGTTCGACCCTGACCTTGGGTGTCTGTGTGGAGTTTGCACGTTCTCCCTGTTTCTGCTGGGTACTCTGATTTTTCCCCACAGTCCAAAGGTGTGCTGCTTAGGTGGATTGGCTACGGTAAGTTGTCCCCCTGTGATAGACTAGAGTCCCACCATGCATGCACCCTGCCTAGCGCTTGTTGGGAGAGGCTCTGACTCCCTGCAACCCTGAATTGGATAAGGCAGCTCTGGAAAAGTGAATGAGGTGAGGAAAAATGTCATTGGACCAACTAAGGAAATGTAATTTAACACATTGACATGCTAGGGCTGATGTTGACAGTAGTATTAGATTCCTATTTGACAGTGATCTGATTTA
This sequence comes from Carcharodon carcharias, assembly GCF_017639515.1. Classification (NCBI taxonomy): domain Eukaryota; kingdom Metazoa; phylum Chordata; class Chondrichthyes; order Lamniformes; family Lamnidae; genus Carcharodon; species Carcharodon carcharias. The sequence goes on from NC_054470.1 coordinate 113,968,479, forward strand.
CAATGAGGGCTGGCGTATCTGACAGTTTGACAATCTGGTCTCAATGGTTGGGTCAATCTGCTCTAAATCTGGGCCTTGGCAACACAGGAATTGTAAAGCGCTCAGTTCTAGTTTTGATACGGCTGATGTGAAGGATGGTTTGTAGTCAGTAAAGTGTAAAGTGTTAACATGATGCCCCTGTGATGGGTCTGCCCCTGTTTACATCCTCTCAGAATGACGTTGGCTGTTATTTGCTTTGGCTGCACTGAGTGGCCTCCCCTTCCTGTGCCGCAAGTGGAGATGGAAGCAGAAGGCATGAGTTCTCTCGGAGACTATTAGCTCCGTTAATTCAACATTCCAATTCCTGAACTGATCCCAGTCCTGTCCATGTGCAATAATCACTACAATATAATGACCTCAATTACATTAAGTCAACATCAGGGACCAGGTGACATCAAATACTTAGGTTCGAACTCTTGCCCTTTCCCCCTCCCAAAAAAAAATCCAAAAACATGCCTAGGACGGTGATAGACTTGGCTGGCATCATTTTGGAGCAGCCAGAGTGGGGGTCAGGCAGCAGCACAGGCTGCAAACCAGAGGGTCAGCGAGAGGGAGAGTCCGCAGCAATCAGGAGGGTCAGTGAACAGGTTATGTGGTGAGCAGGAGGTTCAGCCAGCAGGAGAGGCAGCGGGCGGGAAGCGAGCAGTAAGTCAGCATATTTTGTTTATATTTTTTTAAGTTTATTTTATAAGTTATTACATTTACCATTATAAGAATTTAGGAGTGTAGAGTGAAATCTAGCCTTAGAATGTTCCTTCTTTCTCCTTGAGATTAGCAGTGGGAATCAAGGGAAGGCCCCTTATACATAATTATTTCAGTTTTGATAAGTAGTAAATTCAATAATACGATTCACTTTGGAAATATTATACGCGTTTTCATAATTCTCAGTGAATTATGTACACAAGAGTGGAAAGTTGCTGACAACTCTTAAGGAAGAGCCTACACTTTCGATAAACTGGACCACCAAAACCTTTTCAAGCCACTCAGGTTAAATGATGAAAATTAAACTTCATCATATCAAAAACTACAAAATTAAACCTTGATCAATGGTGTTCCACAAATAACATTTCAGGGCTCAAAACAAACCAAAGAACGACTGCATTGCACAAGACTGTTTGATCTTCCCTGTCTGTAAGATGTTTAATACCCATTGCCAACCATGTATTTATCCAGACCTCATCAAAAGAGTTTCCCTCAACCCACCATTAGTCTCTTTCGTTACAAAGCTCTTCCACTTTCATTCAAATTGTAAACCATAGGTGAAGAACAAAGATCTAGCAGACAGGATACCACCAGTGTTGTAGAGATTGCAACAAAAGACGAGACAAATGGGGTAATGATGGTTACGTGATGCTCATTTGGGCTTTAAAAGTCAGGTGATTGTAAGGGAAGTAGCCAACAGCTTTTATAAATCGTCAGAAAAGTAATTTGTCCCAATCTTGCCACCTTTTTAAAATTTGTCAAGAAGTAGAATACTGCAGAGGCTGGAAATCCAAAACCAAATCAGAAAATGCTGGAAAACTCAGCAGGTTAGGTAACATCCGTGTAGAGAGAGAGAAAAAGAGTTTCCGTTTCAGGTCTGTGACCATCTGGTGAAAAGAAGAAAGACAGTGGCAGATGGAGTTCAAAGTGCGGCAGTGTGAGGTCATTCATTCTGGATTCATGAGCAATAGATCAAGGCATTTTCTAAATGGCGAAAAGCTAGGAACGGTGGAGATGGAGGAGTCCAAGTAAACAAAACAAAGTAAATACAAAAAACAATGTGCCTGCCAACCTCTCAAGTATTTTTTATTCATTCATGGGGTGTGGACATCACTGGCTTGCCCATCCTTAATTGCCCTATTTCAGTGGGCAGTTAAGAGTCAACCACATTGCTGTGGGTCTGGAATCACAGGTAGGCCAGACCGGGTAAGGATGGCAGATTTCCTTCCCTAAAGGGCATTAGTGAACCAGATGGGATTTTACAACAACCAACAATTAGTCTTTTAATTCCAGATATTTATTGAATTCAAATTGCACTACCTGCCATGGCGGGATCCAAACCCAGGTCCCCAGAGCATCACCAGGGTCTCTGGATTACTAGTCCAGTAGCAATACCACTACACCATCACCTCCCTCTCAGTATAGAAGATTAAGGGGTGGTCTAATTGAGGTGTTTAAAATGATTAAGGGACTTGATAGGGTAGATAGAGAGAAACTATTTCCTCTTGGGTGGCGGGGAGGAGATTTCAGATCAAGGGGGCAGAACCTTAAAATTCGAGCCTAGGCCATTCCGGGGTGATGTCAGAAAGCATTTGTTCACACAAAGGGGAGTGGAAATCTGGAACTCTCTCCCCCAAAAAGCTGTTGAGGCTGGGAGGTCAATTAAACACTTCAAAACTGAGCTGAATATAACTTTGTTGGGTAAGGGGATTAAGGGATACGGAACCAAGGTGGGTAGATGGAGTTAAGATACAGATCAGCCATGATCTAATTAAATGGTGATATAGGTTTGAGGGACTGAATGGCCTCCCCTTGTTCCTATGTTCCAAACATACATTTTCCACATCCCTCGGCATTTTGACAAGCTGGATCGTGCCCACTTCCAATTCTTTACTAGAGTTCGATATTTTTATCTTGGCACAACTTAACCAACCCCACAATGGCCACATACACCCTAGTTTCAGGAAGAGAGAAGCTAGGAAGGGGAGACTGATGCAGTCCCTGAGATACGGAGTTTTTGCAGGAGCCAAGTAAGATGGTGTTAGCCTTGCCAATGCTGAACCACAGAAAGTGTCATCTTATCCAGAACATGCATGCCTGAATTGGCAAAGAGCAGGGCAGACAGACATGGAACATAACACGTGAGATCCAGTTAGCAGTCATCGACAAGTGTATGTAAGCTAACACCATACTTACAGATGATATGATTGAAGGGAAAACATAGATGTGGAAATGAGCATAGGGTTGACAGGCATCCAGGATTGTTCTGGAGTCCCGAGGAGCTGAAGATTAATCTGTCACAAGCAACCATAAGCACATTGTTGGTGTTTTCTTTTAACTCTTCTGTCGACTAGGCTTTTTTAAAAAGTCGGGAGAAAGAAAGAATGTTTGGGACGAAACCTCCAAGAATTGTCAACTGAAGTTGGCAACCCTAAATATAGAGGGTGAATGAATGTTCAAGTTTGTGGCTATATGCTGGGGCTGGCTAAGAGGGAGGACAGACCATTCGAGGAGAAAGACTAATGATGTAGGAACAGGGCTGAACTGAAACAACACTGAGACACAGCGTGTAGAGGAAATATTCCACACCCTGCTCCAATTTAGCCAGTTATATCGGACAATCTATGTTAGGCTTTCACTAAAATTAGACTGCATCAAATTTTTCAGATATCTTAGACTGAGTCAAAAAAAATCACAAGAACTTTATTGGTCACAGAAATAACCAAGAATATGATACCCACTTTGAACGTGTCCGAAATGCACTGAACGTTTTTTGTTGAATTGCTGTGTTAGTGTTGCTGTTTGGTAAGGAATATCAGCAGAATGTCTATACTCCTTAATCATTTAATCAGAAAGAAAAAGAAAAAATTGCATTTATATAGCACTTTTCACACCCACTGGATGTCCAAAAGTGCTTCACAGTCAATGCAATATCTTTTGAAGTGTAGTCACCGTTATAATGTAGAAGCCAACTTGTGCACAGCAAGCTCCCACAAACAGCTATGTGATACTGACCAAATAATGTTTTAGTATTGTTGATTGAGGGATAAATATTGGCCACGACACCAGGGATCAATTTTTTATTTATGGGATATGGAAGTCACTTGGCATGGCGAGCATCTGTTGCCCATCCCTAATTGTCCTTAGGAACAGTTAAGAGCCGACCACAAATTGCTGTGGCTCTGGAGTCGCATGTAGGCCAGACCAGGTAAGGACGGCAGGTTTCCTTTCCTGAAAGAGCAATAGTAAAACCAGATGGGTCTTTACAACAATCAGTGATAGTTTCATGGTTACCATTACTGAGACTAGCTTTTAACTTTTAAAAAAAAAATTGAATTTAAATTCCAATAACTGCCATGGTGGGCCATGCCCCCTCGATTACTAGCCCAGCGACATTATCACTAGGCCACTATCTCTTCATAGATCAAACAATAAAACTCTTGCTCTTCTTTGAAATAGTACCAGAAGTGTGTAACATATAACAGCAACTTGCATTTATATAGCGCCTTTAAAGCAGTAAAATGTCCCAAAGCATTTCATAGGCACCATTGTCAGATAAAAATGTGACATAATTATACACCATTAATTGCAACAATGGATCACGGAAACAATTTAATGGCCTGAATCAGCGTAAAATATGCTGAGTTAATTGGCAGATCCATACATTCGGCCAAAGTGCCGAGTCACCGGCTGTTTGTTGCTCTGATTCGAGTCTTGTGCAGAACACGAGCCTTCAAGTGAGAGTTCAAGTGAGTTCTTTGATGAAGTAACAGAAAGGGCAGATGAGGGTATTATGGTTGATGTTATGTATATGGACTTGCAAAAAGCATTTGTTAAAGTACCACATAGTAGATGGGCTAACAAAATTGGAGCCTGTGGGATTAAACAGGCAGTGGCTGTGTGGATACATCATTGTCTAATGGACAGAAAGCAGAGAATTGTGGTGAATTGTTGTGTGTAAGATAGAGAAAACATGCAGGACAATGGAGTGAGATGAGGAGAAACTTGTTGATGTAATAAATTGTTGTGGTCTGGAATGTGCTGACTGATAGGGCAGTGGAAACAGATTCAATTGTAACTTTCAAAAGGGAATTGGATAAATACCTGAAGGGGAAATGTTTGTATGGCTAGGGAGGAAGCGCAGGAGGGAGTGGATAGCTCTTTCAAAGAGACAGCACAGATACGATGGAGTTAGGCTAGGGAGGAAGCGCAGGAGGGAGTGGATAGCTCTTTCAAAGAGACAGCACAGATACGATGGAGTTAATGGCCTTCTTCTGCATTGCATCATTCTATGATTCTATACTGTGAATATCTTGTTCATTCAGCATGTGGCTGGTGTGGAGAACAGAAGTTTAAAAGTGTGTGTGTGTACACGTGTTTGGGCATGTGCGCGTGTATATGGGGGTATATGTGTGTGAGTGCGTGTATGCATGCATATGTGAGTGTCTGAGTGTGAGTGTGTGTGCATATGTGTATGGGGGTAAATGTGTGTGTGTGTTTTCACAAGTGTGCATCTATGTGTGTGTATGGGGGTGTATGCGTGTGTTTGTGTGTGTGCGTGTGTGTGCGTGTGAGAGAGAGAGAGAAAAAATGAAAGCTCTCCTACCAGAAGTAACATTGGCCTTTTCCATGTGGTTAATCCCAGGATTCCTGAAAGGATCACCTGTAAATGAAAAATACATCTTAAGTCATGGGGTTACCCTCAGGCTCAAACACACTTGAAAATAAAGCCACCTCCACAAACAAAATTAAATCAGTTTATGTATGTTGCAGGAAACTTCAACTAGGTACCCTACACAAATTTATAATCTGTAAAACCCAAGCCACAAAGCAAAGCCTGCTAATGAAGACAGAAGAATATGAGAAATAAGAGCAGTAGACCATTCAGCCCCTCGGGCCTGGTCCACCATTCAATACATTCAGTGCTGGTCTTTGGCCTCAACTCCTCTCCTGCCAAGTGACAGTCAATGAAGTACAGGTGAGCACCAATGTAACTTCTTAATGGGGATTAAAAATGAGATGGTTAATTATGAACTGGTGCAGTTCGCAGTTAGATCAGAGAAGATTAAGGGGAGCTTTAATAGATGTGTCCAAAATCTCAAAGGATTGTGATAGAGTAAATAAGGGGAAATTGTTTCCCATGGCAGGAGGGTCGATAACCAGAGGGACATGGATTTAAGGGGGTTGTCCACAGAAACAGAGAGAACAGGAGGAAACATTTTTTTTCAATACAGTGACTTGTTCTGATCTGGAATGCGCTGCCTGAAAGGGGGGTTGAAGCAGATTCAATAGGAACTGTCAAAAGAGAATGGATAAATACTCAACAGGGAGAAAATTATAGGACTATGGGAAAGGTACAGGGAAATGGAACCAATGGGAGAGCTCTTTCAAAGAACTAGCATGGGCATAATGTGCTGGATGGCTTCTTTCTATGCTTTTCGTTCTATGATTCTGGTCATTATTATGACAGAGCTGATGGAAAAGGCTGAGTTTCCAAATCCCAGAGGGAAATTGAAACAATTGTCATTACCCATTTTTGCAATTTGTATGTTTTGAGATGCAGGCTTTGAATTCAGTAGTAATAAGACCACCGAGTCTCAAGAGGTTTTTTATATTAAAGTAAATTAAGCATTTATTAATTTAACAACAAATTAAACACATACACATGGCTACAAATTCCTATTATAACATTTAAATAAATCCCCAAATTAACCACTCCCAGATAAATCTCCACCAAGGCAACAGTAACTCATTGATTTTACAAGACCCCAGGCAAAGCACATTTAACCTTATGAATTCAAAATGAGGTTCCTTGCGAGTTGGTTCCTTGCAGACACAGTTGGAGGCATACAGTCTGGTTAGATCTTAAATGCCTCTTCCTAATAAACACAAACTTCTTTCTGTTTATACCTAGCTTTTCCTTTGAATGTAAATTTTCCATTGTATTACTAGGTTTTTAATTTTACCTCTTCTAACAATAACATCCTTTCATCTCACCAATTTTATTAGTAAGCTGAAAAAATAAACACATTGCTTAGAGTCTTCTAGCTAGGTGCAAGATTTCACCCATTCTTTTGAATACTTTATTTAAAAATGAAAATTGCCCCCTTGACACCTATGTTTCTAAACTCCCCCATGTTTATCTAATTACCATTTCAAACCTACTTCTTTCTATACATCAAAGTCTCTAGACCAGCTGGCTTTAATCCAATTAAGAACACACACATACACACACATAGACAGACACTGCTAAACTCTATTAAAAAAAATAATTTCCAATAACATTATAGACATTAATCTCTTCATGACATAATCCACACACTGGGGAGGCAGGGGGAGTGGGTGTGGGGGGTGTGAGGAGGGGTGGAATTTGCTTTGTTGTTAGGAGTACATGTTAATACAGATACCAGAGTATAAATGTAAATTATTACTGGAGACTAAACTTTGTCAATGGGCCTCAATACAGTACAGTGTGATTCTCAAACTGTGGGGGACACATCCCATTTGATGGGCTGAGGCTACTAAGCTAGCATATTGCAAAAGAAAAAGAAATAATTTATCAAGGTCTGTCAAATTATGTACAATAATATTACAACCGAACATCGGAAAACACAATACCAAGACCTGAGGCCATTGTTGAGACTGCAACTCATATTTTTCTTCAAATTAAAGATGAGGAAGGTATTCATTAGATGAGACGTGTAAGCATTTGGAAGACTTTTCTACAAGAATTTCCAGTAGGTTCACAATCTAATCCTGAAGTGAAGGAAGTTGCCAGTACAATGGGCTACAGTGCAAGCTTCAGTGACAAGATCCACTCTGTGCTTATCATGGAAATTAGCAGGTTTCCATTCACTTACTGCAGCATCAACACACTCACTTTTACTAACTGCCTACAAGCAGTTAGTTCTGGTTCAACACATCTCGACTGCATATACATTAATCCCATCATCATGAGCCGAGAGCCTTGAACAATGTAGAATGCACAGCACAGCAACTGTGTATATAGCAACTGGTATATAGCGGCACTTGTGCTCCGCACGAGTCTCGTCTCGGCCCCCTTCACCTCACCCTATCAGCACATCACTCCAAGCAACACCAGAAAAATGGTAAGCGGAAACTCCAATTAAAATGGTTTGCAAATTCAGGAGTGGAATGAGAGGGAGAGGAAACACAAATGTAACAGTTTGGGGATTTTCATCCCATATTCCTATTTTTGTGAGCCATTCCCACAGATGGCAACATTCTAAATGGTTAGGCAGTCATTTAAGAACAATCTAGAGCTTAGGAACAGGAAGAGGCCATTCGGCCCCTCGAGCCTGTTCTACCATTTAGTGAGATACTGGCTGACCTGTGATCTAACTCTATCTGCCCACTGTTGCTCAAAATCCCTCAATACCCAGGCCTAACAAAAATTGAACAATCTCAGGTTTAAAATTAACAAGTGATTAATTTACAAAACAGAATGCCAAATATCTACCACCCTTTGCCTAACTTCACTCCCGAAAGTTCTGGCTCTAATTTTTAGACTGTGTTCCCGAGTCTTAGATACCCCAGGCAGCAGAACAGCTTCTCTCTACCTGCCATTCCTGCTCCCCTTAACATCTTGAAAATTTGGATTAAGTCATGCCACCATCACTCACTGTCCCCCCCCACCCCCACTCTTCCATCCTCACAAGAAATGTGTTTCTTCCAGTCCCTAGGTCAGAGGAAATGCCCACTGTTCATATTTTCACCCAGAACTTGTGGTTGTAATGATGGTGGATCTGTCAACGTTCAATGTCATTACTGTGCAAAACTGACAGCAGCTTCTGGCATCTGCACCTGAGCAGCTAAATGCATAAATCTGAATGTTGCTGTCAATGATTACCCCACTCCTCCACAGGGTGCACTCTCGTGGTCTTGGCAGATAAAATCGGCACAGAATCTGTGATTTGGCATGAACTTCTAGTTTTATGCAATATTCCCATTGTGAAAACCACTGTAAAGGTTTCGTCTTGTTGAACAAAGGTAACTGAGGTTTTAGAGGGTGTACAAAGTCATAATTACTGCTGAACAACCTCTCTGGCCCTGCAAAGCTAATTTATAAGTGTGGGTTTTTCATTCCACCATTCTATGATTTTTAAAACAATAAATATATTCTTCTTCAAAAGTTTATGATATTTTAGCATCTAAAGTGATTCCATGTATATATCCTAAACTTCATTTTGCTTTCATTAAAATGATTAAAAAGTAGATTATAACCTATTCATTTTACTCACTGGTTTGCTGACTGTGAAAATTCTTCAATCTGATTGGCTGATCAGCAAGCTTGATGACATCACTATTTCTGGACACCATAGGTCCCCTAGATATGGTGCCAGATGAAAATTGACGTTTTGATAGGGGAGATCCATGCCAAAAAATTAGATTTTTATGGGAAGTTTCCTTCGAGGTCAGTGTTGAGTGTCATCCTTGCAGCACTGGCTACAACACCCAGGCTGCGGGCGACTAATCTAAGTACATGCATGGTTAGCTACTAATCCCTGTTCTCTACTGCCCTGCCAAATCTGCAGCTTTCTGGAAATGATTTCCTTCATTTGGTGTAGATGAGTTCAGATTAGATCGCTCAATAATTAATGATGCCTTCAATTTGCCGATAACTACACATGGAATTCTTACTTTGTTAATGAAAAATTCTCAAACCTAATCAATTACAATATTTTGGAAACCATTTCTTTTGCTTTGCAATATGAATTTTAGACAAACTAGCCCAGCTGTTTTCAGGTTAGTAAAAAATTGTTGGCAAATAACAACAACCGGTGGATATAGTCCAATTGCACAGTAAAGGCAGCTGCAACTCAACAATCCATTGGCTGTTTACAAAGAGTTAACAGCCGAACCTTAATTTTCATCATTCCATCATTGGCAACCGTGCCTTCTGCTATCTGACCCTAAGTTCTGGAATTCTCCCCCTAATCCTCTTCATCTCTCTCTTTCCCACAAGAGAGTTGGCATTAAGGAAGTCTTGCTGCAATTATACAGCATCTAGAGTACTGGGCACAGTTTTGGTCTCCTTACCTAAGGAATGTGCCTTAGGGGAGGTGTAATGAAGGTTCACCAGATACATTTCTGGGATGAGAGATTAAATAAATTGGGCCTGTATCCTCTGGAGTTTAGAAGAATGAGGTGATCCTGTTGTAAACATATAAAATTCTTGACAGAGCAGAGAGAAGTTTGTTACCTCTTTCTACTGAGAGGCTGTTTCCCCTGATTGGAGAGCCTTGAACTCGGGGTCACCGTCTCAGGATAAGTGGTTAGACATTTAGAACTGAGACGAGGAAAAATTTCTTCATTCGGAGGAATTTTCTACCCCTGAGATCTGTGGTTGCTCCATCGTTGAGTAGATTCAAGATTGAAATCCATAGGGGCATGGGGATCGGACAACAAAGTGCAGTTGATATAGAAGATCAGCTATCATTTTATTAAACAAAGAAAGGGACAAATAATAAAAAGAGAGTCAGAGTCTTGTGCCATTCCATCATTTGACCTCAAGCACCCCACCCCAAGACCAACCAGGACTTAGCTAAGGCCCGCTGCCTTGCCAAATGGACAAGCTGCCTCTGGAGAAGCCCAGTTATTGAAAAGAGGCCCGAGGCCTACTGGCTTCCTGATTGGAGCATGTGCTGTCTGAAAACTACCCCTCCAAGTACAGATGAATATCTTACGCAACAACGAGTGCATTCACAGAACACAAAGTAAATCTTACTTTCCGTTCCTGCATACTTCATATTGTTAAGGTTTGTTAATGTCTTGTCAATTATATTGTTAAGGTTTGTTAATGTCAATTACATTGTTAATGTTAAGAGAAACAGGTGATGGGTATTTATTGTCTTTGAGAGCATATAAATAGGGGACAGCTGGGACACTGGGTTTTTTGGGAGGAGAGCTGTGAGACTGAACAAGTCAATAAACTCTCATTAAAGAAAAGCTCTGTGTCTTGTTTTCAGCTTCACCAACTTGCCTGGATCCTATTAATACATATTGTATGTACAATAAGAGAAAACTAAAGTTTCCTGCATATAATTAGTTAACTGTACTAATATTTCAACTAATGGATGACCTTATCCAATTGCATTGCCTCTCCTAGTTTGGTAACATTTACAAATCTGACCACTCAGTATTGAATCCAAGTCATTTTTTGTGAACCAGAAGGAACAGTAGTTCCACCAGCAAGCTTAGGAACATCCCATATATTACTTCATCCCACTAAAGTATAACTTGAATAACTACTCATTGTTTTCTACACTGTAGCCAATGTCCTATCCACTCCCAGGGTTTATCTTAAATCCCTTATGTTTTGCTTCTAATAAATTGACTTCCATGTGAACATTGTCAAGTGGTATCAAGAGCTCCAGGCACATCCAGTCATTGGACTTCCCAATGTCTAGCTGGGTCAGTCACTACCACAAAGGCAACGAGCAGTTTGGATGGGATCTTCTCCTTCTGAATCCACGTTGACTGCTGCTAACTAGACTTTTAATATGGACATAGCCCCTACAAGTTTACCCGTGACCATTAACTCCATTAGTTTGCACAGAATGAAAGTAAGATGAAATACTCTGTAGCTATTTTTGTTAGAAGTCACTGAATCAAAGAGTGAGTGGATGGAGTTAAGATACAGATCAACTAAGGTGTCAGTGATTGACATAACAGGTTTGAGGAACTGAATGGCCTCCTCCCATTCCCATGTTTCTTTTTTGAATTTGAGTATATTTCCAATCAGAAGATATCCCACCAGTGTCCAGTGACTCTCTCTCTCTGTGATTGTCTGCATCTCACAATGTGCAGGGCATTGATCTCATTTGGACATGGTCAGGCCAGAACTGAATTGGAACCAATGCTTGATTGGCTCCCTCATGACAAACTGGTCTAGACATTACCTGCTTCACTCACTTAAAAACGGACTCCAAAAGTCTTTTATAACCTGCCTGTGGACAAGAAATTGAAGGCTGACCTATGACCCTTTTTCACACAGGTATTCTTCTGAGTTGACAATTAACCAGCTACTCACCCCCGCCATGACTTCCCTGTGAAATCCAATTCTCATAGGTATGTAAATATTTGCATATTTTATTACCTGTATTGATTCCTGATCCAGCAACATTTCAAATTTAAAATTCTCACCCTGGTATTCAAATCTCCTCACAATCCCCTCCCTCCTTATCTCTGTAAACTCCTGAAACCCCTATAATCCTACAAGATCTCTGCACTCCTCTGTTTCTGGCCTCATACACATTCCCAATTTCCATCGTTCCACCATTGGTGGCCATGCCTTCAGCTGCCTAGGCTCTAGGTTTTGGAACACCCTCACTAAACCTCGCTGCCTCTCTACCTCTCCCTCCTCCTTTAAGACACTCCTTAAGACCTACTTTTTGACCAATCTTTTGGTCACCTATCGTAATATCTCCTTATGTGGTTTGGTGCCAAATATTGTCTGATAAATGTTCTTTTGAAGTGCCTTGGGATGCTTTACTATGTTAAAGGCACTATACAAATGCAAATGTTGTTGTTCTTGTGCATAGTTATGGAAGAAATATTGTTGAACCGAAAATACCTATAACCAGGCATAACTTGTTCAAATGTCGCACTGGGAAAATTTGGTTAATGCTTCAACCTGGAGACAATTGTTGTGATGTGCAATGAAATGGAGAAGCCGCAAATGTTTGGTTTTGTGCAGGGTTTATTGACGGCACTGAGGAAAACAAGAGTGATCATATTTTCCTGTTAAGATAGATGGTGTGCAGTGAATTGAACTTTCTGTAAATAACTCAGATCTGCCAAAGTCTCCCACACCTCAAGAGGAGTATTCTGCTACTCCCTTGCCTAAAGCACATGTGTGCATTTCGGGAACGCTCTGAGCTAAGGCACTAAAGAAATACATACCAATCTCCTGCAGCGGCAAGTTACGTCACATGATCCAGTCAGTCCCCACCAGACATGCTGTTGTTTTAATATACAGAAAACAAAAGTGCCTGAGGTAGATATTCTTATGCAAGAAGTCAATTACATTAGTTCACTGCCACACAAGCAGCTCTCTCTCCACTGAACTCCCTACAGGACTGCACACAAGTATGCTCTGCTACGAGCCCCGTCTCCCTACTGCCATACCCTGAGCACCCGGACCAAGCCAACCTCTCACACGAGAAACCTTTCATCCTCATCAACAGTCCTGATAATATCTGTAACATGAAGGGACAGCTCACATCCAATATCCCAAGCATGGATCTGGAAACTATTTCCGTCTTATCTCACCTGGCATAGTGGTATTGTCACTGGACTAGTAATCCGGAGACCCAGGGTAACGCTCTGGGGATTCAGATTCAAATTCCAGTACAGCAGATGGTGAAATATGAATTCATTTTTAAAAATTCTGGAATTAAAAGTCTAATGATGACCATGAAAGCATTGTCGATTGTCGTAAAAACCCATCTGGTTCACTAATGCCCTTTAGGGAAGGAAATCTGCCATCCTCACCTGGTCTGGCCTCCATACCCGCAGCAATGTGGTTGAGTCTTAAATGCCCTCTGAAATGGCCTAGCAAGCCATTCAGTTCTCAAGGACAATTAGGGATGGGTAATAAATGCTGGCATAACCAGCGACACCCACATCCCATGAACAATTTTTTTTAAAGTTGCAAGTATAAAGCAAAAAAAACTAAATTGTACAAGTTATTGGGACATTTTGCACAGGCCCTTTCATATGACAAATTGTAACTCCCTACCCCACCCTCCACAATGTTGCCTCCTAAAGGAATACCAATGTGCAATACCAATACCAATATTGTAGCATAAAGAAAGTAACCCACACATCTAGAGAAACAGGAGACACCAGCTCACATTGTGACTTTATTCTCTACCTCCAAGCTAGGGTTGCCAACTGATTGTCAGAGCATGTCAGCATCTAGCTAAAGCTAAAACTCAGCCAAATGACTAATTTAGACTTAATGAGATCACTTTGAAGAAAAGCACATATCAATCTCCGCAGGGCTGTTCATTATAAAAACATAAGAAACAGGAGCAGGAGTAGTCCACAGGGCCCACCAAGCCTGCTCCACCATTCAATACAATCATGGCTGATCTTGAGCTTCAACTCCACTTTCCTGTCCGCTGCCCATATCCCTTAATTCCCTGAGGCACCAAGAATCTGTCATTCCCAGCCTTAAATATATTCAATAATGGAGCATCCATAATTCTCTGGTGTAGATAATTCCAAAGATTCACAACCCTTTGAGTTAAGTAATTTTTCCTCACCTCATTACTAAGTGATCGGCCCTGTACCCTGAATCTCTGCCCCGTGTTTTAGATTCTCCAACCAGTGGAAACAATCTCTCAGTGTCCACCTTCAGAATCTTGGTTTCAATGAAATCGCCTCTCATTCTTCTAAACCCCAGAGAACATAAACCCAATTTACTCAGCCCCTCATCATAGTACAACCCCCTCCTCCATGGGACCAATCTAGTGAACCTTTGCTGTATGGCCTCCAATGCAAGTATATCTTTTCTTAAATGTGAAGACCAAATCTGCGCACTGTATTTAAGATATGGTCTCACTAAAACTCTGTGCTATTATAGCAAGACTTATTTTTAGAGCATGTATTTGATTTAAAGTTTCCAGAGCAGAAAAAGTGCAAAAACAGGCCATTCAGCTCCATTGGTCTAAGCCAGTGATTATGTTCCAAGTGAGTTCCCTCACTCACTCTACCTTATCTCCCTCTATCAACATATCCTTGTATTCCCTTTCTCCCATCTCTCCTAATATCTCTTCATGTAGCTTGGTGGTAAGTTTTGCCTGAAAAGCCTCATGTGAATCGCCTGGTGACATCGTACTATGACAACGTCGTTATGTAAATGCAAGTTGTTGTTGTAGGTGCTGCCTTGTCTTTCAAGGCACTTCAGCAATTCTGTAAATAGCAGAATGATCTGCCCCTTATTTACATGTGTTTTATCAACTTCTAGACAAAGGAAAGCTAAAAACACAGCATCTGCCAGCGAGATGCCTTTCAGAATAAGCAGATCAGAGAAAATACCCTCCCAAAAGTTAAATGGTCCCACTTTAAACCAAGATGACATGAAGACAGGAAGAAACCTACTTATGCCACATACTTTTACACACAATCAAACAGGTTATGCAATTATCAAACACTCCTTGACATTTAGCTTTAATACTGTTCTTAAGTAAACACCAAATAGGCCTTAAAATTGTTCACGCTGAATATCGAAATGCTGAGTAAAATTTCAAAATTTGCTGACGATAGCAAACTTGGTGGTGTGGCAGACAGTGAGGACGATAGCAAGCAACTGCAAGCAACAGGACATAGATAGATGAGCAGAATGGGCAGAAAAGTGGCAGGCAGAATTTGATACAGCGGAATGTGTGGTGATGCAATTTGGCAGAATGGGCAGCGAGAGGCAATAGGGACTAAATGACACAGTCCCAAAGAGTGTGCAGGGACAGAAGCACCGGGAGGTTCATGGGCATCCATCTTTGAAGTTGGCAGGACATACTGAGAGGGTGGTTAGCAAAGCATATGGGCTTCATAAATAAAGGTGTTCAGTACAAAAGCGGGAAAATTATGTTGAATCTTTATAAAGCTCTAGTTAGGCCACAACCAAGAGTATTGCGTCCAGTTCTGGTCATCACACTTTAGGAAGGATGTAAGGATCCTTGTGAGGGTGCAGAGCAGATTAACCAGAATGGTTCTAGGGATGAGGAACTTTAGTTACAAGGTGAGGTTGGAGAGGCTGGGGTTGTTCTCCTTGGAGCAAAGGAGATTGAGGGGACAGTTGATAGAGGTGTACAAGATTATGACAGATTTAGATAAGATAGACGAGGAAAAACTGCCTCCGTTAGCTGATGGTACAAGAACTAGGGGACACAGACTTAAGATTTTGGGTAAGAGATGCAAGGGGTAATGTGAAGAGGAACTTTTTTTACATAGAAAGAGGTAATGACACGGAATTCATTGCCCATGAGGATGGCAGATGTGGAAACAATCAATGATTTCGAAAGAAAATTGGACGAGCACTTGAGAAAAATAAACTTGCAGTGTACAGGGGTAGAGAGGGCGAGTGGGACTGACTGGATTGTAGGATCCACAGTGAGCTGGCATGAACTCAATGGGCCAAATGGTCTCCTTCTGTGCCATGATGACAATGACTATGGGCACAGTGTTCATTTCTGTGAAGTGGTCAGGTCGTTTCTATACATTTTGGTGTACATAAATGAAATTTATTTATTAAAAAGGATATAGAGGCACTGGAAAGAGTACAGAGAAGACTTACAAGGATGTTGCCAGAAATGTGCGGGTATACATATCAGGAAAGGATTGACAGGCTGGGTCTCTTCTCTCTTGAAAAGAGAAGGCTGAAGGGTGATCCAATCAAGGTCTTTAAATCCTGGAAATGCTTCGATAGAGTGGATACAGAGAGAATGGTTCCTCTTATGGGGAAGAGTATAACTAAAGGCTATCAATATAAGATAGTCACCAAGAAATCTAATAGGGAATTCAGAAGAAACTTTTTCACCCAGAGAGTGGTGAGAATGTGGACTGGTTGAAGCGAATAGTATAGGTGCATATGTGGGGAAGCTAGATAAGCAAATGAGGGAGAAGGGAATAGAGGGTTACGATGATCGATTTAGATGAGGAAGGATGGGAGGAGGCTCGAGCAGAGCATAAGAATTGGCATAGACTGTTGGGCCGAATGGCCTGTTAACTGTGTCATATAATCCAATATAATTCTATGATATTAGTTCCTCTGTTAGGCCATTCCAATTAGCCCCAACCCCATTCCTCACTCCCAACAGGTCCACAGTCATCCTCCACAATATTCCAACCAATATAAATTTCCAGTACAATTTCTGTATCATCTTCATCACCACTCTACAGTTCTATGGCTTTACCAATGTCTGACTTTAGTTACCTCTCCATTTTATTCCAATTCATTGTTTCACGTTACATGTCTTTTTATTCATTTGTGGGATGAGGGCTTCGCTGGCTGGGCCAGCATTTATTGCCCATCCCTAATTGCCCTTGAGAAGGTGGTGGTGAGCTGCCTTCTTGAACCGTTGCAATCCCATGTGGTGTAGATACACCCACAGTGCTGTTAGGGAGGGAGTTTGTTCCAGGATATTGACCTTGCTCCCTTTATTCCTGGGACAATTTCTTTTCATCTGCGTCTTTTCTAATGTCTTCCCAAATTCCGAGATAACTTTTGTAGATGATTTCACCTCTTCCCAGTTGTTTTAAACCAACTTCCAACTGAATATTTAACAATTTTAACGGGCCACTTTCATGTGGTTCTCCCAATCTTTTTTTAATTGGGCTGCCCTATAATGGGGTAATCATCTACCTGACCTTTCCAGGTCCACCAAGGAGTCTTGCACTCAGTGTGCTCTCTGTGGCTTACAGCCTAGCTCCCTTGCCTCTGAGCCAGAACTTTGTAGATTCAGGCCCCACTCCAGGGACTCCCTGTGAAGTACTCTACTCAATTGGAGGAGCCACCTTTTGAATAACGCCCTGTCTTCTCTCTCAAGTGGGAGTGAAAGATTGCATGGCACTATTTTGAAAAAGAGCAGGGGAGTTCGCCCTGGTCTCCTGAGCCCAATATTTATCCCCCAACCAAGATCATTAAAACAGATCATCTGGCCATTATCATTTCACTCTTTGTGGGAGCTTGCTGCGCGTAAATTGGCTGCTGTGTTTCCTACATTACAACAGCGGCTACACTTCAAAAAGCATTTCATTGGTTGTTAGGCAATTTGGGGGGTTGTGAAAGATTCTATAGAAAAAAAAAAGTCTTGCATTTATATAGCACCTTTCACAACCTCAGGACATCCCGAAACATTTTAAAGCCACTTAAGTACAACCTCCGACGAACAGCAATGTGAGAATTACTGGATAATCTGTTTTTATTAAATGCTGTTGGTAGAGGGAGAGATAGTGGTGAGGGCACCAAGGAGAACTCTCTAATTCTCACCATGGATCTTTGGCATCCAGCTGGGGATACAGGACAGTGCCCCCAACAGTGAAGCACTCCCTCCACACTATGCCACAAGTGTCAGCCTGGATTTTTGCACTCCTGTCTTTAGGGTGAGGCTTGAACATGCAACACTCTGACTCAGAGGCAGGCATGCTACCCGGTGAGACACAGCTCATTCTTTTAAATGCTGAGCAATGTGGCACACATTTCCAGAAATTCTGTTATCATCCCACACAAGTTCCTGTTATTCTTTGACAATGATTGGGAGTATCGCAGGCATCCTCCTCTACAAGAAACATGGATCTCAGAGAGGCCACAGCAATATCGTGATACTATCCAACAATTCTCAACTTCAATTTGTGATCTTAAAATTTAAAAATGTTAAAACTGCTGGTTCGAAACCACCTATTAACAAAGTTATCCATCACAAATTAAAATAGAAATGGTCATTCGCAGCTGGATATTTTAACTATCATCTGTTACAATGTTAGACAGTGAACTCAGAAACACACATCAGGAAGTAACTGTAGCTGCACAACTCTAACATGCACATACAAATGTGAATGCTACACGAGGGTCATGTCTGTGCAGATATTGTTTAAAAGCAACAGAACACAAAGCAGATAAAGGCAAAATACTGCGGATGCTGGAAATCTGAAATAAAACCAGAAAATGCTGGAAAATCTCAGCAGCTCTGGCAGCATCTGCAGAGAGAGAAACAGGGTTAATGTTTCAAGTCCATATGACCCTTCTTCAGAATATGAGGCAAGATGGAATAAATAACATGGGAATCTGCAGAGCTATAAGGAGAAAGCAGAGGCAGTGGGGCCAACTGGATATCGCTTTTAAAAAGCCAGCACTGGCATGATGGGTTGAATAGCCTCCATCTGTGCTGTAAGATTCTAATTTAGAGGATAATGAGTCAGAGAGAGAGAGAGAGACAAAGTGGGCTAGATAGCAAAAGGACAAGAGGTTAGGACCAAATAGTTGCACAGAATGTACAGCACAGAAACAGGCCGTTCTGCCCATTGTTATAAAAAGATACCAAAATGGTTAATCATCACAACAAGCAGAACTAACTGTTCATGATCATATTGCTGTTTGTGGGATCTTGCTGTGCTCAAACTAGCTGAGGCATTTCTTACATTACAACACTGATTACACTTCAGAAGAACTTCATTGGCTGTCCAGCGCTCGGGGACATCCTGAGGTCGTGAAAGGCGACATATGAATGCAAGTCTGTCTTTCTTTAAACTGGATCAAAGGCAATCAGATTAGTAAATGCTGCAGCCCCAGCACGATTTAGAATTCGGGCGCAGCAGGAATACAGTAAAGAGTTAATTCAGTGTCAAACTTTTTATTTTTTAGGTTATAAAAGTTAGTTGCTGAACTCACCGAGGAACCGGCCCAGAAGGGACAAGAGTTCCTGACGTTGGGGGACTCGGTGAGGGACAGAGCCCCGAAGCTGAGAGACACGATGGAGAAGCCCAGCGCGATCTGGAGCAGTCCCAGGGCGAAGAGGGAGCGGCCGTAGAGCGGGCAGGACAGCGGCTGGCGAGCCGGGCTGCTGCCGGAGTGCAGCGCTCCCGGCCATGATACACATCGAGCCCGGCTCCGCAGCGGCGTCTCCCCGCCTGGTGCGTTAGCTTGCACTGGGCAGCAAGAGGTGGGCAAGACCACTGGCAGTGACATCTGACCACAGGAGACGGGGTAAGACAAGGCAGAGACAGAGAGGGTTGACTGTGGTCCCAGGGATCAACAGTCACACCCCAACAGAGAAAGTTAATTTACTCTGCGCCCCCCCCCAAAAAAAAATACAATTCACTCAAAAGCCATTTGCAAGGAACTGCCTTTTAGGAAATGCATCGCTCTCCCAAGTTTAGTACGTCCCACTTTTCCAACTTTTTTTTAACCCTCCCCTTGTTTTCCAAAGTGGCTGAGTGGAGTAGTTTTAAAATAACTCCCGGCAAGTTTGGGATTGTATTACCAGAACTGGCACAGGCACAAGCCAGTCACTTTCAGATCGAAGACTTTGACCCTCCACAAAGCAGCTACAAGCATTGGGTTAAAAAAAAAACAGCAAACTACTTTTAGATTGAAAAAAAACATTTTTTATGACCTAGATCAACTTTTTTTCAAAACTTGTATTTAAAATGTTTGAGGGCTCCATGTATTATTAGACCCATTGTCTTCCTCGGTCATTAACCCTGAATGTTTAAAGGCTCAGCCAGAGATAGGGGAAAAATACAGCAATGCGTGTGGAAAATACCAAACATGTATTGACATGAAATTTCTTTGTATAGGGTCCCAGCTACATTCCTGGTTGAGGGAGAAGAGCTTGTTGGGTGTAAAATAACAACGTATTCATATAATGTCTTTAACAGAATGAAACAGCCCAAGGTGCTTCACAGGAGTGTCATCAAACAAAATTTGACACCAGCTACGTACTACAGTATATAGCCCAAAGGCTTGGTCAAAGAGGAAGGGTTTAAGGAGCAGAGATTTAGGGAGGGAATTCAAGAGCTCAGGGCCCAGGCAGCTGAAAGCACGACCACCACAGGGTGAAAAAATTAAAATGGGGGATTTGCAGAATACCAGAATTGGAGGAGTACAAAGACCCCAGGGGTCTGTAGGCAACTATAGAGATTGGGTGGGACAAGGCCAGGGAGAGATTTGAAGAAGGGGGTGAGAATTTAAAAATCAAGGTTGTTGCCAGACTGGGAGCCAGTGAGAACAAGGGTGACGGGCAACTGGGATGTGGTGCAAGTTTGGATACAAAGAACTTTGCATGAGCTGCAGTTTATACAAGGCAGGTGATATGAGGTCAGCCAGGAGAGCATTGGAAACGTTGGGATTAGAAGTAATAAAGGCAATGGAAGAAGTTAGCATCAGCAACAGATGAACTGAGAGGAAATGAGTGATGTTACAGTCTACGTCTTAGGAGTGATTTTTAGCAATTAATGCTGTAGAATTTCGTTCTGTTTTACATTTAACAATGGGATAAAGACATCATGGAATCTTTCTAGATAGAAAAACATAGCAAAAGTACAGAAGGTATAAAGTGCTAAAGTGGAGACTAATTACATTGCATTTTTCAACACAGCACATTTTTCAGCTGTATGGCCCAAATGGTCTGGGCCAACGTTAATGCTCCACACAAGCCTCCTCCCACCTTATTTCATCTCAACCTTTCAACATGTTCTTCTTTTGCTTTCTTCCTCATGTGTTTATCTAGCTTCCCCTTAAATGCATCTATGCTATTCACCTCAGCCATTCCCTGTGGTAATGAGTTCCACTTTCTGAGTAAAGATATAATGGCCCAGGTTTTACTCCAGAAGGGCACCTAATGTCACATGCTAGTAGTTAGACTTGCCCCTTGCACTTTTAACTTATTAAATGTTTAGCATGGCCAGTTGCTAGAGGTGCAATCTGATAATATTATAGCAAGGGAAACCAAGCATTGGGAGGTGAGTGAACAGGGCATGCAACTGTGATTGTTCTTAACCAAAAGTTTGAAAGATTGGGAAATAATGTGTGCAGGATCTAAGCAAGGAAGTGTACATCAGAGTGGGTGAATTCAATGTCAAATCAGTTGCAGAAAGAGAAATGAAGTGAGGGAAAGAAAGATTGGATTAACAGTGAGAGAAAAAAGATGGGGATAAAATAAAATGTTTTTTTAAAAACTAATGTTTTATTTTAAAATTTCTAATAACAATTAAAGCCTGAAGGAATGGGGCTCCACACTTGTAATGATTAATTTTCAGTGCCAGAGAGGTTGGTTGTTCAGTTATTAATGCATCGCATTACTAAAAGGGTACATATGTTTCTCATGAAAAGTCAATTTTCTGTGGCAAATTTTGTTCCTATTCACTGCACAAATACAGAGACCTCACGCTGCAATTCAACACCAGACTGCAAAATGCTGCTTTTGCAAAGCTAATGTCAGCGCAGCAAAACTCGGACAGCAACCTTTGGATATTTGAGGTGAAACACATGTTTATCTCTTTGCCTGAACTTGCTGGATCATTTGCACATAAATAACAGAGTTCCATTAGCCTCACTATATTTTGACAGCAAAATTTGGCCCAATAATGGAATCCATATGAATGTGATTTGTCTGACCCTTCAAGATGGGGTAGTTTCTTTCAAACACAATCTATTCTTGATGCTTCATGTCATGTATCCAGGTGATGGGGATAAGGGTGGGTTTGTTGAGCTGTGAAACACATAATTTCAGCCTGGGCAATATTATATTTTATTAGTTCTGTTGAAGAATCAAAACCGAAAACTTAACTTTTCTTCTTCCAGATGTTGTCTGAACTCCTATATATTTCTAGCATTGTCTCTTTTTTGTTTGGATTTTAATAACTGCATGTTCCATATCCTACGTCTTATAAACTTTTAATACTGAACTTCTTCTACAATTACAGGACTAGAGCATTGTTTACAATTCAGAAAGAGAAAGAACTTGCATTCATATAGCACCTTTTACAACCACAAGACATGCCAAAGCATTTTAGCCAATGAAGTACTTGTAAAGTTTTGTCACTGTTGTAAGATAAATGCAGCAGCCAATTTGCGCACAGCAAACTCCCACAAACAGCAATGTGATAATGACCAGATAACCAGTTTCAGCCATTTCAGCCTAGGACACCAGTGAGGACTCCCCTGCTGTTCATTGAAATAGTGCCATGAGATCCACCTGAGAGGGCAGATGGGCCTCTGTTTAATATCTCATCCAAAAGACCATATTGGTCTGGGAAAGACCCATCAAACCATTCTGACTGAATGTACCCTGCAATTCAAGTCTAAATCTAATCCCCTCTCTCCTGCCCTTTGTGTAACATTTTTACGGGTACCGAACCCTCTTATTGCTGGGAAATGGATCATCTTCTCCCGTTCAGATTTCCCCCATGTTAGCAAACTGGTTGAGCGTAGAACACTTACAACTTAGCATAGAGCTCCAGCAGTTCTGCCCTAACTATCTGCATTTAGCCACAATCTTGTATTTGCACCATTTAAGCCCAAACAAAGACAATTTTTGACCTGCATGCAGCCACCCACTAGGAACTGGGTTGAACTTAAAATCAAAATATAGACTCCTTACAACCCAGATGTTGCCGTCAATGACTCCTTTGACATCAGATTTTACCAGTTGTCTCCATGATGCTGTGTCTCTGTTTCTCCTCTTTTGTCTTTTTCTCTCCTTATCTCAGTTCTATTTATTTATAAATTATTGTGATTGTTTTAAATTTGGTAATCTTGTGTTTGTCCTGATGAATGCAAGATGAAAAGCTTTGGCAACATGTCTCTCTTTTTAGCAATGTCCAATCTTATTTGTTTCTTTCTTTGCTCCACATTTTTGATCTTAACATTCAGGTGAGCAGTATTAAACAACTCAGCATGGTAGGGAAAGCATTCCAATGGTTGTATTTTCAGTGGCAATTGAGGGGGAGATTGTGGCCCTCAATGACTCCCTTGATATCCCATCATTCAACTGCTCATGCTTCACTCCCATCCTCACAAGCCCCCAACCCTTCCCATATTTTCTTTCCTTCCACCACTGCCTCTATGAAGCATCCAATCAACCCCTGTATCCAGCCCTTCACTGCACTGTCATTCATCTCACCGTTAACTCTCCACCCACTCCGACTACCCTGCAATGATACGTTGAGAGTCCAAGGTTCCCTTATCCTCGATCTACTTCCTTCCTACCCTTCCATCCTATTCGTTTTCCTAAAAAATTGGGTTTCAAAATTGGACACACTTGTTTTCTTAATAAAAGAAATCCAAATAAAATGAGGAATGGCACTGTGCAGTTCCTCTGTCTCACAGATATTAGAAAATGTTAGAAATATTCCAATGGCTAAGTGTCAAAAAAAATGAGATAAGTTGGAAATTGTTGCTTCAAAATTCAATGTTTAAAATAAAATGTAACAGCATGAGGAAATTTTTTATTTTTCAGCCTACTACACTTTCTGAATCTTATCGAACATAAGCTACAACAGCTATGTAATCAGTCGTATGTCCCCCTCTTCCTCTCTCACACGTAACTTCTCTTGTTTTTAAAACACTCTGACTGGAGCTTTTGAATTTTGTCCACTCTCTCTCGCAAGTAATTTTGAAAAGCAACTGATCATTAATTGCTGGAGGCCATAGGAAAATATTCCATCTGATTGAACATTACTGATAAATCCTGGAAAGGCACATGCAGCGAATACTCAGGTCAAATTCAACTAACAGTATCATAGCTCTGGGCAAAAAAAATGTCAAAGCTCATACCTTTGGTAGAGACTGAGCTCTTGAAGTAAAAAAATTTAAGAGGACATTAAAACACACACTTGAAAATCAATGAATAAATTTGCTAATGGTCACCACTGTAATGACCAAAAACTGCGCTGATTAATCCTGTTTGATAAAAGTGATATAAAATAATGGTTATATCATAAACTGTTTGGTTTATGGAAAAGCATTGCTTCCGAATGGGACAATGCAGAATTTTAAACCGCAGTCATAGTGCAGCCTAATGTACAAGTGTAAGAGACAGTAAGGGGATGATGGTGGCAGCATAGTGGTAGTGTTACTGCATTAGTAATCTAGAGGCCCAGACTAATGCTCTGGGGGGTATAGTTTCAAATCCCACCATGGTAGCTGGTGGAATTTAAGTTCAAAGTTTATTAATTGAATATAAAGTTAGGCCATGAAATTGTCATTTTCTGTTGTAAAAACCCATTACTTTAGGGGAGGAAATCTGCCATCCTTGCCTGTCCAGGCCTATTTGTGACTCCAGACCCACAGCAATGTAGTTGACTGTTTAACTGCCCTCTGAAAGCCACTCAGTTCAAGGGCAATTAGAGACGGACAAGTGCCAGTCTTGCCACTGATGCCCACATCCCATGACAGGATTAAGAAAATAAAAACAGGGACAGGCTGTGTGTTGCAAGCTTCTCAAGGTATGAGTTTCAAGTTGATGATCCTACTAATCTTTCTTCCGCAGGCCCCTTCCCATACCAGTTGCTAGAGTCTAGCCAATTCAGTTCACTCTGCAAGTCATTAAGAAATAACTAAACACAGGAAAGACTATGGACACCCACTATCTGCCAGTCATAGTGCTGAAGAACTGTACACCAGAACTAGCTGCTCCCCGGCTAAGCCTTTCCACTACAGTACAGCTATGCCACTGGTATCAGCCTGACAACGTGGAAGATAGCCTAGTAAGTCCTACCTACAAAAAGCTAAGCCAATTATACCCCATTCCTGTCAATCAGCCTCCTCCCAAGCATGGTATAAAGCCAATGGAAGGACTGATTAATAACACCTCAAGCTATGTCAACTCGCCAATATCCTGCTCACCGACACTTAAGTTTGGGCTGTACCAGAGCTATTTGCCTGCAAATCTCATCAAAACCTTCATCCAGGCATGCTAGCAAGAGATGAGTAATAGCACCATTCGACTTCCAGGGCATTTTCTGGTCAAGTATTTTATCACGGAGCCCTAGCAAAACTGAGATCAACGAGCAACAAATGATAAACATGCCAGTGTCTCAACACAGAGGAATATGATAGGGTTTGTGGCAGGGTTGGAAGACATTGAGCTACTTTGGCTCCTGGCTAAGCAACACAATTTTAAAATTCTTATCGTTTTCAAATCCCTCCATGGAATCATCCCTATCTCTATAATCTTTAGCTCCTCAACCATGAGATATCTGCACTTCTCCATTTCTGGCCTGTTGAGCATCCCTAATTTTAATCATTGCGTCATCAGTGGGTGTGCCTTCAGTTGCCTGGGCGGAGCTGAGCTCTGGAATTCCCTCTCCACACCTCTCTACCCCACTTTCCTCCTTTAAGACACTCTTTTAAAAACTCTCTCTTTGACCAAGCTTTTGGTCACCTAATACCCTCATGTGGCTATGTGTCACCTGTTTAAAAACACTCCCAAAAAGCAGCTTGCCATATTTTATTACATTAAAGGCACTATATACATAAGTTGTTTTTTGAAGGACAATTATTGCAGAGCCAGGCCATTACTAAGAGTTTCACAGAGTTCAAATGTCTTCAGCTTCATCAATGACTTGTCTGTCATCCTACAGCACCTTTCTAAGACACTTCCCTTTGCAGTTTCCTGCACAATATCTCCTGGGTGCTCGGCAATAGCATTTTGACCTCTCTCAGCCCTCTCCATAATCGACGACATAAGCCAGGAGTGTGCTGGAATACTTGCCTGCAACAGAAGTGTGAATAAAGGTTTCAGCAACTGTGAGATAAGGAAGAGCCTTTTTTGCTATGGAGGTGTACTCGAGCAATCTTTGTTAGGTTTGGGTTCAACGTCTTATCTGAAAGATGGCACCTCTTGACAATTCAGGCTCCCTCAGTACTGGCATTCAGCGGAGTGTCAGCCTTGATTTTTATACACAGGTCTCTGGGGTGGGACTTGAACACAACCTTCTGACTCAGGAGAGTGTGCTACCAACAGAGCCATGGCTGACACTCAGAGTATAGAGATTATAAGATTCCAGTCTTCTGGGTTGCAATTACCAGAGGAAAAAAGCATTCAGTAACTCATCAGGTTTTTTAAGTACATCCCAGTCACTAGGAAATGGCTCCTTGATGTTCAGTGCAGCCAATTCTCTTCTCTTGTCCAGCTTCCATCTCTGGATCATGGCTTTGATGAGGTCATAGTGTTTCTGACACAGTCCAGAGTATTGGGGAGAGGGTTATTGGTGAGCTCGTGTAGCTTAATGAAGAGAGTCCCCTCAGCATTGTATAGCTGCTTGGGAATAGGCTGAGGGGAAGGTTACTTGCTGGGTTGGAATGATCCTGCTTAAGCAACTTTATATTTACATTTAAAAACACGTATGTCCCCTATCTGTGACATGATTTTACTACCCATTCTAGAGGAAAGAATGGCGATAAAATATTTACAGAAATCCACCATGTAACTCTATTGGCATGGAGAACAATAGCTGTCAAACCATTAAAAGTGGTTCCCTGTGGTTTTACGATCAGTATTCTTTACACAGATTCCTTATTTCAGCCAGGTGGCCAATAGCAGCCAGATCCATATGAATATAAATCACTCCAGTTGCTCCATAACCAGGTGCAGAGGGAGACGGAGATAGGTACGGGAAACGTCAGTACAACAAGGAACGTTAGTTCGATTGTGTAGAACTTAGACATTCAACAAAACCTCATTCCGAACCAGAAACTGAATGATAACTGCATGAGCTGGGGAAGAATATTTTCATCTGGTAAATGGAGTTAACCTGGGGAGTCTAACAGTGGGCAGTTTAACCATTAGACTTTAAAGTTCAGCATACTTTAAAACACACCCAACCCACAAATCTGATCTGTTGCCTAGCATTTTATTAAGTGATATTTCCAATGACTTGTGCATGCAAATTGGCTGCAACGTTTCCTCTGTTACTTCTGAAGTAAATTCAATGTTGTATTTTATTGACTATAAAGTGTTTTGGGACGTCCTGAGGTGCTATATAAAGGCAAGTCTTTCCTTTTATATACTGCGGTAAATTTTAAACAGGCAAGAGGTGATGAAATACATTGAACTGTCCAAAACCAGGAATTTAAGATGCATCTGCATCCCATGGTCTTGGTGATTTAGAAGGATAACAATAGTGGCACTTAAATACAATTTATTTTATTTGATCAGTTTAAAACCAAATCTGCTTCAATAGGTTAGGAGACAAAAAAACACATTCTGTGCGCGAAATGCGCACACACTCTCACACCACTTACAAAGGCAATACAAAAATTAGACATTTTTTCCTCTGGTCCCTACAAGAGCTTTATACCATAATGGTTGATCAGTCAGTGAAATAAATCAACTCAAATCAAACCAAAATCCAGTGTCGTTACCATCACCAATTACATCTTTTTGTTCAGAATAAAAAAAAGGGGAGAAAAAGGCACTTGTGTTACTGTTCAGAACTCTAATTACTTAGAGTGTCTGGCCAGTTCATATACTTTATTATAATTTGCTCTTTATCTTGAATTGTAACATTAAAAAACTTCAATCAAATGACAAAAAAAAAACACCAGTAAAGGCAGTTAGAATAGCATTTGCAAAGTATAAAAGTTTGTTATTCCACATAGTCCTATTGAAGTAAAAATGCTGCCACAAATACATAGCGAGTCAATCAGCAGCTGAAAATTCAGGCACTAATGGACCTGCTGTCCATTTCCAGCTTATTTTTCTTTTATCTATTTCAGTTTTTTAAAAAAAAATCTGGATTACAAAATATTGCTTTCTACAATTCAGTGTCCCTGTATTTGGTCGGTGGTGAAGCATGTTGCGCGTAGTAACCACGTTTCGAATGGTCGGCTAGTTGTCTGCGATACTGCTCCTGCTCCTCGTCCTCGTCACTGTAAATGGCTCCACTGGGGTCGTGATAGGATTGCGATGGGGGCTTTTGGGGTTCAGGAGGCCTAGATTTTAGAAGAAGAAAACAATATTTTCAGTATTTTCAATATTTGAAGCCTGAAAAAAATAAAAACTAACGGATGCTGCCCATTCAACAGTCATCTGTGGCATGAAGAAAAAAACTAAACTACCAGATTAAAAATATTTAAGCGCTTTCCCCCCCACCCAGTGTTGATTTCATTAATCTCCCTTTCCCCTCCATTTTCTTGGCTTTAGGCCAGCTCAAATTTTTGCCCTCACATTAAAACAGTAACTGCACCAGGAAAGTAGTATTTCCAATTGCTGTAAGTGCTTCGGGATGTCCTGAGGTAGTGAAAGGTGCTATAGAAATACAAGTTCTTTCTTTCATTCAATAATGTTCTATATGCTCTCCCTTCCCAGGTACATGCATGTTCATGACCAGCCACAAGGAGGGGAAAATAAAATTTTAAAAATCTGATTTATCTGTAGATTTGTGACTATGCTTCACAAGTACTTCATTGGCTGTAAGGCACTTTGGGACACTGGGGAGATCTTGAAAAGTGCTATAAATGTAAGTCTTCTCAACTCTCCCAGGAGTTTACATGGCTGCAGAAAGTGGGGGAGGGGGAAAAATACACAAGAGGAATTGTCCAATCGTGATGCTCCAGCAATCTCGAGTGCAGGGCTGGTTTATGAACCAGCTTTTCAGTTTTGCATGACACTCCGATGTATTCCACAGCCGCAGACAAGAGAGAAAGTTAGATAAACTCAGAGATAGGTTTGGTTTGATGGGTGACTCATTTGGAGCAGCATGGGCCAGTTGGGCCGAATGGCCTCCTTGTACATTCTACATGGAGTTAAAAATGGGAAAACTAGCAGCAATGGTGGACTAAGAATCGAAATTTAACCTTCAGATAAAGTTTATCATGCACTTTCATGGCGAATTGGCTTTCGATTGAGGCCACTAGGTGGAGTGCCTTCCCAAAGGCTGAAATCTGATTTCAGATTGATTTGAGGGACAAAAACCAGTCATCTCGCTGCCACAGAGGAACCTGCTTGCTTCAGCCA
This sequence comes from Carcharodon carcharias, assembly GCF_017639515.1. Classification (NCBI taxonomy): domain Eukaryota; kingdom Metazoa; phylum Chordata; class Chondrichthyes; order Lamniformes; family Lamnidae; genus Carcharodon; species Carcharodon carcharias. The sequence continues at coordinate 113,997,707 of NC_054470.1, forward strand.
ACACAGAACATTAGCCTCACCCAGCCCTTCCCACCTGGGATGATAGCAGAACAGGCAAAGTTCGAGACACTGGACTTAAAAAGAAATTCTTACCAATATATAAAACAAATAATGGTAGAATGCAAGTCAGGAGAACTTACAATCAAACCATAATGACCAAGTAATCACATTGTGGTGTGACCAATTTCCAGTTTTTGTCAGAACTCAAAGAGAGAGATGGAGGTCATTCAGGTCCTCAAGCCTGTTCTGCCCTTTATATAGATCATGGCTGGTCTGTACCTCAACTCCATTTACCCACCTTTCAATCCATTCCTGAATACCCCTACAAAACTAAAATCTCAATCCCAAAAGCTTTAATTGACTGCCAGCATTCATAGGTCGAGACAAAGATCTAATTTTTTTTAAAACTATACTCTGCGTGAAGAAGTGACCCTCGCTTTCCCTCCTGAACAGCCGTGTTCTAATTTTAAAGGTTCTGCCCCCTTGTTTTGGACGTCCCCCACCAGAGGGAACAGTTTCCCTGTATATACCCCATCAACTCCTTTAATCATTATAAGCAGCGATTCAATCATCCTCTGGTGTTTAAGATGATTGATTAATAATGGGGGATTTGATAGTTTCTCTCTACCTTATTTCCTCTGGTGGAGGAGGAGAGTCCTGAACAAAGGGGCATAACCTTAAAATTCGATCTAGGCCGTTCAGGGGTGATGTCAGGAAGCACTTCTTCACACAAAAGGGGAGTGGAAATCTTGAACTCCCACTCCCAAACAGCTGTTGAGGCTGGGGGTCAATTGAAAATTTCAAAATTATAACTTATAGGTTACAAAACTAAGGCATATAAATAAAGTTAAGGTACAGATCAATCATGATCTAACTGAACAGCAGATGGGACTCAAAGGACCGAATGGCCTCCTCTTCTTTTGTTCTGAAAAATGAACTGTGGCACATTGTTTTACCTTTGGAGTTGGGGATGTTCAGCTTTAGGAAGTTTTACAGGAACTGCATAGATGTCTGCGTTTCTCTGTGCTAGCTCCAGCTGTAAATATAAACAAAGAATTTATCTTGTTAAACTCAGCCACTGGGACTGTCTGCATCCAACTCACAAAAGTGATCTAAATAACACTAGGAGTGGGGGAGGGAGCTGGGGAGGGAGAGAGAGACAGTAAAATGAGTGCACAATCCCTACTAAAAAGAAATATAAACATTTATATAAATCTCGAGAGGACAATATTGTACTGCAAAAGTAAAAAATTATTTCATGAAAGTTCGTCTTAAAACTTTTCACAATTTCCAGGAGATTTTTTCTATGGAGTGAAACTTGCTCTTCGCTTTATAGAATCACACAACCACAGGGGCAGCCTTTCGGCCCATTGTGCCTGTGCTGGCTCCTTGAAAGAACTATCCAATTAATCCCACTCCCATGCTTTTTCCCAGTAACCCTGCAAATTTTTTTCCTCCTTCAATTATTTATCCAATTTCCTCCTGATGTTGAACCCAATTTCACCGACATTTCAGGTAGAACATTTCAGGTCAGAACAACTTGCGGCTTAAAAAAAATCTTCATCTCCCGTCTGGCTCTTTTGCCGATTATCTTAAACTTGGTGACATGGAAAGGAGCGCAGACAATCAACAAGTATATAAATAAGGAAGCCCTTGTTTAAGTAATCTCTAAAACACACAAATTCAACACTAAGAACCTGCTCCCAAACAAGTGACCTTGAGTGCAAAACACATTGGACAAGATCAGCAAAGTTCAACTGTCAGTTTTGTACCACAAGTTCACACATTAAGCTCAGGTTTGACCTTCAGGGGAGCTCAGGCATAATTAATCTCCTACACAAAAACAGAATTACCTGGAAAAACTCAGCAGGTCTGGCAGCATCGGCGGAGAAGAAAGGAGTTGACGTTTCGAGTCCTCATGACCCTTCGACAGAACTTGTGGAAGGGTCATGAGGACTCGAAACGTCAACTCCTTTCTTCTCCGCCGATGCTGCCAGACCTGCTGAGTTTTTCCAGGTAATTCTGTTTTTGTTTTGGATTTCCAGCATCTGCAGTTTTTTGTTTTTATAATTAATCTCCTCTTGGCAGCTTCCAATCCTAGCCATGAGGGACAGAGCAATAATTCCCTGTGGAATTACTGCTCTAACCAAGAAGGGATATAACCTTCAGGGGGAGAGAAAAATCTCTGTACTAGACTGTTGTTAATGTGCCATTGGTTAAGCTTAAAAAAACCTGAAAATAAAGGCTAGTTATTTTTGCACCATTAAGTTACAATGGGGTTCACAGAATTGTTACAGCACAGGAGGCGGCCATTTGGCCCCTTGTGTCTGCACTCGCTCTTTAAATGAGCAATGCACCTCATGCCATACCTCTGCCTTCTCCCTGTAACCCTGCACTTGCTTCCTTTTCAGGTAATAATCCAATTCCCTCTTGAATACCTCGTTTGAACCTGCCTCCACCACACTTTCAGGCATTCCAGGTCCAACCACACGCTGTGCAAAAATGTTTCTCCTCATGTCTCCATTGCTTTTTTTGCCAATTACCTTAAATCTGTGCCCTCTTGTTCTCAATTCTTCCATCAATGGGGAACAGTTTTTCCCCTATCTACTCTGTCTAGACTCCTCATGATTTTGAATACCTCTATCAAATCTTCTCATCCCTGTGGAAAGCATTCCCCACTTCTCCAATCTATCTATCTATATAACTGAAGTTCCTCATCCCTGGATCCATTCTTATGAATCTTTTCTGCACTCTCTCCAATGCCTTCACATCCTTCTAAAAGTGTGGCACCCAGAACTGGATCAATACTCCAGTTAAACAAGGCAACTGGTGATAAGGCGGAGTTAAATCAAACAGTATTAAATACTTATGCTGCAATGACCAATCCTCATTAATTGCAAGAGCTTCATGAACAATTTTCAGGTCTCTTGCACATTAAGTGGATTTTAGTTTTCACAAGTGATGTAGTTTCAAAGGTTTTGTTCACCCTCCCCCCACACTCCGGAGTGGCTATCGAGTGGAATGAGCCAATACATTTGATGGAACCCATTGGATTTTCACTCCATTGAGATCAGTAAAAGGAAAAAAATTCAGGCAAGTTGTATCAACAACTTGCATTTATATAACACCTTTAATGTAGCAAAGCATCCTTAAAGGCATTTTACAAAAGCAATTCTCAGACACAATTTGACACTGTGCCACACAAGGACAAGTGAGCAAAAGCTTGGTCAATGAAATAGGCTTGAGGCAACCTCTTAAAAAAGAAACTAGGAAATAAAAAGAGTGGTAGAGGGGTGGAGAGGTTTAAAGGTGGGAATTACAGAGCATAGGCCCAAGGCAGCTGTAGGCACAGTTGCCATTGGAGGAGTGATTAAAATAGGGATGTAGAACACAACAGACCATTGCTGCTGATATTCTGGGAGAAAGGGGCAGTGAACTTGAATGAGGGAACACGTTCTGTGCCTTAGACACAGAGGGTGCTTCCCCTCCCCATGGGGGGATCCAAGATTAGGGTTTAAAAATAAGGGGTCTCCCATTGAAGGTTTCATTGATTCATGGGATGACAGTGTCACTGGCAAGGCCAGTATTTGTTGCTTATCCATAACTGAGTGGCTTGCTAGGCTATTTCAGAAAGCATTTAGGAATGAACCACATTGCTTGGGGTCCAGAGTCACATGTAGGCTAGACCAGGCAAGGACAGCAGATTTCCTTCCCTAAAGGACATTAGTGAACCAGATGGGATTTTACGACAATCATGGTCACCATTACTGAGACTAGCTTTAAATTCTAGATTTTACTAATTGAATTTAACTCCACCAGCTGCCATGGTGGGATTTGAACCCATGTCCCCTGAAGATTAGCCTGGGCCTCTGGATTATCAGTTCAGTGAGATTCCCACTATGCCAACATCTCCGCTGATGAGAAGAAATTCTTCCATCTCCAGAGGATTTTGTGTCTGGAATTTTCCACCCCAAAGAACAGTGGAGGCCGGTCATCAAATATATTCAAGGCTGAATTAGACAGATGATTTTTGATCTACAAGGGCATCAAATGTTATGGGGGACAAACAGAAAAGTGGAGTTAAGCCCACAATCAGATCAACTATGATCTTACTGAATGGCAGGACAGGTCTGAGGGGCCGAATGGCCTGCTCCCATTTCTTATGTCATGATCTTAAAATGGTGTTAGGACTGCCTTACTCTTGCATTCTGTGCTTCCTGCAGTTCTTGCAGCCGCTGTGCCCGAGCTTTGTGATCCAGTTTCTCAAATATTTTCACTTTGCCCAGCACTGACTGCTGCTCGCTGCCATCACCCAATTCCTCGGTCTCCTCCCCCTCGTCTTCCCCGGGGGGCTGCGTGGCTGGAGCAGGTGGTTTGATCGCTGTCCGAACCCCAAAGGTGGGTTTTGAAGCCACAGGAGGGGGCTGTGGCTTGGAGGGTGGGACCTCCTGACCACGAGAGTGCTCGCTGCTCCCAGGGCTCGGGCAGCTGTATCGAGAATCGTCCCCACGATTGGAATCATGATACTGCCGTGGCAGCTCTTTTACGTACGAGTATACTTCAGCTTTTGGCTTTATGGGATACAGAGAATATTACACATGTTAAATCCGATACAATTGCTTATGACATTCAGTTGTGGCATTTTCTAGCTTTCATTTCACTTCAAAGTTTAAGCACACCAAGATCCTTAAAAAATGAGCAAGGCAATAATTGGGAAATTCTAGAAATACTTGGCAGGTCTGTGCAGAGATAAACACTTAAACAATTCAGGTTGATGACGTTGCATCAGAAGTTTAAGATGGAACAGATTTTAAACAAGTACAGAGATAGGGAAAGGAGAGGGGAGAAAGAATAAAAAAAAGGTCTGTGGTAGGGTGGAACGCTGGAGGGGGTTAAATTTAAGCTTGTTACGTCTTCTACCTTCCAACCTATATCACATGCCTTCCCATCATTGATGGTCATGCTGCTGGGCCCCGAGCTCTGGAATCCTGTGTCTCTATCCTCCAAGGTACTGCTTAAGATCTACCTTTCGACCAAGGCTTTGGTTGCCTGTCCTAGTATCTCCATTTGTAGTTCAGTGTCAAATTTTGCTTTATAAAAAGCATTCCTGTGAAGCGTTTTGGGATTTTTATTACATTAACAGCACTACATAAATAGAAATTGTTCTACAACATCCCAAAATGCTTTTACGAGGCAACAGACAAAAATCTGACACTGAGCCGCGTAAGGAGACATTTGACCAAGTGTTTGGTCACCTGCTCTAAAGGAGGTAGGTTTTAAGAAGCATATTAGAAGGGGAAAAAGAGAGGTGGAGACATTTACGGTGGGAATTCCAGAGCTGAAGGCCCAAACCAATGGAGGAGTGATCAAAATCTGCGACGTGCAAAGTGTCAGAATCGGAAGAGCGCAGCGCTCTTGAGGATTGTAAGTCTGGAAGAGGTTCCAGAAATAGGGAGTGAGGAGGCCTTGGAGGGATTTGAAAAGGGCGATAATTTTAAAATTGGGAGGTTGTCAGACTAGGTCAGCAAGCACCAAGGTGCTGGATTCTGCTAAAAATTCTCATGATAACAAATGCAAGGAGGCGATCTTGCACAAGGTCAAGTAATGAATAGCACCCATTACCTTTGGTGGTTCAGGTTTAAAATCTGGAGGGGGGCTGGAATCTCTTAGGACTTCCCTGCTGCCAGCTCTTCTCATCTGTCCTCTCGCCACAGCTGGTTCTGGACTCTGTTTCCGCTGAAAACAAAACCGATTGTTGCCAGGGTAAGGTTTTTGTGCACAATTCTGGCCAATATGAATATAAACAAGTGATTCCACAAAAGCTATCATAATAAAGAGATTAACATTTATAAAACTCAACAACTTCCAGTAGTATGAATCATTGCAACTACAACACTACCACTTTGCACAACTTCAATCTTGTGCAATAAAAGTCCAATAGGGGACTTGACGATGGGATAGTCTAGAACTAGGGGACTCAGTTTAAAAATAAGGAGTCTCCCATTTAAGACAGGGATAAGAAGAATTTGTTTTCTTTCAGAGGGCTGTTAGTTTGTGAAATGCTCTTCCCCAGACAGCAGTGGAGGCTGGGTTACTGAATATGGGTAAACAGTAAAGTAGAGTTGAGACAACAATCAGATCAACCATGATCTTATCAAATGGCAGAAGGGTGGAATGGCCTACTCCCAATTCATACATATGTACATACATGGGATTTTACATCTCAATAAACATCTTCTATTTCTGTAAATAAAAAAAAGTGTCAAGAATCCTCAGTGCACCAGGCAAATCCGGCTAGGTCATATGTCCATAGGGTAAGTTTGGAGAATCTAAAACTGGGGTCACAAGTGCAAGATGGTCACCAATAAATTCAGTCAGTATTTCAGGAGAAACTTCCTCACTTAGAATGGGGGAAGACTGTGTAATTTGTTACTACTTGGAGATGAGGAAATGAAGAGCAATGATGTGTTTAAGGGGAAGCTGGATAAACACGAGGGAGAAAGGAATAGAAGGATATGGTGATGAGGTGAGATGAAAAGAAGTGGGAGGAGGCTTGCATGGAGCATGAATAGAATTCACAGCACAGAAAACAGGCTATGTATAAACAAAGTACAGAGCACCCTTCATGTTTGAAGGTTAATACACATCTCGATTGTGTTGCTCTCACCTCTTCTACCTGTACTGGCTCCGATGATCTCGCAACAGAAGAGACATGAGGCTCATTGATTGGCTCATCCAGCTCATTGTCTGTATAGGCTCCGCCCTCTGTGTCTGTATCATCATAGTCGCTCATCAGCCGACTGTCACAGCTAAGGTAGTCAGCTCCCATGGCCGACAGATAGGACATGCGGTCATCAGGCATCTGTAGGTCTTCATCTCCTAGTCCATCTGCCTAAATTAAAAAAAGGGCAAGGTAAAGCATTACACTGAAACAAAAAAAAAACAATTTCTCACCCAGATATCTGAGAAATGTCCATTCCCTACCCCCAAAAGGGAGCACAGATCAACAACTTTGGCTGCTCGGGGGGTGGGGGGGGGGGGATTGTGGGCAGGGGCAGGGAGCGGGGGGAGCTGTGAGGGGTTGGTGGAAGGAGAAAACGGAGGGAAGATTTATAATCATACTTCCTCTTAAGAGGATGTGGGATTCTTCTAATTATCCCCCAGGAATTTTAGGATATCTTAGTTTTCTCCAATGTGAGTAAAGAGTCTGATTGGGTCATGTTCTGGATGGGAAAAGGTTAAAATTTGATCAGTTCCTCTTAAGAGCAAGTAGGATTTTCCCAACAAAACCAAAAAAAATGTTGATCATAATCTGATCTTGTCATTTTTGTAAAAATCGGTACATTAGAGCACAGAAAATCTTTTTGATTTGGTTGTTGATTTGTAAATCCCAAGCATCAGAGCTGATTAAAATGCTGGTCTTTGTTCCAGAATACAAGCTGCTGTGTTCAGGACCATAGGCAATTTCAAATAGTTGTGTGCAAACTCTTCAAAGAATCCAAATGATTTGAAAATAGGATCACTATACCAAGAACATATGACAACCAGGATTAATACAGTTCAATGGCTCATCAGCTTCTCCAATTTCAATGTGACTCTAACTAATTGCTATTAACTGGAATAACCTGTAGAGTGTGGTGCAGTCAATAAAACAAACTTGGATATCCCATTGGGAAAATCCTAAACTATGAAACACAGTTTTTAAACTATGAACTATTAATACTTTTGGGAGGTTCTTTTAAGTATGACTTTGGTTAATTCATGAGAAAGGTTATAGGGGAAAAAAAGTGCAAGATTAGCTAAGGTCACTGGAGTGTACCAGGGAGAAAAAAAATCAAGACACTTGCACTTAGTGTAGTTTCATCTAAATGGATGGATGGGTACATGGTGGAGGAAAAGAAAAAAAAAACACAACGTAACTTACTCTTATCGAATTCTCTTAAGAGGAGCAGCCTGTACATCTTCTTAAATGTGGTCATTCTTTTGCAACACAAATGTGTTAATTACTGACTAGCACAGTTCAAGATCTTCAATAAATAATATAGAAAGAAAGAACCAAGAAACCTTTTTGGCTCAATAACGAACAAACAGCTCACTGACTAAACATCCGTTTTTGATGAAACTGCAGTTGGGATCAGGGATTCCTCCCAGGTCCTACACTATGACCAATACACGCACTGCATAATCATTAGCATCCATAGGAAGTTACAATTAGCCTAATTTTTTAAAAAATCGTGTTTGAACAAGCTGTGCAATGCGAGGCTCATCCAATACATACCTTGCCTTCTGAAACCCAAACAGCAGAAGCCTGGTGATCTCTTATCAGATCCTTTAGCAATCCATACCAACCATCATGGGAGGAATTCAGATCAATTGTCTCTGTAATATTTAAAAACAGAAATAAAAAGTTCTCCTCTTCCATATAAGAATTTGGAAACAATTGCAATCATTGAGAGAAAAGGAAAATTTGGTACTAAGCAAATCCTAGATACACCTGAGAATCCACTTTAATTTATATTGCATTCACATTAGCAGCTTTACGCAAACCTTCAGGCAAGTACAAAAGCAGCACAGAATTCACAGCACAAACAGGCCATTCAGCCCAAATGGTCTATGCTGGCATTTATACACCTCCCACCCTTATAACACAGCAAACTGACATCAGGATTAAACTAGTCCTCAGCTCCGCCTCTCCTCTGTTACATTGCCAGAGTCTCATGCAAAGTTACCCTTGTACACAGGGCTGGATTCTACACTGAGGGCAAGCCCTGCATTCGGGTGGGCGGGGTGGGGGGGGGGGGCGCAGGGGGGTGGTGCGATGGAGAAGGACGTGTTGAGGGAAAGTTGAGGGGGCTGGAGGTCCCCAATTGGCACCAGCGGCTTGGAAAGGAGGCACACACCCCCCGCCCACTTTCTTTTTATATTACTGACCAGATCGCAGGGTCAAACCTGCCAGGATACATGTTGGGCACTGTCCGTTAAATCTCAAGGGCCTCATCCCAATGCTACTAAGTGGACACTAATTGCCCATTTAAGGGCTTCAATTGGGCCATGGGCAGGCAGCTCACCTGATGATTCCTGCTATACTTGTTGTTAAATTATGAGGGCAAAGGTGGGCATGCTAATGGCATGCCACTAGTTTGCAGGTCCACTCACTAACTTTCCCACCCAAAGTGGTCCTTATAATCCAGCCCACAGAATGACATGGATAATAATGTTTTAATTTAAGATCAGAGTTTCTGTAAAACCTCTAATCCACAAGAGCTCCAAACTTGCTCTTTTTATGTTATGACCTCAGGTAGATTTAAAAAAGAGACAGACTTGCATTTATATAGCGCTTTTCATAACCACTGAACATCTCAAAGCTCTCTACAGCCAATGTTACCTTTAAAGTGTAGTCGCTGTTGTAACGTTGGAAATGTGGCAGCCAATTTGCACACAGCAAGCTCCCACAGACAGCCAAGGTGATAACGACCGGAAAATCTGTTTTGGGGATATTGACGGAGTGACAAATATTGGCCAGAACACTGCGGACAACCCCCCTGCTCTTCCTCAACTTAGTGCCACAGGATCTTTTACATCCACCAGAGCAGGCAGAAGGGGCCTCAGTTAAATGTCTCATCCAAAGAAAATGACACCTATGACAGTGCAGCCCTCCCTCAGTAGTGCACCGGAGTGTCAATCTAGATTTTTATGGTAGAGTCCAGGCATGGTACTTTAACCTGGAGCCTTGTGAAGTAGAGGCGAGACCCACTGACACAACTTACAAAGTTACTGAGAATGTAGGAACCATAGAAAAGACTGAAGAAAATAGTGTAGTGTAAATCAGCATGGAAATATATAAAAAGAAAATGGAGCTCTACAATTTTTTAATTGCCATCCCACTGCAACATACAGATCATAAAAATACATTAAAAAAACCCAACTAATTTAACAACAGGTAACGCACACAGCTGGTGATTCATCACAGGCAGGTATCTCATGACAACCTTTATGATTGTGACAATTGTGATGGTGCAAAAGTTTTGTGGGTTCAAGTTCCGTTCAAGATTTGAGCACATAATGCAGGCCGACAGTCCCAGTACTGAATTGAGTGCTGCAATGTCTCAGGGGCTGTCAAAACCAAGGGCTCCCATGCCCTCTCAGGTGGATGTAAAAATTAAGCCCTAGGGACATTATTTTGAAGAGCAGCAAAGGCGTCTCCCTTGCGTCTTGACTGATGCTTCTCCCTTCGGTCATTATCACATTGAGGTTTACGGGAGCTTGCCATGCTTAAATGGCTTCTGTATTTCCTATATTACAACAATAACTACATTTCAAAACAACATCAATAGCTGTGAAGTACATTGGAACATACTGAGATTATGAAAAGTGTGCATAAATCTAAGTCTTTCTTTCTATTAGATTCATTCTTGGTAGGTATATTTGAATAGCTTTTCTTAAAACTCATCAGAAATATGTTATTGCAAGTTATACCCACTTTGATCTTACCACCTTCCATTTAATATTTCTGATGATGCTGAAACCAAGTGCATTTACAAAGCTTGACTGAGTGTTTAACAAATACTGCAATGAAATGCTGTGCAAGTAGGAAGCTCTGGCGTCAAAGATTTAGCTCGAGTAACTTCTCCACACAATCTGTGGTTTCACCATTATATCTATTGTATTCAAATCCCTTCATGGCTGCACCCCTCTCCATCTTTGTAGCCTCCTGCAATCCTACAACCCTCAGAGATCTGTGCTCCTCCAGTTATGGCCTCGTGGACATTCCCAATTTGAATCATTCCTCCATTGGTGACCATGCCTTCAGCTGCCTGGACCCTAACCTCTGGCATTCCCTCCCTGAATCTCTCCTCCTTTCAGACTCACAAATGGAGGTGAAGCCCAAGGTCAGCCATGATCGTACTGAATGGCAGAGCCGGCGCAATTAGCCATGCGGTCGACTCCTGCTCTTATTTCTTGTGACTCTTCTGTGACCTACCTTTCTGACTATGATTTTAGTTTCCTGACCCAATATCTCTTATTGTAGCTCAGTGTCAATTTTTGGCTGAAAATATTCCTGTGAAGCATCTCAGGATATTTTATGTTACAGGTGCTATATAAAAGTTGCTGTTGATACCGTAATTGTGCAAGTTTGGAATTCAGCAGGACAGTAACTTACAGATTTGTACAAACACAAGAATATAATATTGGATTCTGTAAACTGATCAGTGTTGATTTAATCTATTATGCCACCCCTTACTCCTGCTAATGTGTGTTGGGGTTACTTTGATTCCAGCAGGTTGGCAGGTCTGAGATGAAGGCCAAAATAAGTTAGTTGCCATAAGCCCCTTTAAAACCCACGACCACCACCATCTAGAAGGACAAGGGCAGCAGACACATGGGAACACCACCACTTGAAGATTCCCCTCCAAGACACTCACCATCCTGACTTGGAAATATATCGCCATTCCTTCACTGTCGCTGGGTCAAAGTCCTGGAACTCCCTCCCTAACAGCACTGTGGGTGTACCTACATCACATGGACTGCAGCGGTTCAAGAAGGCAGCTCACCACCACCTTCTCAAGGGTAATTAGAGATGGGCAATAAAAGCCGGCCCAGCCAATGAAGCCCGTGAATGAATTTTAAAAAAATGTCCATTGCCTAGGAGGTGAGCATGTGTCTCTCTGCATTTTATCAATGCATAGAAGGTGGCTATAAAAATATCTAAAGAATTTACATTTATGTGGTGACTTTTATAACTTCCAGATGTCCCAAAGCACTTTATAGCCAGTGAAATACATTAAACAGTCACTGTATCAAAAGTAAGTCAAGCACCCACAAACAGCAATGAAATAAATAACTAGATCATTTGTTTAAGTTATTGATTCAGCAATAAATATTGGCCAGGACACCATGGAGAGCTCCCCTAACTCCTTTTCAAATGAATGTTTCATTGCTTACTTTGTTCAAGAGTCCATTTGGCAAATGAATAGTGTAATAACTTTGATTCCATTATGTGGTTAAGGAAATATATTTGCAGGGCTCTGGGGAAAGAGCAAGGGGAGTTGGACATTTTTTAAAAAATGCATTCTTTCATGGGATGTGGGCATCGCTGGCTAGGCCAACATTTATTACCCATCCCTAATTGCCTTCTTGAACTGCTGCAGTCCATGCTGTGTATGTACAACCACAGTGCTGTTAGGGTAGGAGTTCTAGGATTTTGACCCAGCAGCAGAGAAGGAACGGCGATATATTTCCAAGTCAGGATGGTGAGTGGCTTGGAGGCGAATTTCCAGGTGGAGGTGTTCCCATGTATCTGCTGCCCTCGTCCTTCTAAGTGGTAGCGGTTGTGGGTTTGGAAGGTGCTGTCGAAGGAGCCGTGGTGAGTTGCTGCACTGCATCTTGCACTGTGTGTCGGTGGTGGAGGGAATTAATATTTGTGAAAGGGGTGCCAATCAATTGGACTGCTTTGTCCTGGATGGTGTTGAGCTTTTTGTTGGAGCTGCATTCATCCAGCCTAGCTCAGGTTTGGAAGGTGCTGTGAAAGGCCTAACTGGATAGCTGTTTAAAAGAGCTGGTACAGGCATGATGGACTGGACAGCCTCGTTTTGTGCTGTTTTTATTCTATGCTCCATCATTGAACTGATGTTTCTTACCTGTAAAAAGGTGAGGACAACTCTTCCTTAGCTTGACAGCCTGATCATAGAGTTTCTTGGAACTCTTGGTAGATCCTGGATTCAGTCGCTGTCTCATTGTTTTAACACCTTGCTTGCTGTCTGGGTTGAAGAAGATGACAATGGGGTACCATTGGGTGTAGTTCAGCAGATCCACAGCCTTTGGTGTTACGTCCAATAACGCATGCTTGCCCTGTTCATGGGAGGTAGACAACAACAAAACTCAGAAGTGCACTACCGACAAACAAAAAAAGTCTCCTTGGTGACAAGATAATTACATAAGAGGCAAGCCATTAAGCTCCCCCCAAGCCAGTTCCACCATTCTACCAGATCATGGCTGATGTGTATCTTAACTCTATCTACTCGCCTTGTAACCCTTACCCAACAAAAATCTACTCAACTCAGTTGTGACATTTCTAACTGGCTCCCAGCCTCAGCATTTTGGAGGAAGAGTTCCAGTTTTCCACTACCCTATGAGAGATTATTCCTAATCTTTGCAAAGAGAATGACGAGCAGCTTATTTTTGGTGTCTAAAGTAACAAGCTTTCAAGTAAATCTCTTAATAAGAGGCCAAAATCTTGCGATTAGCAGTGGGGAGCAAATAGAATCATAGAATGGTTACAGCACAGAAGCAGGCCTTCCCCCCTCATGTCCATGCCAGCTCTCTAACAGCAACTCAGCTAGTCCCATTAACCCATTCTTTCCCTAAAATCTCTCCCCTCAGGAGCTTATCCAATTTCCCTTTGAAAACCAGGGTTGGATCTGCCTCCACCACACTCGGACAGTGCAGTCCAGGTCCTAACTGCCTGCTGTGTGAAAAAAAACGGTTTGCCTTATGTCAGCTTTGGCATTTTTTGCTATTCACTAAATTTGTGCCCTCTGGTTCTCAATCCTTTTGCCAATTGGATGTTGTCCCTATCTGCTTTGTCCACACCCCTCATGATTTTGAGTAGCTCTATCAAATCTCCTCTTAATCATCTCTTCCATTAAGGAGGAGGAGAAGAGCCCCAGCTTCTCGAATCTACATAAATGAAGTTTCCCATCCCTGGAGCCATTCTCCTGAAGCTGTTTTGCACCCTCTCGTATACCACATATCCTTCCTAAAGTATGGCAGAATTGTACACAATTTGAGTTGAGGCCGAACCAGTGTTTTATAAAAGGTGAATCATAACTTCCTTGTTTTTGTACTCGATGCCTTTACTTATAAAGCCCAACACTTGTATGCCTTTTTAACCACTTTCTTAACTTGCACTGCTGCTTTCAATGATTTGAGCATACTTATCCCAAGATGTCTTTCGTGGCAAGATTCCAGCAGGGGACATCTATTTGGAGCAGAACCGGCATCCACTAGATTTCCACCTGCTAAATTGACAGGATAAACAGTACTACAGAGGTATCAGGCAGATAAACTGCCCTTCCACCATCGCTCACCCAAGCCCATAACATCGTACAACCAGTTTGAGAGATGGGCTTGTCGTAGCAATCCCTAGGAATTGCACCAGGGAAGGTCACTCAGCCCATCAGGCCTGTGGTGGCTCAAGAGCTAGGTTGGATGATTGTGGCTCCAACAACACTCGAAGCTCAACGCCATCCAGGACAAGCAGCCTTCTTTGATTGGCACCCCTTCCACAGACATTGTCCCGCCAGCACCGAAGCACAGTAGCAGCAGCAGTGTGTACCACCTACAGGATGCATTGCAGGAACTCACCAAGGCTCCTTAGACAGCACCTTCCAAACATACGACCACTAACATCTAGAAGGACAAGGGCAGCAGATAGATGGGAACACCGCCACCTGGATGCTCCCCTCCAAGTCTCACACCATCCTTAATTGGAAATATATCACAGTTCCTTCACTATCGCTAGGTCAAAATCCTGGAACTCCCTCCCTAACAGCACTGTGGGTGTACCTACACCACATGGACTGCAGCGGTTCAAGGAGGCAGCTCACCACCACCTTCTCAAGAGCAATTAGGAATGGGCAACAAATGCTAGCCTAGACAGTAACACCCACGTCCCATGAACAAATAAAATTAAGTGGACAATCAATTCCTCTTTGAAAGTTAGTAATGAATCTGCTTCCACCACCCTGTCAGCAGTGCATTCCAGATGATGACAACTTGCTGAGTGAAAATACAATGCTTCAGGAAGTACTTCCTTAGCTCTTTGGGGCATTCTGAGGTTGTGAAAGGTGCCATATAAATTCAAGTCTTTTTTTCTTTATGGTTGCCTTTCCTCCCTCTCCCCGGCTTAACTGACTAATCTGCTTGATAGAAATGAAATCCTAGTGTGTTTATAAAATGAGTAATTGAAACTGGCACAGGAGATTTACCAAGTCTAAAATATAGACAGGATCTTTTTATAGAACTGTTAGAAAGCATTATTCAGCTCAATGAATGACATCCAAAACATGCAGGTCAGTAATTCACTGCTTCTAACCTCATCTATCAGTGTCAAGAGAAACAGAAGTCATGGGGTAGCTGGAAACTGCAAGTCTCCCCCTACCTTAAGCCAAGTACCTCCTCCCCTTTCTCCCCACCTTCTCTCCATGCTTCCAACTACACACACACATCCACACAGGGAACACTTGTTCTAAACAAAAAGAAATGGCAACACTAGTAAAAGAGTAAGCAGGCAATTTGTTTAACAGTTTCTGCACCAACATCTATGCAATGCAGCAGTGCACACTGAATACAAATTGCTATACAAATTAACTTTTACCCCAGGAGTCATTTAATACAAGCTGAGCAGCAACACAAGCTTCTCAATACCATCCAGGGAAAAGCAACCCACTTGATCTGCACCCCATCCACCAACTTAAAAACAATCACTTATTTCTTACACTGCCAGTGCACAGTGGCAGCAGGGAGCAACTGCAAGATGCACCGCAGCAACTCACCAAAGGCTCATTCAACAGCAACCTCCAAAACCTATGACCTTTGCCGCCTAGAAGGACAAGGGCAGCAGATGCATGGGGACACCACCCCCTGGAAGTTGTTCTCCAAGCCCCACACACACACCATCTCAACTTGGAACTTCACTGTCACTGGATCAAAATCCTGGAACTCCCTCCCTAACAGTAATGTGGGTGTACCAACACCACACAGATCACAGCGGTTTAAGGCGCTGGCTCACCACCACCTTCTAGGGCAATTAGCAATAAATGCTGGCCTGGCCAGCACTCATATTCCCACGCATATCACAAAAAAAAAGTTTGAGAAGACAGTGCACTTGACTATTTTGCTGTGTTAGGAACAATGTACATATGTAATCAACTTAAAATTATATTTGTGTGCATGTTAAGGAAGGTAAAAAGGGTTTCAGTTTCATGTAGGCTTGCCATGAGCCTTGGTGCCTCCCTGAAGTTAAAGAAATTGGTTAAAAAGGGGTTAGAAGTTTAGTGATCTTCGGGGGGGGGGGGGGGAAATAAAGTGGAAAAAAAAACTGGACTACTGCCTAGCAACAGTGGTCAAGTGTCAGAGAAAGACAAGGAAGAATTCAGTGTGTGTCAGAGAGTAAAGACAAGGATTTTTCATCTCTGAGGAAAGTACAAGGCTAGTGGGACAACAGTTAACTGAATAGCCAGTTACAGGACTCAGTAACGTGATCAGTTTAGCGGTATTGCTACTGAAAGAGCGAGTTTAGAGTGCGGTTATTTTTCGGTGTCTTGGGAAGATACGAGTTGAGTGAGAAGCATCAAGTGGATGCTGAAGAATCCACCAAAAGAAAACCCTTCACACATATGCCAGTCCCAAGCAAGGAGCCTTTGTGGCAAGCTAGTGGTAACTCTTGAATGGTTTGTGTGTGTCTATAGAGATATTGCTGAGTAAAGAAAAGTAGGGAAATTGAATCATCTTGTGTTTGTATTGAGATCTTTCCAACATTACTGTCTGGTGTAAAATAGTTCATTTTTCTTGTTCTAATAAATATTTTGAGAGAGTATTAAAAGTTTCAGCAGACTCCTGTGAATTTGCTCAGCAACTTTCCTCCAAGGTTTCAAAGAAAAAAAGTTAGGATTCATCAAGCCAGGTTTCAGTCTGGGATCTGCTGTGTCCAGTAGTAATATCAGCTGGGATCATAAAAGTTGATTTAGTACTTCAGTGCAATATACGTGTTAACTTTGCAACCTCCCCCATCCTTACAAGCCTCCTAGATCTCCATATTCCTCCAATTCTGTCCTCTTGAGCACCTCTGATTTTCATCACACCACCACTGGTCTTCCCGCTGTCTCGTTTTACTATATCAAAGGCGTTATATAAATGCAAGTAGTTGCCCAATTATCCTTACCTCTTCAATGATCTGTCTGACTGTATTCAGTCGAACTACACCAGATGATTT
Source organism: Carcharodon carcharias (assembly GCF_017639515.1). Classification (NCBI taxonomy): domain Eukaryota; kingdom Metazoa; phylum Chordata; class Chondrichthyes; order Lamniformes; family Lamnidae; genus Carcharodon; species Carcharodon carcharias. Next base: position 114,014,700 of record NC_054470.1, read on the forward strand.
TTCTGTGCCTGCATCCCTGGGCTCGGTTTCTAAAACATTAAAATTTACAATCGAGTTGGTTTAACTTCTCTGGGTGCACAGTCAAAACATGTATAGACTACTGTCATATACATTTATGTGGCTAGTTTACTTACTGGCAGTTTTGTAGCCATCGGGTAATTCTGTTGCCAGTTTCTCTGTAGCGATGTCAGCGATGGGCCCAAAGAGAACCACAGGTCTCATAAAGCCAGCTTTAAAAAAAAGTGTGCAAATTGATACCAAGTGCATTGCTGAAGCATCCAAAACTACATAAAATGCTGTGCTCTTTGGCAAGAATTTTATTGCAAATGTAAAAACATTAGAATTCAAAACCAAGTCCAGAACAAACAAACTTCCATTTCATTGACCTGAAACGTTAACTCTTTTTCCACAGATGCTGCCAGGCATGAGTATTTCCAGCATTTTCTGGTTTTATTTCAGATTTCCAGCATCTGCAGTATTTTGCTTTTTCATTTTTATAGCACCATTCACAACCACAAGATGTTCTCAAAGCACTTTACAGCCAATCATGTACTTTCTGGAAGCGTTAGTCACTGTTGTAACGTAGAAAACACAGCAGCCAATTTGCACACAGCAAGCTCCAACAAAATAAAGCCCAGATAATCTGTTTTAGTGATGTTGATTGGGGGATAAATATTGGCCAGGATACCAGAGATTATTTCAACAAAGAGCAAGGGAATTGTGTCATGGGATCCTCTATGCTCTGCTGAGGACCAGGGTTTAACATCTCATCTGGAAGACCACACCTCCACAAGTACAGCACTCTCTCAGAGGCACAGGGAGCATCAGTATAGATAAAATGCTCAAACCTCTCGGGCCTGATTCAGGGGCCCAATCTACCCCCTTAGGCTGATGTAAAAGATCCCACGGCCACTATTTTGAGGAAGAGCAGGAGAGTTCTCCACCCAGTGTCCTGACCAATATTTATCTCTCAACCAACATGACAAAAAACAGATTGTCTGGTCATCGTCACATTGCCTTTTGTGAGATCTTGCTATCTGTTGCATTTCCTACATTTCAACAGTGGCTATCCTTCAAAAGTGGTTCATTGGCTGTGAAGCACGTTGGCAGTATAGAATGCAAATAGCCTTCTTTTATGCACCTTGAATGAAAAGATGTGAGGCTGCAGCTAACGGTACACATGTAACACAGCCTATATTCTGAAGTTGGACTATTTACACATGCTACTTCACTTGTATTTTCACCCAAACTATTTCTGATTAAAACCAAAATTGCTCTATTTTTAATTGAAAAGCACATAAAAGCTCATTTTTCGGGGGAAGGGCTTGGAAAATCTAATTACTCCTGTGACTTTTTTTGTTCATAAGAAGAGATGTGCAGTTAACACAGCAACTTCTCTTACCTTCTCGAAGAGTGACCCTTTCGTATGCAGGAAACTTAGTGCTGACTGGTATGGCTGTGAGGTCCTCCCGACTCTTCCGAAGATTCTTCTTCATTGCTGCCCGCTGACCCCGTGACCTCCAGAAGTCTCCTCGGTCACTTGTGGTCGCTCGCTGGACATTCTGCACATTGGCCATCTGCTCAGCTCTGACAGGGTATTAGTTTCAAATACACACAGTTATTACACCAGTTCAAAAGACACACAGAAATTCTTAACTAGCCTAGGCACCATGCTTAAACTGAACACAAAATTGAGGCCACAGACCGGAAAACAGCACCCTTATTATAGCGGCATTCCCAACTTTTTGCTAACGTGAAAGACGTTTGCAAACATTAATATTACCTCCTGCACCATGAAGTTCCAAATGTCAATGTTTAAAAAACAGACAGCAATGGATCAGAGAATTTAAAATCAATTACTTTCTCTTTGTAAGCTCTCTCTCTATATAACCTCTAGTTCTACAACCATCTGGAGGTCTCAGTATTCCTCCAATTCTGGCCTCCAGCGCATCCCCAGTTTTCATCACTCTGCCACAGGTGGTCATGCCATCAGCTGCCTGGGCTCAAGTGAACCACCCACACCGTTGTTTTTGTCTCTTGCAAAGTCTGCAAAGCTGGTCAGGCAGAAACCAAGGAAAAAATGGTCATATTATCTGAAGAGTTAACAAATGCAGCAGTGAGGAATTAACACCAAATAACTTTTGCAAAAGAAATGTTAGCACATTACACACTGTCTCATTGCAAAAGTCTAGGTGTAAATTCACTAGCTTGAGATGTGCACCATCAGATGGATTTGTAATAGATTTCCCTTTTAAAAAATGAAAAGGGGAACAGAATTTAACATCAAAATTGGAAGACACATAATGGCAGATAAATGCTTCATATGTTTGTGAATGAGGTTGACCATTATAAATCCCCAACCATCCACCTGTTCTCTAGCTTTTCAGCCCCTCAGCCTTGTATCCTGAAGCATAGGAGAAAAAGCTGCTGACTGGAGAGTCTAGAACTTTGGGGGGTGGGCGGGGGGGGGGGGGGGGGGTGTTCACAGCCTTAGCCCAAAATGGCCAACCCCTTACCCTGAGATGAAGAGAAATTTCTTTACTTAGGATTGTGCATCTCTGGAATTCTCTACCCAGAGAGCTCTGGATGCTCAGACTTTAAGACATTTTTTACGACAGTGGGATTTTACATTCTTGCTGTCGTCAGCGGGATTTATAACGGCCCGGTCCCTGCCGAAAGGGGGCCATAAAATTCTGCCCTTTGAGTATACTGAAGACAGAGATCAAAAGATTTATGGATACTAAGGGAATTAAGGAATATGGGGATAGAGCAGGAAGATGGAGTGTAGGGAGAAGATCAGCCATGATTTTACTGAGTGACAGAGCAGGTCACAAAAGGTCAAACGGATTGGTGCTGTTCATCTCCCTTTCTTAAAAACTTATTCTGATACCTCATGTTACACTTCGAAGATTTACCTGCTTTTGTTTGGAATGATTCCCTTCTCTCGATGTTTGATGTTGTCAGGCCCAATCCTTACTGCTAACCAGTTTCCCAGCTTGCCATTGTACAAAGTGTCTAAAACCTTGAAGACATCCCCTCGGGTGAAACTCAAGCTTTGTGGACTTTCCTTCTCATACTCAAAGTGTGTCCGAATGAAGAATGAGTCACCACGGCCAGAGTTGATAATATCTTTGTACACTGGTGGGGAGAGAAAAATAATAGGTCACATTTATAGGTGAATGATTGAGTTTCACCATTTTCAGTTGCTATATTTATTTATAGTTACACCACAATAAAAAGGCACAGATAATTGTCCAGTAAAATAATGATGATTTACAGATAAATTATGAGCTGCTGGACAATCCTCTCATCAACAACTAAGCGAATTGGAATTTCCACTGCTTACAATGAGGCACTTTGGAGGATCTTCAAAAAGATGGATATCTCAACTAGACCAGCCATATAAATACTGTGGCTACCAGAACCGGTCAAAGGCTAGGAATCTTGCAGCGATTAACTCACCTCCAGACTCCCCAACACCAGTCCACCATTATGGTACAAGTCAGGAGTGTGATGGAATGAGTGTAGCTCCAACGACACTTAAAGAAGCTCGACACTATCCAATATAAAGCAGCCCGCTTGATTGGCACCCCATCCTCCACCTTCAACATTCACTCCCTCCATCACCAATGCATAGTAGCAGCATGTGTACCATTTACAAAGATGTACTGCAGCAATTCATCAAAGCTCCTTTGACAGCACCTTCCAAACCCATGATCTCTACCATCAAGAAGGGCAAGGGCAACAGATGCACGGAAACACCACCACCTGCAAGATCCCCTCCAAGCCACATACCAGCCTGCTTTCGAACTAAAATCGTTGTTCCTCCACTGTCACTGGGTCAAAAACCTGGAACTCCTTCCTTAGCAGCACTGTGGGTGTACCTACACCACATGAACTGCAGCGGTTCAAGGCGGCAACTCACCACCACCTTAAGGGCAATAAATGCCAGGCTTACCAGTGATGTTGACATCCATGAACAAATTTTTTTAAAAAAAGTTTTCTATCACATGTTTATGAAACAAAAACTCCCACAAAAATGGAAGCCAATCAAGTAAATGTACTTTCTCGTTTTAGCAGCTGTTATTAGATTCTTGGAGTGAATCTTTGGGAGTATGCTTGTCCAATTGAACATTTTCCATCAAGGGTTGATATTAGATGCTTGGTCACTTTGATGGAAATACAGAATTAATCTTTGCACTCAAACAATGACCAGTTCAAAAAAGAAAAAAAAAAATCCTTGAGTCAACTCTCAAGCCTGCAGTTCCACTTCAAGAGCAGAGAATCAACAAAAATGAACAAACGCTTATTTTCATTTTTTTTTTTTTAAAACATTTAAAAATTAAAATAGGATGTTCAAAGCTAAAATCAAATATACAAAGACAAATTGAGGGAATTGGAAGATAATGCAAATGGATTTAAAAAAAAATAAAATGACAAATATTTGTAATACATTAAATGGATGTTTTAATATCCTTATATTCAGGGCTTTGGAGTGGTTTTATCACTGTTACCAGTTTCATTATCAGCATCTAGAGGTTCTTTTTAAATGAGATGTCAGGCAGCTTGAAATTCTGAAGACCTCCCAAAAATTCCACTTCAATAATGTAGGTCATTAAAATATTTAAAAAAAAAGTACAGGAAATGGTGGCATAGTGGTAATGTCACTGGGCAAGCAATCCAGAGGCCCAGATTAATGGTCTTAGGACACAGGTTCAAATCCTACCACAGCAGCTGGTGGAATTTAAATTGAATTAATAAACCTGGAATATAAAGCTAGTTTCAGTAATGGTGACCATGAAACTATCAGATTGTCATAAAAACCCATCTGGTTCACTAATGGCCCTTAGGGAAGGAAATCTGCCATCCTTACTCGGTGACTCCATACCCACAGCAACGTGGTTGACCCTTAGCTGCCCTCTGAAATGGCCTAGCAAGCCACTCAGTTCAACGGCAATTAGGGATGCGCAACAAATGCTGGCCTTACCACGACATCGACGTCCCATGAAAGAAGAAAAAAAAAACTCTGGATTTGACAAGAAACCCTGACTGAATTCTTCCATCCATCTCTGTCCCACCTTCTTTTAGTAAAAGGGGACAGCTTTTGGTAAGTTACTTACCATCATATTTACTCTGAGCAAGAATGATCACATCATCACCTTTCGGGATTTCCAAAAGGTAGAGGACAGCTTCCTCCCGCACAATGCTACGGAAATCCATGGAATTGATCTAGTCAATAGAGTGAGATGATAAAATAATTTATAGAATCTGTAATCTATAGAATTGCTCGCTGCAGGGAAATCAAGTTTTAAAAAAAAGCTACAAACATCACTATGGTCATTGGATCTTTAGGTCGAGTTCACCTTTTTCAAACACCTTCTAGTCCGCTATTCATAGTACCTTACAGCGCAGGAGGCTATCCAGCCCAACATGTCTGTGCTGGTTCTTTGAAAGAGCTATCCAATTAGTCCTGCTCCCTCTGTTATTTTCCCATAACCTCGCAAAATACTTATGTATTTTCCTAATTTCTTTTTGATAGTTTCCATTGAATCTGCTTCCAACACCGTTTCAGGCAGTGCATTCTAGATCACAACAGCTCACTGCGTAAAAAAAAAAAAATTCTCATCTCCCTCCCACTGCTCTGGGTCATTTGCCAATTACTTTAAATCTGCGTCCTCTGGTTATCAGCCCTTCTGCCACTGGAAACCATTCCGGTTTATTTACTCCATCAGAAGTCTTCATATTAAGTGTTAGCTATTTTAGTCAGCAACTCTCTTCCCCAAACCACTCCACACTGGGGCCATGCTTCCCCCAGTGCCAGTCACTCCCTGGCAGTTCATCCTTCAGCTGTGCTAGGCAGGAAGGATTTAAACCATTGCTACAGT